>NW_024367930.1:726267-1257732 GCF_014805655.1 Passer montanus | reverse complement strand
CGGGCGCGGCCCCGCCGCCCCCGCCCCGCGGGCAGAGCGCGGTGTCGGGCGCCGAGGCGCGCAGGCGCAGTGCCGGCCAAGGTGGAGCGGAGCGGAGCTGAGCGGAGCGGCACGGCCGGGCCCGGTTCCCGGAAGGGGGCGGCTGCTTCCGTCTGAGGCGCGCGCGGGGCCGGGCCAGGCGGGGGCGGGTAACGGGCGGGCCGTTCCGGTGTGGAGTCGTGTCCCGCTTGTCCCGCTGCACTGTAACTCCGAGCCTCAAACGGCAGCTGCTTTCCTTTCCTGCATCTCTTCCTTTGTTTCAGCCGAAACTCTTTAGGGAGATAGGGACAAAACATTGTAGCTCGATGTCTGTCCCTCCTTCTTCCCAGCTAATCCCCCATCTGGAGAGTAGAGGAGGCGTGTCCCGCCATGGTAAGGAGATAAATTCCCGACATCTGTCGTTAGGTTTTTAAACACAATTATTTTTAGTGGAGCTTTCTCCACAGGACACAAGTGTAAGCTTGAGAAAGCATTTAATATACTGAGTTTAAGGAAAACGATCACTGGCAGAAGGGAACATGAAGCTGTGAATCTCTTAAGAGTTTTGATTTTGTTTTTGGTTTGTTTTATTATTTTTTTTTTATATTAATGGACCACTCCATGCATGGAGGATTTTATAGATGCCAAACAGAACAAGGAGAGAGGAGAATTTCCATGTTAATTACAATCGTTCAAATAATAATTACAAGAGTGCCTTAATAACTGTATCTTTTACTGCTAAATTGTGGACATCAAGAGGAGCTTTGTGCAAACACAACATCATTTAAACTCATGATGTAAGTGATGTAATGAAACCTAAGCATAATATGCTATATCAAAACTGACTGCTCAGGGTGTGTCTTTGTTTTTTACACTATAACCGTTTTGAAGCATCGCCTCCTCCACATAATTGTTTGGCTGAAGGTAGTTTCCAAGTCTGGAAATTCCAGATTTTATCACCTCAGTTGAAAATTTTGACCTTGGTGTTCACCTCATGGAACCATTGCACTTGCAAAGCAGGTGCACTTTAAAATTTTTATAGTTCTCTGTGGTCTGTTTTCTGAATTTTTTGACATCTTCACATTTTGATATAATTTAGCCAGTGTTTAGTCCATATTCTTCTAAAATTTCATTTTGTTGGTCTCACATGTCAGTATGAGCTAATTTTTGCAAATTCCTGAGAGTTTGAGCAACTGATAGCAATCCAGATGCAATTAATTCTGATTAAAATATCAAAATACATCCATTTACAGAAATACTGGATTCTGTTAAATGGAAAGGGCAGAGATGGGGGCGCGCGGGGGAAAAAGGAGGAGAGGAAAGGAACTAGTAACATTGAGTCAACCAAATGTCCAAAATAGAACATTTTTGATATTTCATGAAAGGGAAAAATTTTAATGATATCTGTGATTAGACTTTTCATGAGACCACGAAAAGGTTGGAAGAGTCTTTGTGTGATCCTGTACAAATATTGATTCAGGGGTCCTCAAGAAATCCTGGCTCAACTTCTGCAGCCCTTTGAGTATCTCTGTGCTGTATTACTTTTTAATACTTATTACAGAATGCTTCTGTTGCAAAAGAGTGGGTAAGTCTTAGTTAAAGTCTCATTAATACTGGTGTCTGCAGCCATTCAGTATTTCCTTATTCCTTAAATACTAGAGCTAGTCCAAAATAACCTTTGCCCTGTAAGACACAGTGCACTTACCCAGATGTTGGTAGCAGCTGTTTCACTCTCTGGAAATGCTCCTTTGCATAGAATGGTTTGGGTTGGAAGAGACCCTAAAGATCATCTAATTCCAACCCCCTGTCAAGGGCAAGATGACACCCACTAGACCACATTGCTCAGAGCCCCATCTAGGCTGGCCTTTAACACTTCCAGGGATGGGGCATCCACAGTATCTCTAGGCAACCTGTTCCAGTGCCTCACCACCCTCAAAATAAAGAATTTCTTCTTAAGATCTAATCTAAATCTAATTTTTTAGTTTATAACCATTTCTCCCTATCACTAATATGCTCATACAAGACATTGCTTTTTTTACCCTTTAGATACTGGAAAGGCCTCAATGAGCTCTTGCCAGAACCTTCTCTTCTCCAGCCTGAACAACCTGAGTTCTCTCAGCCTTTGTAGGAGAGATGCTTCAGTCCTCTGACCATTTTTGTGGGCTCTTCTGGACTCTCTCTAACAGGTCCACATCTTTCTTATGCTAAGGACTTCATACCTGGACACAGCGCTCCACTTTGTGTCCCATGAAGGCAGAGTAAAAGGGGGACAATCACCTACCTTGATTTGGTGGCCACCCCTCTTTTAATACAGCCCAGGATACCATTTGCCTTCTGGGCTGGAAGTGACCTCTCTCAGTCCTTCTCAGCTTGGTTGCTTTCTACAAGTTCTTCTCCCAGTCTGGACTGACGTCTGGCATTGCCCTGACCCAGGTGCAGCACTTTCCACCTGGATTTGTTGTACTTGAGGTTCCTGTGGACTCACTTCTCAAGTTTCTCCACCTGGATATGATCTTGTTTTTCTGTTGTGCCAACTGCACCACTCAGCTTCATGGGTCTGCAGACTTGTTGGGGTGCACTCAATCCCACTGACAGTGTCATTGATAAAGATATTAAAGATCCCTGTACCAAGATGCACCCCTGAGGGACACAACTCATCACCAGCATTCACCTGGACTTAAGAGCACTTTCCACAACTCTGTATCCATCCAGCCAATTCCTTATCCACTGAATATTCCATCCATCAAATCCATGTCTTCAGTTTGGAGATACGGATGTCATGTGGGACCAGCTTACGGAAGTCTAGGTAATTTACATCTGTCAGTCTTTGTTTTTCAACTGTTGCTGTTGCTCATGGAAGGCCACCAGATTGGTCAGGCATGATTTGCCCTCAGTGAAGCGATATCAGCTGTCTTGGATCATCTTGTATTGTATGTGCTTAACATTGTTCCATGAGTATCTGCTCCGCAGTCTTCCCAGGAAGGGGAAGGTCTCTGGTATGTCCTTCCCTGGGTTGTCCTTTCTCCCCTTTTTAAAAATAGGAATGATGTTTCTCTTTTTCCAGTCACCGAGTACTTCACCTGACTGCCAGGGTTTTCCAAATATGGCTTGGCAACAACATCAATCGCTTCACTCAGGACCCTGGGATGCATCTCATCAGACCCCACAGACTTGTGGCTATTCAGTTTCCTCAGGTGGTCTGGAACCTGCTCTTCACTTTACAGTGAAAAAAACCCCAGTTTATAGTATACCTTTCATTTTTTGCTTGGCTCTGTCCCCTGGCACCTTACCTAAACCAAGTGGAAAAAATGAACTCTTTAATACAAAACTAAAAGAAGTATTTCCATGAAAATAATTAATAGAATTAATTAAGAATTAATTTAGAATTAATAATTCCTATTCAATTGCTAATAAATGACCATTGTGAGAGAATCTCTGGTGCACCTGGAATATTTTACGGCATGACTGGCTCCACCGTGTAAGAGAACAACTGATCAGAGGAGAGTAGGTATTGCAACTACTTCACTCCATTGTCTGTAAAAGAACCTAGGGTTCACAGCCCAAGGCAGCAAGAGGTTTGAATTGCTCTCTCTACCTAAAACCATACAGGTAGTGTAGTAGACATTTGCAATGTGGCTATAAAGGGTGTAGGTAATGAATGTCCTTTGTTAGGTATTAGCATATGTGCTATTACAGCTCTGCACATAAAACTCTTGAAGGGAAAAATTATGAAGAATAATTCAGTAGAGGTGTAATAAATTGTGTCATAGTAGTACTTGCATTATGTACTTTAATACAACTAAGAAAGCAACTGACAAATATTTATTTAAAAAAGCTAAAGATACAGTGGACATGTCAGATAAAACATGTCTGAAATTTTGGGAAAAACACTGATGTGCAACTTCCATTACCACAGAGCAAAAAAGACTTGCTCTCTTTACTTTAGCACATATTTAGTATCACTTAATTTATATTTAAAGTATGCATAATTTAACACTGTAATTTTATCTTAGATTTCTATTGACATGAATAAATGAACCACATTCTTTGGAAAAACATCTTATCATACATAAAATATCCATTCTTCCTTCAAGTGCTTAATAAATCTTCCAGGGTGAGAGAGACTTAATTTTTCAAAGGGACAAAAGAGTAAATGAACAAAACCACTTACTAATTCTCGAGAGCACTCTCCTGTTTCAGCCCAGAATTGATTACCCTGGCATCTGCTGGGTCTGTGGGTGTGTGGGCCTTTGTGTTGTGAAGTATTGCTGAACTGAAATCAGTACATGGACGTAGGATTTCCTGGTATTATGGTTAATTCTTTGCTTTTAGACTAGTGGCACAACTTCATTAAAATTTATTAAACAACACTTTATTACCAGTGTGTAAAGATGCATAAAATGTGTTTGTGAATTAATGGAGTTTCTAAGTAGCAGGCCAGTTGAAAAGAAATCACCCAGCCCAAATCCACATGTATTCTGAGCAGAATCATCCCCCATTAAAAGGAAAGAGCTAGAAGCTTTTATGCACCTTCAGTCTGTACTAGCTGTGAGAAAACACAAGTAACGAGTGAAGAATATACTAAACAATTACTTGACTAATTATTAACCTACTTCTCAAGTTTGTGACTTTGTGTGCTTTTCTGTGCTTTTGTGTAAGGAATAGTCAGATTTTAAGGACATAATACTCTTGAGGTATATAACTGGCATGTCCAAGTGCAGATTTGGGATGTAGCTCCCACTTTACACAACCAAGAGAGATGGCTGCTTTGAGGCAGTGGTGCATCAGCTGCTTGGGGGGTGGTCAGATCTCCCTCTGACTGTACCCGTTTCTCTCTGAAAACTAGCAGGAAAATCTGATATGACAAAGTTTATTTTGGTGCCTGCTGTTAGGCAGTACAACTCCAGGTCTTAAATGACAGACTACTGGATTGGAATTCATATAATCTTAATTCTACTCTGTGTTGGTTTTGGCTGGGCTAGAGTTATTTTTCTTTGCAATAGATAGTGTGGGGCTATGCTTGGGATTTATGCTGGAAACACTGTTGATAACATTGGGATGTTTTAGTCACTGCTGAGCAGTGCGTATACAGCCTCAAGGCCTTTTCTCACACTGTCTCGCCAGGGAGGAGACCGGGAGTACACAAGAAGCTGGGAGGGGATACAGCTAGGACAGCTGACCACAACTGTCCAAAGACGTGCTAGATGACCCATACCTTATTGAGTCATGCTCAGCAATAAAAAGTGGGAGAAGAAGAAGGAAGAGTGGGGACACTTGGAGTGATGGCATTTCTCTTCCCAAGTAACACATGGTGGAGGTCTGCTGTTCTGGAGGTGGCTGAACACCTGCCTGCCCATGGGAAGTGGTGAATTAATTCCTTGTTTTCCTTCACTCGAAGCGCGTGGCTTTTGCTTTCCCTATTAAACTGCCTTTATCACAACCCTAGAGCCTTCTCACCTTCTGGTTCTCCCCGCCCTCCCCCCACCTTACTGCAGGGGAGTGAGTGAGGAGGGTGCAAGATATTTGCCAGCTGGGGTTAAACTACAGCATACCCTTGCAGTGTCGCTAATTTGCTCTGATCTTGGCCAGTCCCTCCATTTTCCATCCCAGCTTTTATCTGCGTTTTACAATTAGAGGTTAAGCTCTGTAGGCACAGTCTTTCTGAAAATTATACAAAATTTTCAGAAAGGCACAGTCTTTCTTTATGTTTTTTTCAGCACATACAGCCTGGGGAATGTTTTTGTGACATGCGCAGATAAATAAATATGCAATGCAATACAGATTCTGAATGCTACAAATCAACACACATAAAGAGGTTGTGGACATTTGTTCCTTACTCAGTGCAAGGACATATATAATCTATCAGCTTCCCAGAAGCTTCACATCATCTATGGCTCAAAACCTGTCACATGTGTATCCCTACACTTGCAAACAAATATATACAACCTAAAAAAACCATAGTGGGATGACTGTAATTAGATTTTGGGTAATAAGATTCTTGTATTTCCTTAGCTCTATTATCTGTCCAAATGACAATATTGTCAGTACTCCATCTGAGATAGTCATGGTTCTTAACACTTAGATCTTTCTTAACAATTTCAAAAGGTTCATCCCCAAATGCATCATCCCTATAGAGAAAGTGAGGTTAAGTGACTTGAATAACAAGGAATTAATGAGTAATGATGAGTTTGCAGTCATTCATCATCAACAGAGCTAGGACAAATTATATCATTCTAGCAGGTGACTAGGAATCTGGAAATCTGAGAGTTGAGGGTTACGGCAAAGTTGGTTCATAATACATAAGAATGGACAAAACATTTTTAAGACCATCATTAAGGAATTACCAAGTGTCTAAAAATATAAAAGCATTAAAATGTATCATTGAATGTGTATTGCATGTATTTATAAGAAGCCTTCGATTAGCTTCAGTTTTAAAACATAAGATATGAAAAGCAGTGTCAAATTGTTTAACCAACATAGAATGATGTAAAATGTGTACTTTATATGGAGTTCCTGTGTGCATGGCAGCACTGTAACATCTTCAATTGGAATTTGTTGGGATTTAGCTCCTTTATGGTATTGCCTTTCCTGAAAAATGAGTCCTTCCCAGATGCTATTTTATTGAAATCAGTATTTGCCACTGAGCGTTGTTTCTTTTTTAAGTCTGCATGTTATATAATCCATATCCTTATATATATTCAATCAGAACCCTTAAGCTGAATAATCTTCTCCAAACTAATATTGGTTTAAAATTGCTTAAAGTAGACCTAAATTCATCTCACTTTTCTGTTATTAAAAAAGCACAAAATTTTGTATAATTTTCAGATTTTAGTGTTGTCCATATAATTATTTAATATTTTCCTTTTTTTGTATTTTCTGCTTTTCATCTCCTTCTTTTTCTATTAATTCTGGTCTTCATACTTTATATGGTTTCATACTTATATCATGTTGCTTTTAATGTCTTTTTCTTGTGATTTTCTAGTCCCTTTCTCCACCTCTTTCTTTCACTGCTAGTTTCCTTCTTCTATGTGCTACAGGATATGCTAGAATAGAGTCAGGTAATTTGCAGTCTGGTTTCTAGTTCTGTGGCCACTGTTTCAGGAGTCACTTCCTCTCCCCATCTTTCTGCATCCCAGTCTGGAAAAACAATAAGCTGGCTTCTGTGTGGTTAGCTTTGAGGCATACTGGTGGAAAGTTCCTTTAAGCAGAATGTTTGTCCCTCTGTATTACACCTCTTTTCTACCTCAGTGATCTCCTCAGTGCTCATCATTATTTTCAGCTGTTCAACTAATTCTTAGCTCCTGCTTCTCCTTCTCTTCTTCTCCATCCCCATCTTCTACCAGTAATATTTTCAATGTAGACCTTCAGCACAGTATGGGTATTACTAATTTTGCCATTTTGTGCAGATTGTGCCAGCTACATTCACTTTCTCTTCAGGGAGAGCTGTGGCAGCTCTCAAATGATTGGTTCCATTGATTTCACGTTGACTGATGTCAGTAAAGAACATGAATGATGGTGCAACACCTGATTTTAGTTATAAAAAATATCACAAAACTCTTAGGAATATAAGAGATATAGAAAAAGCAACAAATGTACAGTTATGAATAGCAATCATGGTGTCCTATGAAACCCTGTAAAGGGCAAATGCACACACGTGAAGGCAGCCCTCACATGTTCTTTCATGAGGTTATTTAAATTGTAGTCACATGGATCTTGGGCCTTTGAGAAAAGATTTAGACAATAACTACTTGGAGATTATAATACTAATGTCAAGCAGAAATCAAATGTTAGCCATATCTTGACTGTGAGAAAAAGATATGCCCTGTCTGTGTCAATGTGTTTCTACATCTATGGTAATTTGCTATGAACCTATTTTTCTGATGTTTGTCTATACAGCCTTTGGCTTTGAAGAATTTTAATCACCTTCAGTGAAAAAGCAGGAAACAGTCAAATCCTGCCAATGTTAAGTGTCTCAGACTATGTGCCAGAAGTGCTATTCAGTAAGTTGTGAAGTAAAATTGGCTCCGTCTATATGGCTGTAGTGAAATGAAATGCAGCCACCAACATTCTGATATTCCTCTCAGGAGCTAAATATTCACAAAATGTAACTGTGGAGAGGATTTGGAGACTGAATGAAAGATGACAAAGCATATTGTAGTTTTTATGGGTTGTAAAGCCATAAACTATAGACTGTACCAGACTAAACAATAGGTCATAAAAGTTAAGCAGCACTTCCATCCTGCCCTAGATGGAAGAGCACCTAAGATAGATAAAGGAATTGTTTCAATGCTCATAATTTTTTGTAAACACTGATTCATGTTCCCGTTACATGTCCATTTTATAGCTGTCACTGCTGATCACTCTAAAATCCGATGGCACTTTGTGAAAGAACACAGTTTTAACTCTGACCTCACAATTACAGCAAAATCTCTTACACATCATGCAGTTCTAACTGGAACCACTGTTTTTCACCGAGTGCCCAAGGCTTCAGCTCTGTATTTATACTTACTGTGGGCTGTCATGTGGCTGCTGTTTTCTCTGGTCAGCAGTTCAGCTGAGGGCTTCTGGAAAGATGCAATTCCAATAAAGTGCTGGATGCAGGCCAGTAAAGATATATTGCTGGGGATTTATTTTGATTTTATGCTTTAAATGAAAAACAATCAAGACTGGACATAGGAATAATAGAAAAAATCAACCTCCAGTGTGCCAAAAGAAACCACAAACAAAAAACCCCACCAGTATTGCACTGATTTTGGAATATCTGGAATATTTTCTGAAATGATGTCACTAAAATGTATAGAGAATAAGCCAAGCTTTCTTATGTTCTATAATAAATCTAGAGTATCTTTGCTGAAAAAAAAATTGAATTCATGCAAGAATATGAATGAGCAATATTTTGATTCTTTCTCAGAAAAATTACCATTCAATTAAATGAAAAAAATCATCAGAAATGTTATAACTATGAAATTACAAAATGCCATTTTCATATGAATCACAATGTGCCCAGGCCATGCATTGTGAATCAGGAATTAGCAAGATGCAGACAACCATGACAAAAATCAACCAAGTAGTAATAATAACTAATTTCTCAAAAGGTGCCTGAAGTAGCATACCCATTTTACCCTTTAAAAGGGAATAAGATAACTTGCAATTATTTGAGAGCAAAAGAGGATTCAGTCTGGGGACAACTTATTAAGTAACTGTGCACATGAAAGATTCTTTCAGCAGCAGTTGAACAGTCAAAGAGAGAGTAATCCAGAGCAGGTGGGCACATAGGATTCATGCGGTAATTCCGATTTTCTAGACTCATGATAACGCGTGTCCAGTTGTTGTTGTTTTTTTTTTATTCCACAAACTGACCCAGTTAGACATTTGTGTATTTAATATGCCTGAGAAGCTATAATTAGACAATTTTTAATTATTCATCACTCTTAACTCTTCTCTCGAGTGCAGTAATTCAATATGACAGTTCTGAATAAGCAGCTTGTTGTGAGGAATTTTCTGACAATGCTGAAGGTTCTGTTTCTCATATGTGATTTTTTTCCAGTCCTGCAATTTTATGTGAAGACTAATAACTGTCTTAGAATATTTGTTTCGTTATGAAAATCTGGCACTATTTCTATCCTAGAAAAATGATACAAATTCATTTACCTAAATACATACATTTGAGCACAGTGGAAAAGGGGTTTTTGTTTAAAAGTTAAAGTGTATTTTAGGCTTATCAGCCATACTGTACTGTGACTAATTAAACTTGAAGTCCTCTGTTTATTTGCAGAACAGCTATTATGCGGATCAGGTAAGCTGTGGCATGTTTCCTTCTGTCCTTCTGTTATTTTGGAAGTGTTCTCTTCAAGATAGTCAGCAAAAAATTTACTTTTCTGCTTATTCAGGATGTGATCAAACACTGGAGTTAGTATCAAGATCACAGAGACTCCAAAGAGCTCTGGATAAACATTTATGAAAAATATGAAAAGTACCACAAAAATATTAAGCCATACCAAGCTGTGGTATGTCATATTTGCACATACCCGTTCCTGTGATCTGGACTGAGGCAACCTACTTTATATGGGCCATAGTACATGTTCTTGCTCAGCAGAAAACATTTCAATAGATTGTTCAAACAAACCTAAGCTAAAATGACTCCCTAGAAATGCTGAAAACATGTTATTAAATTCATGCACCAATTAACAGGTAAAGCTTATGATTATACCTGTGATTATAGCTATGATTATACCTGTGTTCACTGCTAATGCCACGTTAAAAAGTAAATTAGTATTTAATACCATACACCAAACTAATAATTTTACAGAAGAGTGATTTATCATGAGTGTGGAATTACATCATCAATTTACTTCATTACATTTCGCCTCCTTTTTAAAAGCTGAGGTGCAAATATATTTAACTCACTCAGCTGCACTGACTTTCTCTAATTAGTATGCTTGACACCTGTCTGGAGAAAAATACTACTTTTTGACATATACTTCTCCTGGGATTCCTAGGCCCATGCTTAGTTTTTTTCTGTAATCTTAGTGAGGCCAATGAACTATTTAGTTTCTACTCAAGTTCCTAGATACAATTCAAAAATACTCTATTTTATGTAGTATGAGACTATTTCAAGCACTGCAGCATGACAGATAATAGCTAGAAGCAGGTTTGCTCTAAGGTATCCTCAAACAGAGCCACCCAGGGGTTACGTAGGAGACATGCTCTTCTTGCTGTAGACCTTGACATTCCCAAGTAACTATATTTTGAGCTAGTGCCTGTACAAAGGTCCAGGATTAACCCTTGAACCTCACACCACCATTGTGCACTGATTCCTATGTACAAGCAGACTGCAACCTGAGATGGCCACAAAATACACAAATTTTTGTGCAAATACAATGCAAACATTAGCTGTACTAGTTTTTAAACTTCCTCCACTAAAAAGCAAGATGATCAACCCCCTTTTGTAGTGCTTTCCTGTTTTGCTGAGTGATTGTTACTATCATACCTCCCCCTGCCTTTGTCCCCCAGTTAAATTCAATCTCTGAGAATACTACACCTTCTGAAAAGATGGGCATAGACATTATGCTTTAGATGTGGAAGAACATGGCTAACAGGGTACCTCTTGTAAATAGTAGCAGAGGTAATATTGCTGTGCTTATCAAGCCCCAAATTCAAACACAAACCCATGGGGACCAGTTTTTTAAAGGAGCAAGAGTTTTGCCTTGCACAGCACCTATGGATGCTGTGTTGCAGCTGCTACAAATAGGAACCTTGCAGTGTTGGTTTCTTGCAATGTGAATGGAGATACAGGGTGGGTTGCAGCCCTTCTATCAGGATGAAGGCATGGGCAAGTGGGGGCATGTTCCCAGCAAGTGTGCTTGCAAGAGCTGGTTGGGGTCCACTACTTTCTCTTCCTGCAGCTGGCTGAAGTGGCCTGATTTATAGGGAACTGTGCTTGCTGTTCTGTCATCCTCCCTGCAGGAGGAAGAACCTGCCAGTCCCTTCTCACTATCCCTCCTTGCTGTATGCAAAAGGACATCCTTCTCCTAGTCCATCTCTCCTTCCCTATGTAGTGCTTCTGGCTCAAAGGGGCCAGATCTCCGCAGCTGTTGTGCCCACTAAGTCAAAGAAGCCCTTTGTAATATTTCTGGTTCTGGGGCAGAGCAAAGTGGGTGGCATGTTGCACGACTTAATTTCTTCTTATTAATAACTTTGGATTCTTCCTACCTGTCTCAGATTGATGTATAAGGAAATTCACTCCTGTTTTTCTCCTGATGGAGGTAATGGTTATGGAAGTATCACATCTCAGCAAACTTTCTTTGTACATCTGGATTCTGTGTAAGGCCAGAAAGAGTATTTATAGGGAGACAGATGATGGACTGAATATTTTCCTTCTCCCAGCCCTATTCTCATTCCTTGCCATCCCCAAAAACAAACAAACAAAAAATTGAACCCCTTCATTGAGATTATCCTCTGCAAAAGCACAGGATAATTTGTGTTGGAAGGGACCCTTAAAGACCATCTACTCCAACCTTCCTGCAATAAGCAGGGACATCAACTAGATCCGGTTGTTCAGAGCCCTGTCCAACCTGACCTTGAATGTTTGCAGGGAGGGGGCATGCACAACTTCTTTGAGCCATTTGTTCCAATGTCTTAACACCCTCATAATAAAAAGTTATCTCTAACTTTTTATCTCTAATTAAATAATTATCTCTAACTTTTTATCTCTAATTAAAGTGAGCTTTAATGAGCTCTAGGTGGGTGTATCTGGATATCTCATGTCTGTGGCAAAGCCTTGGTATTTATAAAGAATACACATAAGAAATTGTGCACAAGTAAAGAAAGTCTAATTGTTTAACAAACTGAAGATTTGGCTGCACATCTGTATTTAATATTGAGAACACTTGCCCATACAAATCTCCCTGTGCTCTTTTTCTGTCAAGTCTTACAAAAATTCGATGTTTGTATGTGCAAAATTCAAGTAAAACATTTTTTTGTTCCTTCTTTGAAGCATAACATCTATGAACTTAGCAAGGTTTTACATTTGTCCTCCTCCAGCATTTCTGGTTGCCATTATATTTAGAACATTTTGACATGTTTTTCAGGTGTTGTGACAGCTATTTCTACAAATGCTTTAATGGAACAGTTGCGTTTAAAATACCAACACAGGCCATGGACTGAAACTCTGAAACTTGTTTATTTTTGCATGGTAAGAATCACAGGTTAGGTGAGAGAAGGATATGTGGTATAAGAATATGTTTCCAAGGTAGTTAAAAAATTACCTGACTTTCAAAAACAAGCAAAACCAACCAACCAAAAAACTCCATGCAATTGAAAACCAACCAAAAGATAATCCCCAGAAAAACCTGGTGCCTAGTATAGCCTGGCTCCCCATTTTTCTTAGGACAATGGGTTATAAAGTTTCCTGCCTAATTTTAACACGCTAGGGGTTGTTTTTTGCATTGTTTTATCTTGTTTTAACATTGTTTTAACTATTCAGGAGTTAGTACTGATTGTCTACCAGTTGAGGCTACATTCATTATCATTACCATATTGATAGTATGTAAAGACAATTTATTGCCTACAGGACTGGGGTTTCTAAAATACAGAATTTTAGAAACTGGTCTGAAATCTGCTATCTAGACTTTCTGCTGCTGTGATATACCATTCCATGCTTCCTGCCCTTCCAGTAGCTAATTTAAGAATGATCATCATAAAGAGCAGATCAGCACAACTGGTGTGAACTCAGTATAAACATCCTATTTGTTTCCATACTTATTTTTATTAATGCTTAACTCAAGCCTTATTCTGAAAACAATGTCCTGAATTTGAACAAAGTGAAAACTCTTCAGCAGTGAGTGTTCTTTGTTAATTGAAGTGTGGAGTATGAGAAGTTTTCAGGCAAGATCTTGAAGAGAACCTGGGAGAGTTTGCTTGCTACTGAAGTGAATAGCTTTACAAGCTGAAACTTGTATTCTAATCTAACCAAGTACTCCTGTGGCACTTACCAATCTATTTACTCAGGCAGATTTTTTCTAAAATAAAAACACAAGTATTTTCTTAGTTTATCCCTAGCTTCACAATGAAATTAGCTGACACATCTAGTGATCAGCTCAAAAGATAGGGGAATGGAAAGCCACTCCTTGCTCCAAAGACATCTGGTATGTAATTACTGCACAATAATATCTTGACAAATCCATCCAGTGCTGCCATTTCAGAGATAGCTCCAATCATAGGTAACCTCTGTGTTTGACAAAAACAAATAACCAGAGGTTTGCTGTATGGAGCATCTGTATGCTGTGTCTCTTAGCTAGTAATTTAAGGAATCTTTCTTTGTCTCTTGTTTTCACAAATGTGCTAGGATAACCCACTTCGAAAGCCTGTCAGTAATGCTCCAGATGGTCTATTGCTTTCATGCATGGAGAAGATAGAGAGGACATTAAATGGTAATGAGCTGTTGGATAACTCAAACTACATTTTTTTTAATATTGTGTGGAATCTACCAATCCTTCTCTACTGATGTTCTTCACAAAGAGGTCAAATGAGCAAACACAGAGGTGGATAAGAAACAAGAGACTTGTGACTTGTCTTTGGGATAAGCCTTCAGGCTATAACTATTCTTAAAGCCTGAGAATATTTTCTACGCAGCACAGCACTTATTAATCATAATAGTTATCATTAATAATAAGTCATTCAAGAGTTACTGTTTTCTTATTACCTAAACCATATCCTCTAAAGCAAGAAAATACTGGTTCTACTTCTTGACCATTGCAGTTTTTGTCTGGTTTTTGCAGCTAAATCCATGTTTTCTGTGATGAACGCGTTGGAACTTTTATCCAGACAAAAAGGGTAAGTTTGTTTAGGAATAAATGCAAATGAGCAAGTATGGGCTCAAGTCCAGAGAGGAATACCATCTGGATGGCTTGTCAACAATGTTATTTTTTAGCTCAGTGTTCTAATTCATTGTATTTGCCTATTTTGATTGGCCCTTTGTGGAGAAGGTTTCTGGAAAAGAGAGGGTATAAATGCCTATATCCCAAAGCTACAGATGGAGGTTAATAGGTTTGAGCTGACTAACATGATAATGTAAAGAGCAGAGCACAAATACATGCCTACTTGGATAGTTTTCAGAAGCTGAGCCAAGGAAAAGTTATATTTGAAGCATCTCTGGTGTCTCTTCCCATGACCAAGTGAACTACACTAATTTCCTTTTTTAAGTGACAGAATTTTTATGTATACAAATTTTTTTTTTCTTTTTCTCAGACTTACTGTTCATGTTAGCCCAAGTGGGACCACCTGCTACATAACATCAATGATGTTTTATGTAGAAATTCAGCTGGAGAAGGATGGAGATGTGATGGATGTAAAGTTGGCTCACTTTGAAGAAGCTCCTGTGGTAAAATTAATTTTCTCTGTCTCTCATGACCCTGTACTCTCCCACCTGGCTTCCAGCTGTCATGTCAGAAAGGTTTTGACTTCCTTTTGGTCTTGTCATACATGCAATCCTATTCATGACACTGGCTACCTCTTTAGGCATCTGAATCTCTCACCTAAATGTACAACTCAATTATAGATACTAAATACTCTAGTGCTAAATATTACAGTAAAAGTCAGCTGACAGACTCACCTTCCAAGAATTTTTGGTATCACACATAAATATTTTTATTTTCATGCTTCAATGTTGCCAGTATACAGTAAATAACAGGGGCTCTAAAATATTTTCCTTCCAAGGTTTAGTGCAATATATATACTCAGTGGATGTGTTGAAGCTATTCTGTTTTTTATTCTGCCTTCTTTAGGAGTATTTGTATTTCTACTAGTAGGGATGTTTTTCTGTCAAAATTTCTATTACATTATTCACAGAATATCACCCTGAAGTTCACATATCATGTTCTGCAGTTGTTACAGAATTACAGAGAACCCTTCAGGTCAAAGATATAACAACAAGATGTTGTGGGGGGGTGGGGAACATAAACTCTGGATTTTGTCACTAAGTATCCAGATTATTACATTATTACTGTTATTACACTGGAGTTAATTTGTCCATAATTTTTAGTTGAAGTCAGCCCTGGAATTTCAAATTGTTCATTTAGCAGGTCTGTTGATCAGTGAGTGCTGGACAATATCACTAGAATGAAAATGCATATTCAGAGCATTTTAGCACAATCAATAAAGGAAAAACTGGCCAAGGTGCAATTTTCTTCCTGAAAGAGTATGAGCAAACTATTTCTGTTAATTTTATCCTCTTTCACAGAGCCTTTGTTCTTCCAATTATTATAGTAGTATTTTTTTAGCTATTGCACTGTTATCTTGGTTTTGAGTGTTGGGGAAGTTTTTTTTATGCTAACTGTACAGCTACTTAAAAGTAATGGGGATCAAGCTTATCATTACTAATGAAGTGCTTATAGAAGATTTATTGCAAATGGCAAGAAAGATGAAACTCCTGTCTCTTATTCCTGTAGGTTTGTGATGATTTGGTCCAGCTTCTAAGGTAAAGAATCACATATAGGGTTTCATGTTGAATGGAAAGGAATTCCTCATCTAGAACCATTCATTCCAGTGTAGAAACTGAAGAGGGGGAAAAAAAGAAAAGGGAAAGAGGATCAGGGAACAATAATATGAATTCAGAAAACAATAGAAGTGACACCGTTTTGGATTCCATTTCTTGTGGGAAGTTGGTTCCAATCCTCCATATTGGAAGTTGGTTTTCATTGCAATATCTGCTTTGAATTTGTAAATTCAAAGCTAAAACTGAAGCAAATATAATTTTGTAAAGGTACTCCAGGCATTATTTATTTCTCAAGTCATTCCTTCGAATGCATCTGCTTCAATGGAGCAAGGGTAAAGAGTAATCCCCAATATGTTGGCTCTAGCTGCCAGTCAAACACAGCCTTGGAATATTGGCCTTTGTCTTGATTGCAAGAATTATACAACTACTTGGACCCATAGTTTTGGTAATGGACAATTCAGATCATGATCATGACAATTCAGAACTGGCAGATTTACACACACAAACTAGGTATTACTTTTCCTCTCCTCCTTCCATCAAATACTAAATAGCCCTCGTATTGTCCTTATGCAAATACTTTAACTGCTTACCCTTCAGACTTCTCTCACAGCAATGAAAGCAAGGAGGTATCACATGGCCTGAGATTCTTTGCAAATGCACAGGGGGAGATGTGACCCTAATTTTCTCATGTAGCAGTAAGGCACTATATATATATATATATATATATATTTATTTATTTATTTATTTATTATTACCACATTTTGTTCTGTCTGAATAATTGCTGCTCCAGGTCAGGCCACCACTTTAAATCTATTTACAAGTTCTTCAATGAATATGGATAATAACAACAACAATAACAATAATAATAATAATAATAATAATAGTAGTAGTAGTAGTAGTAGTAGTAGTAGTAGTAGTAGTAGTAGTAGTATATTTAGTAGTAGTAGTAGTATATTTAGGAAATTGGATTCTTAAATACTGTGGCCGAATAGTAGATAGAGAAGGTAAAAAGAGGATAAATAATCATTGACCTTTAGTGTTTAATCTCTCTTTTATATTATTCATAATCAGTTTTTTCAGTCCTCTTTTTCCTCAGAAATGAAGTTATATTAGCTTTATGGATGTAAACAGCTATGACTTAAAACTTGAACTTGCATTTTCCTAGATTTTTGATTTCCAGTGATGTTAACGCCAGCAGTTTGGTTCTGAGCACTGGCATATAGTTACCATTGGTACTGTGGGTACTACTTTTCTGCCTTCCTGGTTTTGTTAAGATTTGTCACAAAGCACAGTTATCCCTTCTACACCTCTTGGTGTAGTATTTTATTTAGTTTTAAGGCAGTTTGTTATATGTGTAATGTTTCCTGTAAGTCTCAAAGTAACTATAAAATTAAGATGAACCAGCCAGCTAATGCACAGTCTAGTGCTGTGTCTGTTCCTGTACCATGCATACCTTCCCTCCTTTTTCCCTGCTTCCCCATTAGTCTAGCTGGAAAAAAACAGAGGAGAGCTGAGTGACTTGTTTAGGTTCCAGGTTTGAAACAGTTTGTCCCTGTGTAAAAGTTCAGGCAGGCTTATTTTGTCTCTGCTGATCCACACTACAGCCACATCTGCATAGGAAAGGAAGTCTTGAGCTGTCTTTGTGACTGCTGCACCAGAGTCTAGTAAGGCTTATAAAACTCACGTAAAATCTACTTAAGCACATGAGTAATGCACTTAAGCACAGGTGGGTTAGTCTGAACACTGCTCCGCACTGCCACACCAAGTCAAGTTCCACAGAAATTCTGGGGTTTGAGCAGTCTGAACCATTCATTTACAAACCAAGCCATTTGTCCCATTTTCTTTCTTTTTCTTTTTTTTTTTTTTTGGGTTGATGTATCTATTAGTTATATTTAAGGTCTGTCTCTCTCACATGGTGCTATGAAGTGCGGCATTAATACAATTTTGATATTTTAATGAAAAGATCAATATATGCATGCAAGGTCTTAGGGAAGTAGTACTACATGACTAGCTTTATTGGAACATCAGGAAAAGTGTTTTGCAGTTGATGAGCTGTAATATTTGCGTTTCATGTACAATTATTGCTTTCGGTAGTGCCTACTTCAGTGCCAATTTCAGCTGTAATTACAGTGCTTCTTGCAACAAAACCAAAGTTTACATTTTCTGGTATCTTCTAAGAAAATTAAAATCAGTACTGCTACTTGATCTGATAAGGAGGGGGCCACTGTCACTCTGAAATGGTGCCTTTTCTATCAAGTTATGTATAAAAGAGTTATTTTCTATCTCATTTAGTAGTGTGATAGTCATTATTTATTTTTGTTAGAATGAAGAACTATGATGCCTTTGGCAAGATTCTAGAAGACCTGTCAAATATGTATCAAATTCCAGGAAACAGGTTGTAGTTATTTTTTACTCAAAAAATTTTGAAATCCATAGTCTAACTTTTGTTTACTTACAAAAATAATAAATTGTCTTTTTTCTCTCCCAGTGAAATGAAAGCTAAGGGATATCTTGCTTTGCAGGCCCTTGAAAAAGACCTTTATTCAATGTCTCTTCTTGACAGGTAACTTACAGTCTATGCCTTTGTCCCTTTACCTCTACCCACACCCCTTCATTTCACTAAAAACAAAGTTAACTGACCAAATTATAGAGCAGGATGTGGAAGGCTAATGAGTTTTCTCCCACTGGGAAACTTGAAGCCTTTGTCAACCCCAGACAAGCAAACCAGTCGATCTACTGAACTCCTGTGCTTTATCTAAGGGACTTCCTGGGAAACTGGTTGGTTACAAAGCTTGGGGGTGTGTGCACATGACCACCCACTGGGAGTAAACAGCGTGTCTGAAAGTCAGCAGTTATGTTTACATCTCTCTGTGGCAGAAGTAAAATAGACCTCTTGGGATTCTGCTGTTTGGGTATCTCATTTTGTCCTCAGGTTTTAGATCAGGAGGAGTGAGTGGCAGCTTTTCTCCTCCCTTTTCCCATTTGTCCTTTCATAGAGTAGAATTACAGACAGATGGGGAACAGTTTCCTAAACCTTCTGGTAATTGTATATGGATTTTCATTATTTTCAATAAATAAGAATTGACGGCAGTGCTTTCCTTCTGGATTTTTGAAGTATCTTCTCTGATACCTTGCCTATTAAGTTACATACACACATACCTTGGCAGGTATGGCCTCCTGTAACTTGAAACACCCTCTTGGATTATTTTTATGGTTTTCCCTTATGAAGCATAATAACACTATGAACTAAAGTGCTGTATCCTTGCTGTTCAATGATATCTCAGTTAATATTATTTATAAGTTAAACAGATTATTTGTCCTGTCTATGCTGTAAGTCAATGCACTGCAGAGTTAGTGCACAGCTATGTAAATGTATGGCTGTATGTATTCAGCTATATAAACACTCTTGAAATCAGAGAGTGGTTCTGTCCAAGTTAGTTTATCCAGGCTATTTGTTTGTTCTTTGTTCAACCAGTTGCCACTCTAATATTTTTGACCCCCTTAATTTCTGGTAAATAGCACACCATAGTGCAACGTGAAAGAGCTCAGATACAGGGAAAGTGGAAGCCCAAGTCCCAGAAGTAATGCATGTGTGGAGTTGTGGTCTTTTGGAAGCTGGACATACAATCTACTTCCAGGAAAACATTGTCTTCTTTCAATTAAGAATACAAATTAGAAATTACATTAGCCTAGCTAACAGTGCAATGCAGGAAACACTAATTAAGATGTGTTTTGAAACAGAACACAGGATCTAAACAGAGTTACTGAAGTACTTAATGGAAAAGTAGGACACCTGCTGCCAAGAACTGGAGGTGATTTTTTTCCTTTTTTTTTCTCCCTTCCCCCCCTGCCTTTTTCTCCCCCTTTTTTTTTCTTTTCCCATTTCTGAATTCAAAGAATTGTAATCAAAACACACTACTGAGTTGATCTTTCTGTATAGGAAAGATCCTCTACTATAAATAAAACCTGCTGTAGTGACTTACTGTGCCTGTATTCTCAGATAACATACATATATACAGAACATATATTAAACAGATATTGTAAGTACTCTTACAAGGAATCCCCTCTGCCCATCTACAGTGTTGGTTTTTTCACCTTTATGTCAAGGTACCCAACACATTTCCTCTACTAACTTGCATAGTAACCATTATTTTTTTATTCCTCAGGAACCCCAATGAACATTGAATTTTACATTTCTCCCTATCAAGTTTTGGAAGCAGAACTAAATCACGGTAAAGCTATTTCAGCTATTCTGCTCTTTCAGCAGAAATAGCTAACAAGAGATTTTCAATACTACCTGTTTCATTTAGTAAAGTTAACTAACGAAAGCTCAGAACTAAAGGTTAAAATTCTAGTTTAGTAGAACAGTTTATGTGATGCATTTTAGCACAGTTTTAATGTCCCTCAGAAAACTACATTCCATGTTTTGGTTGTTGATTCAGCTATTGCTGCTATCATCTTTGGGCAACTTTGGCTTTTTGGCTGTGGTCAGTGTAGGCTTCTCTTCACTGCCCACACCACTGTGGCTCAGTTGGATCTGACTTTCCAAGTCCTTACTATTGTATATTTTGTATGCATAGGATTAATATACACTAAATTAAGGAAAATAATGCCATTCTCTTTCTCCCTCAGGTTCCCAGGTATGTGGAACTAAAACAGTTGTAACTGTTGAAGGCACAGATTCACTCCACAAACTGCCTCTTTCTCCATTAATTATAGATCCTCATGCTGGAGAGGACAGGTGAGACTCTGGACACTTGTCAATACAGAAATGGATTTACAAGTCCCTGGCACTGACTTCCACATAAGTTACATTTAGTCTCTGCTGAAACAGAAAGTTCTGTTTCATTTATGGCTTTATGCTCCATAGCTACACTGTCTATAATCTGTGGCTTTTAGTTTTCCCAAATGGATTTTGAAGGTATTATGTTCATATTTAACTGTGTCAGTTGCATTGAACTATGAATTTATTCATAGATTTGAAGCCAGAAAGAGACACTGGAGCAATATTAATGAACTTCCTAGTATTCAACAAGATATAGATTCACAGTAAAGAAAGCATTTACTGAGAGATATTACACCTAAAATACACAAAATAGTTTGTCATCCCACTATGGGACTGACACCTCATCTCTCCCTACCTCAGTGTTGTCTGGAGGGGAAGTCTGAAGTAACTTTCTGAACTAAAATACTTTAAAATTATTTGTAAAAAACACCACCCAGTTTCTGTGTCTCACTTTTCCTTTCTGTCGGTTTTCACATTAACCATGTTTTAAACTATTAACGTTGCATTTATAAAGCAAAACACTTCTCAAGTTCCATACAAGAAAATGTATGGAACACAATATACTGCTAATAGTGGCCTTGCATTAGGAATCCTTGTTATGGCAATTTCTGTAAAAAACTTTCGTTCTGACAATTTTTTTTCCTAGCAACCCTGCTTTTTTGCAACTGACTGATGAACTAAGCATGGATTTGCCAGCTCATTTTGTTCTGAAGTTTCATCAGCCTATTCCAGTGTCTTCATCCAGTATTGAAGAGATACAGAAGCTCACAGGCTTGTTATAATTGTTTTTTAAGACTAAGTACTTCTGTGACTATGCAATGCTTATTTGCTTTTTCCTTGCCCATGTTAAAGTTGCAAGAAGTTGCTTCTTGGGCAGAACATATTCTGTTCTACCAGTCCAAGTGTAACAACCAATGCAAAACACAAAAATTCTAAAGCTACGACAAGTACAGGCAAAGTTAAACACTCTACCTCAAATTCCCAATAGCAAAAATGGGGAATAAGAAAAAAAATCAATATTTTTGTCTTTTCAAAACATTGGGTTTGTTTTTAATAATAGCTTTCATAACCTACTGTCTTAACCTAATTGCTAATAAAAATAATGACCTGGTTTCAGGAATTCAGATTTCTGGCTTGAAACTAGCTCCACTGTATGAGCTAATTGTTCAGTCTACTCTTAAAGAAAAATGCAGTGAAGACTTGTCTACAAATAAATCTTGTTTCTTTGTGGTAAGTATAGTGTGCATCTGATACACACTGTGTTGTTGTGCAGGAGATAGATATACTGAATTACCATTTCCCCATAAGCAAGTAATGTAGGTTTCCCAGAATCCCAACAAAAGGGCTCTTTAGGAAATAGTTCAATTTACAAAGCAGTATTAGAGCCTTTCATGTAGGTGAGCATCTCATGCTCATTAATGAAACACTGTGTGCTTGGCTGCTAAAGTCATGCTAATTTGTCTGTAACCCAAATATTTACTCTGCTAAAAATTGCTCAGAAGTTTATCATTGATGCCTTAAAAAGAAGGAAACTTATTTACTGGTGTGAAGAGCAAGTCCCAAGAAGGTACTTACCTAGATTTTTGAAGATCTTTATCATGCTGCATGTCACACTGTTTTAACAAAAGGGGCTTCTTAATTAGATAACAGTGGGATAATTGATTCCTTTTAAAGGGACTGGCAGGAAGAAAAATATAAAGTGTTACAACAGTGATGCCAACTGCTATCTAGAGACAAGGTTGTTTAACTGAAGAAGGCTTTCTTTTTAATAACTGCATTATTGAAATACAGTTGCATTAGATGTTAAGTTTTAGAACAGAAAGTTGTGGCTAAGATGCTTTCTGCCAGATTCATGTATAGGGCAACTACAAGACAAGCTTCAAAGATCTAATTTTTTTGCTAGGAAACATTAATTTTGCAATTAATGGCAGCAAAACAAGAGGGTACTTTTTTTCTGTTCTACTAGCAGTGTTCACAGAGCTCATTGCCTGCTTAGTTCTTGGACCTTGAGGCGGTGGTACAGAAGGTAGTAGTAAATTTACACCAGGCTAAAATAATGTTTGGCAAAGCTCTTATCTTCTGGAAGATGGAAATAATCTTTCAGTTCTATTGGATGCACATGAAAGGCTCTGTAACTTTTCAACAATTCCCTAAAATATTTGTACTTGGTGGGAGGTTTTACTTCTGAGTTTAAAGATTTTATTTCTAGAATTACTAAATTGTATTCTAACCTTGAAATGAGTGTAGGGGAAATATGTTTGATCCATGAACACACAAGGAAAAGCTCTTCAGCCTTTGTTAATGTAGGCCCTCCTCATTAACTGTCCTGCCCTGTTCTTGAGGGGACATTCCAGTTGGCATCCTAAAGTAGATAACACCATACTCCATGTCTAATTTTGTCATAGAATCACTGTAAACAAGGACAGGTGGTAAATTTTTCTTACTATTTCCTCCTCATCTTCAAATGAATCATGAGATATTCCAGCCAAACATATCTTTCCAAACAAAAAGTAGTAGTGATGGAGGTTGGAATAACATCTGATGTCCAGAAGAGATTTCCAGCAAAACTGCTATCCTGTTTGTGCAACTGTCAAGCAGCATTACTATGATATTATTACTTTGGCCACTAACATTTTTATAGCCTATAGGGCTCTGAAAAATATTTGGAAGAACTGATGACACTTGAACTCCTGACCACTTGGCTCTGGGTATATTTGCCTAATTTGGATGTATTTGGGAGGGAGAGTGGATCTCATTTAGCTTCTGCTAAGGATTCTACTACAAATGCATAGGTACCATGGACGTGCTAGAAATGTATCTTCCAAAAATATTTTTGTTGTAGATTGTACAATTGCCTGATAACATCAAGCTTTACTTTCCTGTTTCCAGTCCTTGAAACATCACCATTATTTGTTGCTTAGTCTCTTCCAGATCACCCAAAGCACTGTTACTTCATAAACAAGGGCTCAGCAAAATCAGGTTTAGCAGGAGCCTTGGTCAATAAAATCCCATTTAGCCATCCAAAGTGTGTGCCTGGCATAATAGAGATTCTTCGACATCAAGTGGCATATAACACTCTTATCAGTAGCTGTGTCTCTGAGAAGCCCATAAATGAAGGTAAATTGTGTGGCTGGAAGTGATGGCACAGCATTAGAGAGAAACTAGTTTCTAAATTGGGTGTTGACAGATTTTACTAGTCCCTTGCCAAAACTGTCATTACTTGTGGAGTACTGTAAAAGATAAAATATTCTTAACACTGTATTGATTTTTTAAAAAAAATTCTATGCTCATTCTATGTACATAAACTAAGTCATTGAAGTAATGAAAAATTAGACTACTGCATCAGTATTTTTAAAATTCTGGCATATCATTCAGCCAAAAAGAACCCAGCTTCAATGGTGGATATCACTAAACAGTATTTTTATTTCTAGATGATTCAGAACTGCTTTACTTTGAAGTGGTACCACACAAGAACACCAGCTTTTCCGTCTTTTTCCTTCATCCTGTGAAAGAGAATTTAGCCTGTGGTACGTGTGGAATAATTGCTATGTCCTCTCTACTGAGCTGACAGGGGACTTGTTTCTGTCTAGGCTCCTGCACTATGTTTTTCGGTTACAAACAGTCTAAGGGCCACTCAACAGTGTGCAGCCCAGGAGAAAATATGAAGTGTATGCACTTGTGTATAAACTGCTTACTAGAAGGTGTTCTGTACTCAGAATAATATAGAAAGTAAATGCAAATATTAAAGTCCTGTTTTGTCTTGGCCTGCATTTAATTAATAAATTGTAACTTCCACTATTTCTGATTTAAGTATATTAAGGAAAAACAAGTCATGCAAATATATTGCTGCAAACCTCTTTCCACTGACTTCAGTCTTACATCTCTTCAAGCATCAGAATGAAAGGATGGTTTTCAATGTTTCTAAGTATTTCAAAATAAAGATTTTTCTGTTCTTTTCCTTCTTAGTGGTAATTGATGTTATAACCTCTAGAGAAGTCCAATGTCACCTTCATTTAAATCCTCAAGATCCAACTCTAAATTCTACTGATGACTTCATAGCAAGAGCTGTGAAACGGTTAGTATTTTTATTTCGTAACAGATGTCCATTAAATGGAAATATCATGTGCACTCATAATGCCATGAACTCAGCAACTGGAAAAACGTCACTCTAATAAAGTGCTGTAATACAGTAATGGGAATAAGTTACTTCAGTGTTTTAAGTATCTCTTTCAAAAATTTTAAACATTAACAGTGATGAAGTGTTTCTAGTAGAAAGCATGTGGAAGCAAAGAAAGACTATTGAGTGAAGAGTTTTACCTTTTAAAAAGATGCTTTTCTGAAGACTCTAGCTGATGACAGGCTCATGTCTAGTGTAACTTCAAATAGGATGGAAAGGTCTTTTTACATACCTATCTAATAGCAACCAGTGCTTCTCTTCAGAAAGTGAGTTGTATATGGCATGTCTACAACACTGACTGGCTTGTTTTCTGAACAAATTCCAAGACAGCGAGTTGTTGTGACACATGAACATAGCTAGACAAACTGATTCAGAACATAGTCTAAGAGCACTAAGTGATTTGGCATAAGCTAGTACACAACTATCATCTGTTTGATGACAACAAAACCAATGCAGGTTGGATTTTGAACCTGATTTTAAACAAGGTAATATTTTTGGATCCAGGATATGAGTGGGAAAAAAATCTCCTCCAGTATAAACAGTGTTTTAGAAAAGATACCTTCTGTACCTGTGTTACACAAAACATGAAGGTTACAATTATAAAACTCAAGAAAAATGAATATATTTCAATATTCTTAGTTTTGGTTTTCACTAGAAGCACCCTTATGACTTTTGTTTTTGTTGACCAGATTGACCAGACTGAAAGACCTCCTCCTCTTTCAGTCAAAGTTTCTGTGCACACCTAACTTCAAAGACTCAGCACTAAATTTCAGTGTGTTAACATATATTTCTGGTACAGCACATGTAGTTTATATAATGGCTACAAAGTAACACCAGGTTGTATGAGACAAAAACAGAAAGGAGGCAGATAAAAACAGAAAGGAGGTAATGCTGGTTTTCATTCAGGTGTCAGCTACAGTTTAAAGAAAGTATGATGTCTGTAATAGTGACTAATGTGTTATTTCCTTCTTCAGTTGCATGTCAGTCCCAGTTGTCATGAGAGCTGTTTTCAGGAATGCTGCCAAGGTGAAAGCTGACAGTGAAACACAAGACATGGACACAGAACAACAACCTGGACCACAGTCGGAGCAAACTACAGATTCTAACAGTCTCAAAGAAAGCCTTTCTGGTGCTGGTCAGCAAGACTGGGTAGTGACAGATAAGCCAAATAATACAGAAAGTACAGAAGAAAATCTCTCTACAGCCAAACTGGAAACTCTGGGTGATAACATGGAACCCCCTCTTAGTTACTGATTTCTTTCTCTTCATGCTAATCTGGTCCACATCCTTTATTCCTTCTTTTATATTTTTCTCCAATTTTCCAAGCCTTAATCTCCTCCATATCTCCTGGTTACTCTGATGTCCTTGAATGGCCATAAATTTAGGATCCCAGATGTCCAATCTTCAAATTCCTTTGGCTTTGTTCACTGAAGATTGTCAGTCTTAGTTTTAACAAACTCAAGGTTTCAGTGATTTAATGATCAAAGTAGGTCTGCAAAGAAAATTAAGTGGTATTGCCTAGAAGTGGGCACTGCTTACAATTAGTTAAAACAACTCATTAGAAATTAGTTAGGAAAATTATATATATATATATTCCAACACTGTCTGCACCATATTCTACCAGAATATGGAAGAAATCTGTGTTTAACATACATGATACAGTGTATAACACAAGACAAGCATTTGAAGAAAAGTAATGTCAACTCTGACAGTGTAACAGAGTCTTTAGTAAAAATGTTGTACAAAACTCAGGCTCTGAAAAACAAGGAATTTTTGCCTTAGATTTTTTCTTGCCTTTAGAAATGGCTTTGTGATTTTTTTTAAATTATAGTTTACTGTTCAAAATCTTACTTTGCCTAGGTCTGGAATATTCCTTTGTCTCCAATAAGAATGAGTTACAGGAAACTTCCAACAAGTAAGCTGGGAACTTACTATAAATCAGTTTAATTAGTGTAAAACAGAGGCATTCACAAAGAAAAAACTTCCCAAAGCAATTTACAGCTACAGTGAAGGGAAGCAATGGGAAAGCAAGTCAAATACAGAATAGTTACAGAATAATCAGAAACAGGCATGTGTGGCCGATGTGTTTCTAAGAGGTAGTGAATAAGCTTGGCTTCCTTGAAGAGTTTGAGAAAAACATTATTGGAATGTGGGAAAGAGATCAGGCTAGATGGACTGACAAAATAAATACAAAAATAACGAAAGGATGTTCATTGGACTGGAAGCATATTAAGTGTGGTCTGACATGATAAGAGTAGATGTCTAAAAGTAAAACAAGGAATTGTCAGCAATTCTGCATTTGAGGAAAATGGTGAGTTTTCAGCAAAAGTGACAAATATAACTATATAAGAAGGGGAAACTGTATAAGGAGGGGAATATAGTTTTTAACTGTGAAAGTGCATTGCATCATGGGTAGAAAAGATAACACGTAGAATTTGACAAAAAGTGACTAGAGAGTCACAGCACTAGGAATCAAAGCGTATCATGTTCTATTTTGCACACAGCATATCATCAACAGCAGCCTATTCTGCAAAAACACTGACCATTTCCATAGCATTTACTCTTTTGATATTGCAGGGGACCAATTTAAAAGGAGCTATTTAACGGACCCATTTCATTTCCAAGCTGCTGCCAAGAAAAAAATGAGGGTGAAATGGGACCTCCCGACACAAAACAGAAACATGTTTAGAAACTCTTTGTAAAGCTTTAAAGTCCCTGCCCCTTTCTGTGAATGTTACCTTTAAGGTTGAAAGTGAAGGGTTTTGCCCAGAGCCAAAATCATGGCAAGGATTTACAAAAATTACTTCTACTATAAAACATCAAAATTAGATTTTCCTAAAGCAAAAGTGATGCATCAGCCTCTACATGGCCCACAAACTAAGAATCAAAATCAGCTGTGATAGTTTGAAGTACCATGAGACAGGAAAACTAATTTTCCAGTTGCTGGACATGATGGAGTACATCCAGTGATAAGCCCAGTTGCTCTACTAACCAAACAGTCTGCATTTTAACCCAAGCAAGGGTTGACTTTTCAGGATCTGTGCAGAGATTTGCCTTGCTGCACTCAGACTGCAAGGAACCAACCACACCATTATTCCTACAAATGTTTTCACCAGAGCTGCCACAGTCGTCGTGTTTTCCGTCTTCAACTTCCCTGTACTCTGTCCCAGCTGTGTGATTAAGGTCCATGTCCTGAACTGAGGCTAAAATGTGTCCAAGACGTGGCTGTTCTTCAGTAGAATTCAGATACTTAAGCACATCATCTTCATGCTTTCCAACCACATCAAGAAGATTATTTATTGTACTTAGAGCAGAATTATGTCCATTAAAATGACACCAGGATAAGAGAGCACTGAAAAGTGAACAACAAAAGTGATTATATTCATCTACATAGATCTCCACTTGGTGGAGGTAGATAGACAGCAATGTGACAAGGTATCTATGTATCATAAATACATTTATGTATAATTCATGATTTATGGAAAATTCAGGCAGTAGAACTAAATATTAAGCTTAAATATGTAGATTCAGACAATTTTGGAAGAGAACTGAAAGAGACTTTTTAGAAATTATACTTCTACACCCAGGCAGGCATTCCTTATTCTCAAGATGGGGGAATTCTCAGGTTGCTCACTTTGGACAGTTTCAAAATATTTGTTTTGTTGTTGTTGGTTGGTGGTGGTGGTTTTTTGTTTTGTTTGGGTTTTTTGTTTTGTTTTTTTTTTTTTTAGTTGGTTGGTTTGGTTTTTAATTAAAACAAACAACAACTCATATGTGTGTTCCCCTGTTACACACCCTCCACATACACTTGACCGTAAGGAGTTTGTAACCTACTTCAGGGTTCCTTTGAACTGGCCACATGTAATCATCAGCTTGGCACCGTGTCTGTAACCTTGATTAAAGCCTGTCTGGAGTGCAAGTTCTTTCCCGGCCTCAATTCCATCCCTATAGCCTTCCTGTAACAAAAGCAGTGAAACAGGCTGCTCAGTGTCACAACATGACAAAGTGGACCTCTGACAAATACATAACAGTAAAAAATTTTAAGTATCACATCTCTTAGTTACAGCTTCTATATCTGAACATCCTTCACAGCTACATCACTGCCAAACCAAAACATGCTTGTTGCAGTATACTATGATTTACTGATCTGTAAGATGTAGTTTTTCACTTTTCCCAAAAGGATTCCCAGAAACTGAGAAAATAGGGAAACTTCTTTTAGAAAGATTAAAAAAAAATAGCATGTTTGCTTTTAATGATTACCAACTCCTTTGTGAGAAATGGACTTAGAAGTACCACACAGACTTCTTTTTTCTATCTAAAAAGTTATGCCGGCTGCCAATCTTCCCCTTTATCTCTTCTATCTGTAATCCATCTACATGGAATTAATTTATTTTCACAAAATTAACTGCTGAGCATTGCTCCTTTATTTGCTGGACCTCACTCCATTCAAGAGTTATACCAGAAAAAGAGAGCGATTGACTGAGTCACACATAAATACACTTAACATTGGGACTGCTTTCTTTAAGTAAACAGCTAATTATTGTAATGCAAATTACTTTCTTTATATTATAACCACATTACAAGATTAATAGAATAAATCTTAACTTTTTTTCATATGAAAATGACAAGCTACAAAAATGAAAACTCCTGTTTGCTCACGGTGGCCTTGCTAGAAAAGTAGTCTGGAACGCAAAAATTTATTTTGCCCAACACACAACTCTAACTTCAATAACACTTCATGATTTTGCAGTATCTACTCAAAAATACTAGAGGGATTTCGGTAAGAACACTAAATAGTTCCTTAAGAAAACCAGTCTTTTCATGGAACTGAGATGAAGGAAACTACACTGGGACTGCTGTAATACCATTGCTCACCAACAGCTGTGAGCAGAGGAGCCCTACTGGCCCCACTCTGAATGACACAGTATCTGTTGAACTCATCTGCTTATGAACTTGTTTTGTTCCCTGCAGAACCGCAGAGAGGCAAAGGCTTTCATAAAATGAAAATTCATAAAAATTAAAAAAAAAAAAAAAAGGAAAGCAGCTTTCATAAAATGGATATTTCACTTGGAGAATAAATCAACCAAAGACCTCAGATCCAACCACAGACCACAATGGCCAATTGTGGTTGCACATGGAGTCACACATTTTACATTGTGACTGATGAGTAGCTCTACTCAAAACCCCAACCATCTCACATGTCTTTATTAGCACTGCTGAGCTCTGTTGCCCTACATTTACTATACCTACAAGTAAAAGGGCTATACCTACAAGTAAAAAGCAAGTAGCTTACATCACAATTCAGCACTGCCTTTTATAAATGCATGTGGTTGTGCAGAAGGAGTCAATGTCTTCTGGTAAAACAGTACTTTGCTCTGGCGACTACTAAATAGTGTTTACATCAATTTCTGCCATATTTCCCTGGTATTCAGAAGAAAGTAGGCCACAATAACTTTTAAGCAGCTACTTTTACTTTTCCCTTTAAATAATTCACATGTGCAGCAAGTTAAATGTCAGTAAATCTAAAATGGCTAAAAATGTATTAAACCATTTTTATAGAAATACCTTCAATCTCTTCTTCATAGTGCTGTTCCATTCCTTCTGTAGTAGATACATCTCATCTGCATCTTCATCAAATATATCCTCATTGGATTGGCTGACTGCTACTTGTACCCAGGACATAATAGCAGTGCCCTGTGACCCCTGTTTATGTGGTAAAAAACACTGAGAAACTCTCAGAAGTGCCTCTGGTGAAGTGTCAGGTTAGAAGTATTGGCAAAAAACTGAGCTCCGAAGAGAAGCCAGGAATGGCGCTGATTATTCAAGCTCTACATGGGAACTTGGCTCTGTGTGCCATTGGGGTGCATCTGTCAAGAAAAGGCAGATCATCATTCGTAAGGTAACTTCTGAGATCTATTAGGGCAACTTAGGACAGTTCCTTCCCATCTTATGGCACTGACACACACATGGACACCAATGCAGCATTTAAGAATACTACAGTACAAGGACAGCTGGCAGAAACAACTTTATGACTTGCTTCCAACAGTCAATATTGTATACCCAATTACTACACACAGGTTAATACTTGCAGAGTTAATAACTGGGAAGTACTTTCACCTTTGACTGACAGGTTTCTGATTATGCCAAATATTTAACTATCTTATAAAACAAAAACAGTGCTTTCGATTTTGAATAAAGAATTAGCAAGTGCTGCTGCAGTGGAAAGGAGAAATTTTCGGGTTATTTAATCTTTTCCTATGACGAAAACTTTGAGAAGCATCTCACAGCTAATTCATTTGCCTCGCTGTAAATTGTTAGAATACACCGACGGCTCCCAGAGAACCCAGGACTCTGGGACAGAACCGGCTGGGGTTCTGCAGCCTGAGGAGGGTAAGCGGGGCATCTCCCAGGGCCGCGCACCTGCCCAGCTCCCCAGAAGCGGCCATGCCGTGGGGAGCCTTCCTTCTCCCCGGCCGGCCACAGACGCTGCCTCCTCCCGCCTCGCCTTTCCGCGCTGCTCGCACGACCGCCGTCGCCAGCCCGGCCCCGCACACTGACCCTCACCGCAGCCGCCATCGCCAGCCCGGCCCCGCACACTGACCCTCACCGCAGCCGCCATCGCCAGCCCGGCCCCGCACACTGACCCTCACCGCAGCCGCCGGCGCTGCGCCCCGCGCTCCGCCATCTTCACTGAGGGAAAGCGGACGCCGCTGCCGGCGGAAGTAATTGGGCAGCGACAGCCATGACGTCAGAGCCCGTCGGAGACACTGGAGGCGCCATCTTGAGTGAGGGCGCAGCCCCCCGCAGTGGTCCTGCCCTGGGGCCGCCTGGCGCCAACGGGGAGGGAGCTGCTGCCGCGGTCGGGATGCCCTCATCCCATCCTCACCTCCCGCCTTCTCTGGAGGGAGCGGCATGTGGCTGCCTCGGCCTCCCACAGTGACTGCAGGACGACCCTTGGGTCAATGCGTTCCTCGGGTAGGGAGGTTTCATCGTCTTTTCGGTTATAAAAGGTCAAGTTTAAAAAAAAAAAAAAAAATCTGCCTTAATGACTTCAGAATCGTCAAGCACTTTATGTGAAGCATGCCGTTAAGCTATCCTCTACGAGACCCAGGTATTACAATGAGAAATCCTTTTTAATACGAAAGATGCCAGCGGGAGTCAAGAGTTTCATTGCTGACTTTGACTAGAGAAAACAGGAATATCCTGTTGACATAAATGAAGCATAAGTACAGCAATGTTGGTGCATGCTGCATTTGGCTTATGAGCAGAAGTTTAAAGCTGATTAGTCTTCATGAACACACAATACATTAAGCGTGAATTCAAGCTGCCTGCTTCTCCGCATTGCCAGGGGCTGTTCAGTAAAGGCTGAGCGCCCTGCGGGTCCCTGGCAGCCCGACCACCCGAGAGCTGATTCCCCGTGGGAGCACACTCCCCCCAGCCACTGTCCCGTCTCCTGTCCCAGGGGTGGCTGGTGACATTCCTTACAGCAGGGCTTGGGACACTGCACGGACAGCAGCAGGGCCTGCCTGTGCTCTGCAGGTACCCGGAGACGAACGAGCATGTGCTGCAAACTGTGCAGCCGCTGCGCTCCCTCTCCCTCCTCCTTTCTGCTCTGCAGACAGCCTGTCCTGCTTCTGGCCCATCTTGGATGCCTTGGATGGTTGAATGCTGAGGTATGAGTAGCTAAGTAACCAAATCTGTCTAGAAATTCGTGTGTCAGGTGTCAAAATGACACTGGTGCCTCTGGATGGCCACAACTGCATATCTGTTCCTCAGCAGTTACTACACATGTCAATGACTGCCGATTTCCTGGCCCACTTATGTAACTTTCAACTCCTGTCTGGAAGACGATAGCTTTGTCATTTGAAAAAAACTGTACTGTAACAGTACTGACTATTGCCTGCATGCACAAATGCACAGTCACGAAAATCCCTTCTGGCAACAAAAACTTTAACTGGTCATAATGACACTTAGCAAAAATTCACCAGGTGGAAACAACTCTTCATCTGGCAACAGCACTATTAATCTTGGGTTAACCCTTTGCTTATCATCTGCTCTGTCTCGTCAGCCTCTTGCTCTTCTAGACAAGATACACAGGTCATGGCTCAGGGAAGCTGTGAGTTCCCCAGATTCACACTATCAGTTTAAATGTCTTAAATTTAGCAAAGTTGATCATCACACAGATGTTTAAGAATGAGTCTTTATAATTGTGAGAAAAAAATTAAGAAATCTTTTATTTCCACCCCTTTCTGTTATTAGTTGTGGGTGGATAATTAAGTGAATCATTGTATACATAGAGCAACATTGTTGGGATATGAAGTGCAGTTGCAATTTGAAGACAGTTTGATTCTGTGTTGATGACCTGGACAGGAGTTCAGGGATTGAGGGTGAGGTGCACTGCTTCGGGGTGTGGATGTTTTCCACACTTATGTGTGTTCTAAACAGGACAGTGTCTGTGTATTATGGTGACACTGTCAAGATACATACCAGAAGATCAAAACTGGAGAGCAGTATTTCACTGGCTAAAAGCCAGTTCTGATATTTTTGCACAATAAAGTTGCCTGAAATTGTGAAAAGCGAAGTAGTTGACTTGTGACCCATTTTAAAGTTTGGCAGTGCCATATCTAAGTTTAAAACTGGGCTAATGTTGGGTTTAGGGCATCTGATGTACCAAAGGTACTTCTGGAACATGACCATGCATATCTCAGCAGTTACTTCTTGCTTTCCTGGTGTACTGGGGAGAGCTTCTAGAGGGGTCAGTACGCAGTCACAGCTTAATACTAACAAGAGATTTCAGAAGACCATTACACAGGAATTCTGCCAGCTTCATCTTAGCAGTAGGGTTTGCCATTAAGCAATCAGTCATGAGTGATCTCCAAAAGTGAAATATTGTCATAGGATGTTCCTTTGCACCATTTTTACTGCATATGATGCTTCAGATAAAATATTGCTCCTATTCAGTTCATTGTTATACAACTTTGTGTCTCAATAGAACTGGATGGGAGCATCCAACAGATTTTGTCATAATGCAGACACCTCAAGAATCCAAGCTTTTTTGAAGGGTGATTGATTACCTTGGCCAGGAATTGTATATGGGCCAATCTGTGGGGCAGGTTCCTTTCGTTCTCACTACAGCAGTTTCTGTTGCTGTGTGCTATTGTCTCTGGCAGAATTGAGTAAAGCCTTGTGAAAGACCCAGGGCAGAGGACTATTTACACCATAAATTGTGCTCCAGGCATGCAGTCTTTATGGACTGACAGGGCCATGTTTCATTGACTCCAACTTTGGGAGTAATATAATTGTTTTAGGAAATCACAGCTCTTAAATGGTATTTGGATAACTTTCAGCCACATTTAAATAATTTAAACATTTAAATGCTTACTTGTCTTCTATAGTAAACAAGACAAAAACATAATGAAAAAGAGCAAACTATCAAAATGTGAGGAGAATAGAAACTGTCAATATTTAATAAAGATGGTGTATGCATTGTCACCAAACATTGCACAATGTTTCTGAAGCGCCTTAAACCATAAGTCTACCTCAAAATGTGTACATATTGTATGGTCAGGTCTGTAGTCTTTTCCAGGTATCTGGCTCTACTGCCTAGACAAATTTTAGGTTGTTTTCAATGAATGTCATGATAACAGGGCGTTGGTAGGACTGCCTACAACAGCATCAAGAAATCTCACATGTAGTCGACGTCTCTGTCCTGATCTTAGATCTGTGCATCTTTTCTTCATGCACAGGGTGGTAGGATTGTGCACTGCTGGCTGAATTTCAATAATAATACATTGACCTCCAGCACATAAATACTTTGCTACCACAGAGAAGGAAACAGTGAACAAACAGGTTAAGTGTAAGGTCATAGGCTTAATGAGGTTTTAAATATTTCAGCTCACAGCATAGGGGACTATAATGCCCTTAAATTGAATAAGAGGGTTAAAATAAACTTCTAGGATCAATGAATATTACCAGAGCATGGTAATAAACATACACTTCTATATTTTCCTGTAATAGCTCTCATACAGGGTATTAATAAAATTTACTAGTGAAACCCTGTCACCATCTTCTGATAAAGGTAACTAATACATATGAATTACTTCTCTGCTTTTGTGAAATCACTTCTTTCTTCTTTAATAGCGTACAATAATATTGCAGCAACAACTCTTTGGGTCAAAATGTCACATTTAATTTGAGAAGAAAATGGAAGAATATGGAAAAGTATGTATCAAAGGTAAATGTCTAAAATTCACTTCCAAGCACCACAGGAGTCTTAATAGCTTTTTTGCCATTACTTCTTACACAAGTGTTTTCAAGGGAGAGGATACTTTTTCTGTCTCTTCCTTTACCAGTATAACCAAAGCAACAGAATTTTGATAGTTAAATATTACAACAGGACAGTTTTCTTATTTGCAGAATCATTACCATTTCAGATCCTCACAAAGAAACCTGTCCTGTCTATTTCATGAACTGCCGACAGTTGGGCTTAAACTAAATTATAAGTGGAAGTGGCTAAGCAAAGGAGTATTTTCCCCCCCCCTACTTTCTCCAGGCTTTCTTTGAATGTCCTCAGGGCTTGCAGTCTGGAAAACTGTACTCTGCACTGCTGCATATTAAGCAGAGCAAAAGGTATACTTTATTAGCACCAAAACAATTCTCTTCTGTCATTTTCCTTAGTTTGCTCCTCAAATAAGAAAAATTTGTTGTCCCTAGAAGTAACTCATATTTTAATTCTGGAGTTTTGATAACAACTCTAACACTACAAAAAAGACAGTATGGCTGAGATAAAAATGAGCTATATACACATCCCAGCTCAAAATTAAGGTTGACAGAACAGAGTGTAGTATGGGACTACAATATTATTTTTAGAATATACAATGGAGAAAAAAGGAAGGAATATTCCTAATTGTTTTCAATCTGTTGAGAATGAGCTTTTTACAGTATGAAATTCCACATGAACAGAAAAAGGGTAGGTCAATAAAGGCAAGAAAATGAAAGAAGTTCTACATGTTAGTTGTGTAACTGAATCATGTGTCTAGAAATTGTAATATTAGAGATGAGTCTCACTGAGTTTATATCATAATAAATCAGGACTCCAAAGCTTTCTGACTCAGATATCCTTAAGTAAGATTTTTTTTATCCAGAGCTGCCTTTTTTGTTTGTGTAATACTTGATCATAATATGCAAATGTTTACTGTAAATGAAATTGGTCCAAGGAGAATGCTGTATTCTGCTTATGGATTTCCCTAGCGAATTGCATCTCTATTCAAATTACGCAGAATTTTTGTCACATTTCATTTCTTCCACAGGAGAGAAATGCCAGCTCTTTTCTTTCAGCAAAGAGACAAATTACTCTCTCTGTGTTATCTGTTGTATAAACTCAGTCAAATACTGACAAACTGCAGGAATAGCAGCTGTACAATGCTGATCCAATTGTCTGAAGTGAATAGAACTGCTAAAAGTCATAAAACTTGTGGAGTGCACTGATTTTCTTGGCACCTGAAACCGGGAGAAAACAGTTGTTTCTGTGGCAATGCACAGTTTCAAAAAGGTTGAGGTTATGACAAGGGTGGTTAAGTGGTGGCTTTTGAGATACATGTGGATTGTGAACAACTCCAGTACAAGCATGTATGCCATATCTCCAGCATAAAATTGGTTGACTGACTGTGCTTGAACAAAGGCTGCTGGGCAACTCATATCTCAGCTGAGGAAGAAAGTGAGCTGGCATAGCTGGGCCTCTTGGGACTCCCTTCTACAGGGAGCTAAAGTCTCTTGCAAAGCCATTGTCACCTGTAAATGGCTACCTAAGGTCCCAGAGGATGGCCCTGCTAGCTGAGACAGAACCAATTGTCCAGGACAGTATCATGCTGGGCATGGAAAAATGTTTATGCCCCTTTTGTCTGTTTTTACCTTAAAACTGCTGCCACACCCAAATGATGTGTTTGACATTACTGCACCATCCCTGGCAGGGCAGTTGGGCAGTGACTTTCCCTTCTCTTAGCTCCTTTTCTTCTCCCATTCTTAGTCCTATCCTCTTAACCAGTGCTGGAAGACCAAGTATGCTTCTGGCTCTGAGTTATGCTCAACTACCTGAAGATGATAGCATTCAGATGGTAGCTAAATAGGGGTTTATTCTCCTGCCTTCCCTTGAATGGGATTTTATCACTTCCATGGGTTATTTTCTCAGACCTGCGAGTACAGGCATGCTCCTCTTTTACAATTACCATTGGTGTCAGTGGAAGGTGGTATCTTGAAGAACAAGTGCAGGTGCCATGCAGCCAAATGTACAGGACTTTGCCATTTAAACAAGATGAAATGTTCCAGGGACATGTCACGAGCGTTACTCACTAATCTGGAAGAGCCTGAGCAAGGTTTCTCACATCTACTCCAAATTTATTTCACAGGACTTAACTATGTTAATTTACATGCAGTTACCTGCCCAAACTTTGCCACAGTATCTTGCTCAGGAACAAAAAAGTGCAGCTAATGTGAACCAACAATCAACTGCCATGTAAACAAGTAACATTAGGTACTTTTTTTTCATTGAATTGTTATAGTCAGTAGTTGTCACCCTGACTTACTTACACTGAGAAGAACTAGTTGAGGCTCGAAAAACATTGAGGCTAGTGAGGTAGTTACTGATTTCTGTGGGTTTACAGTCACGGTAACACAGTTCTCAGTGTGCAGAATCACAGAGAAGATGAACTTTCTGATCAAGTCTTCTGCAGAGGGAGACTTCCTAGCTCTTTAAGGAAACTGAAATGTCAGTGCTCATGTTGCAAGCTCGGGCCCAACTTTAGAGTAAACATATGATACATTCAAAGCCTGAAGCTGCCTTTTTTTGCTCATCCAAAAGCAGCAATGAGTAGCTCAGTGAGGCACGCCATGCAGGCTTGGCTTATATTTTAAATAGCAGCAAAGAGCTTCAAAGTTTTTCAAAGAACTAGAAAAAAGAATTATGAACTATACTTGCTTTTTGTGAAATAAATGAGGTTAACATCTGCAAAACTATGGATTGTATTTTACTACTGACTCATTGCATCAGCTGACTAATTGCAACTAAACAATTTTACAAGTAATGCAGCAATTACATAAGCAAAACCAGAATGAATTCAGCACCATATGAAGGCAAGGAATCAAATTCCATGGTAACATGTCAGGAACTCCAAGTTACAGGAGATGAAATATAAGGGAAACTGATTTGAGGCAATTTGTGCTCAGAGATGACAAAAAGCTCTACAGAAATGGATTGCTTAATTTTATTTCTTCCTTCACCCAGATTCCAGTAATTTCTTTTTCTAACTCACAGGCATCAATTTCTCAAAGAAGCTTTGTTCAGATACATCAACTCATCTGAAAAATACATCTAAAAATGGGAACTGTTCTATAATTTTAATTATGTAGCAGTTGCAAACCGATCGCATTGTATATTGTTAGGTTTATAAGTATTACCTGTCTGTGGAATATTAATATCAAGGTCCATTCTTGTAATAACAAGAAAAAACGTGGTATAAACTTAAATTAAATGTCAGTTCTCCAGGACTCCATAAAAATTTCACATATAGAAAGTTTTTCTGAATAAAGTAACTAATTAAAACTTTTTGTGTGTGTGTGTGTATTATCAGATTCCATTGAGGAGCACTCTTTATCACAATGTTTGGCAAAGTAATTTACAGGTTATTAAAGAGATTGTTATTTAATAATTTGATCCAGGAAAATCTTCAGGTCCTCTGAGAAGCATTTTAGTACAGCTGGAATAGTTTTGGTTTTTTTTCTAGCAAGAAAGAGTATATAGTGCTGAGGGTTACATTATCTCCTCATGCAATATTCGCTTCTCAAGAAGGTCCTCGGAATATATTAAGACAGAGATGGTGTAGTCTGTGATTAATTGAGACCATAAAACCTTGTCTTGTTTGTGGTTGCTACTGCCACATTCCTGTGCAATGCTACCAGCCTCCTTTCAGAAGCTAAAACAACAGAGACAAAGCTCACTTCCTGATTGATTGGTGGGGTAATGAAAATTATTAGTAGCCCTTACAAACACCATTGATTTTTAAAAAAAATCTCAAATATAGACACCTTATCAATGTATTTGAAACAAGCATCTGTCTGTTGTATTAAATGTAGGTAGGCTTGTACACACTGATACGAGTATTTTCTGCAGACTCTGAGGAGCTCACAAGTGTATTTCAAATTCACTTCAACAAGGGCACCAGGCACTGTTATAAGGATTTTGTAAAAATCCATCCTTTAGAATCTTGTAAGTAATCTCTTGGATATCCTACAGGCTCGCCTTCATAAAGCTTTCAATACTGAGTTGAGTGGGCTGCATGTGTGTGAAGCTGCCCTGATTGAAACGCCAATATTCTCTCTTTCTCTGGGCTCTGAAATTTACTACTGCAATAAAACAGAAGCATTCCCTTGCATACTAAACTGAAGTGGCTATGAAGAACAACTACTGAAGCCCCTCATTTATTTCATGGTTTCAGTCTAATTGACATCAGCATTCAATCCTTTCTACTGGCCTATTCATTGTCTCCCTCTCCTGGAGATTCAGTCTGGATTCAGTGTACAACAAATTCATTACTGAACTGCAGCACCTTCCATCTCTGAAAGGAAGGGGAAAGAAGAAATCACTCTGTAATTACAAGAAAAGCATATTTTCTTTTTTTTTTTAGCTCTTAGGCATTTCCCATAATACCTACAGCAAACAACCAACACCACCTCCCATATCTCCCAGTCCAAGATTCTACGTTAAGAGGATATTTATCTATCTCTCTGACTCCAAAGAACCAGTTCCAGACACATCCTAATACAAATATTTCTTAATAATTCCTGGAATGATTGATGATATATTGCAGACTGTGTATTTTTGGCATATTATTTAATCAGCAGCAATAAAAATGCTCTTTTTATAAAGCACATGAATAATTAATTTTAGTGCTAAAGGATGAGAATTCCTGTAATGCATCATTTGCAAGAATGGTGCAATGAGTTCAGAGACTGGGAAACAATGAAAGTGATGAAGGACCACTGGTACCCATTGGTCCTTCCATGAGAATGGGGACCAAAGAGTGTTTGAAATTAGTACAGAAGAACTGGTGTGGCATAAAATAAAGGGAGAAAGAGGGCAGACTGGGAAAAATCTTAATTCATTCCGGGAAATAAAAGCAAACATTAAGTGTGGAGAATACAATGAATTATATGAGAAGGCACAGAACATGGACAGATAAAGGCAATTTTATGGGGAAAAATGTTAGGAGAAGGATGTGGTAACATTTTCCTGTGGTACAGGTGGTATTTTTTAATACTGAATACACTACTGAATGCTCTTTTTAGCATAGTGCAGGCTGTGTGGGAAAACGGACCCCTAAACGTGGCATTTTTCTATCTTTCTCCTGTTCACAGGACACATCCTCTTCTTTAACTATCCTTGATATTTATAAGACAGTAATTGTGGGGACCACATAGCCTTAGAGCTCAGCTGAGGTAGAGATGGTATTGTCAAATAAGACAATTATGAACCCTAGCATAAAGACTAAGAAATCAGTAATTTATTCCACACTTACAGCTTACCACATTTCTAAAATGCATCAAACACATGGTAAAAGCTAGGGGGTTTTCACAGCATATGCCATATATATGATGTGGCTTTGACAGATGCTCTAGAGCATGGGAACTTCTGGTGAGAGCAGAACCATTTGTGAGATGAAACATTCATTGGGACTTCTTTAGCTGAGAGAAAAGGCCTGATCCCCCACATTACTGCTAGCTGAGAGGAAAGATTGTCTCAATAACCACTGTGGGCTTGGATCCCATGTTGCCATAGGGCTAGAACTTAGTAGATTCAAAGTAGTTGAACCCAATCAAAAAAATGAGGGAGATCATAGACATTCTGTTTCCACTCCATTCAGTGGACGTTTCCCAAGTATTGGGTTGGGGTGGGGGAGAGACAAGTACAGGTGCTGTGTGCAAATATCTACAGAATCTAAAGCCATGCAAAAGAACACTCTGCTACTAAATTATGTAATAGTGTGTGTCACTCATTCATTAAATATCAATAAATAATTTTAAATTTTCTGTAATTTGGCCTGACATTAAATCTATTCCCCTGGGGTGTTTTTTTTTAAATTTTTTTTAAATTTTATTTTTATTTTTTTTCTGTATAGACCTGTAAGGGGAGTTTTATGGGCTTTCTTTGGTGTAAGTTCCTGATTTAAACATTTTTCTTTGTGCTGATTAAGAGAAAATGGAAGGTCAGTGGATGGTCCATAATTTGACATGGAATGGAAACTAGAAAGATTATTTAAAATGAGAATAAACCCTTTATTTGATAGATTATCTGCCTGTTGCTAAACCTTATTTCTGAGAGAAGAGTATGTATTAGGTTCTCCCTTCACCTAGCTGTTAGCAGACTTGCAAAAAGTCCAGTCTTCCCTTTGCTACCTCTCCTGCCCTGTTTTCAAGCTGCAAGGTGTAGTACTGAGACATGGGTCTTGGATGCAACTTTGCTGACATGGATTGAACAATTGACTCAGTATTCAGGATTTCAACCCATGTGCCCCAGCCAAATGCTGGACTTGGGGTAGTCCTCAATGTTAAGGTTGGGGTTGTTCAGTAGCATTTTATGTCTGCAACAAAAAGAACCTTCTGTCCAATTTTTATGGGTAGCTGATGTTGGGCAATTGGCCAATTTTCTGGATCAGAAGTAGTGGCCTTACCTTAAATAAATTACTGTCTTCTTGCTGTATGCATTTTCCCACTCTGTAACAGAAAGCAAGGAACTTTTCAGATTCTGAAACTAAAATAATGAGAATATGTTTAGGCTTATGAAACCTATTTCCCAGTATAGTGTCATTAATAAAAATTACAAAAAATGTACTTTAGAATAAATAAATGAATGAAATTTAAGACTGATACTGCAAAATAAATTTGGACCTTTTTTTTTTTAATGGGGAAATTCATTAGACTGTGAAAATTAATCACACTCTGCATAGTACCCCACTGGTACACATGGCTCACTGCAAAGTAATTCTGTTGCTTTGAGACTTTGCATGTGTACTGGATTGATTCAATGTTTAATGAGATTTTTAGTTTGCATCTCATTTATGTTTATGCCTACCAGATGGTCTTCATTTGTCATAGTATTTCTTAGGAATTTCTTTTTCTATCTCAGATTTGAGTGTCTGTATGATGAAGATGTGAAAGAAGAAACTGAGCAATATTAAACATCACAGACAATTGATTGCTAAGTATAAAGAAAGCATTTTATGGTTGTAAATAATAGTGTAAGAGAAAAACCTGAACTGATCTGTATTTTGACTCTAGGGATAGGATTTTAAAGCAAAATGTGTATCTTAGTGTGTTCCTAGTGTTGATTTTGGGGATTTAAAGTCAGGAAAGAAGCTAAAGTAGATCCTTTTCCAAGAATTTTTTTTAGTAGTAAGATTTCTTTTCTTCTTCACAAGTCTTTAAAATGTCATTACCTGAGACATTTACACAGAGAAGCCCTAAGTGCCTAACTTTGGATTATAAGCATAATACAGGAGCTGCATAAGAAGCAATATCTGCCTAATTCTTTCAGTCTCTCTACCTCAGAAGAGTAGGCTGATTTGTATTAGATCCACTGAGCCAAGGCCCAGCCCTCTCTGTTGAGGTGAGAACTGGTTGAAGCAAGGTGGCTTCTTGTATGAGAAACAAATTTAATCCCTACATTTACAGGAGGGGACACTGACATTATAGTATTGTTTCCCTTGGCAATATTGATCTTTCCACTCTACCCCCTCCCCCTTCCTTTCCCAATCACTTCCTGGAATAGTAAAGACACACAAAAATTTTGGAATCATGAGAAACCTTTCATAATTTCAGATAATGGAGTAGTTTTTTTAATCTTTAGTGGCTGAAGCTTTATGAACAGAAGCTGGGTCATATGTCCTCAAAAATGATTTTTCCCACAGAGGATACTGAAAGAGCTTTTGACAAATTTCCAGCAAAAGGACACCTTGCTAGAAATGATAATCCTTCCATGTACAGACGTAGAAACTGACACGAAAAACTCCTGGGTCTGTAAATCTTGCAAAATTCAGCTGATAATTAGAGATATGCTCTTCATGCAAATTCAACCCAAAATATAATTAACACAGCTACTTAAATATATGTAGTGAGAATAAAAGCAAATTATAGCTTTAGTAAACCTGGAAGACAAAAATACTAGCTCAAAAAGTCCTTTGTTTCTGTCTTAAATCTAGCTGAGTTATTTTTCTTCAACTGCGAATCAGTAAGTCTCAGGAAAAGACGCTGAAGGAAAGCTAAAGTAAATTGAGTTTGAGACCATAGATCATTGTCTCAAAATACACAATGCAAACAGTAATTAGTTATATCTATATATATAGTAATTTGTTAAAGTTTGACAGTGAATAAAAGGATGCTGTGGTACCAATTACTTCGTGCAGACTAGAAGAGGAAAATTGTTTTCTGGTAAACCAAATTAAATCCAGAGTAACCGGAGAAGATGGTAGAGGAAGTTGGTGGTTAGAGATATCCAATTGTTCAATCTGTCTTTTGGTAATGGCAGTATTAACAGCTGTCATGGTTAGAGGTTTCTCACTATAATAAATAGAGTTTTGACTGTAGTCTCCACTTCTTTCACGCAGTAGATTGAAATAAACTTCCTATTTTCTCTCCCAGGATATGGTTTTTACCATTGGGAAGTATTGAGGGGTACCTAAGAAGAATCAGAAATTGTCCTATGAAGGGAAGAAGAGGAGGACAAAAAAAGGCTGGAAGATTTGGAAACCCTGAAAACAGTCACCGGATAATTTCCATGCACAATAAAAAGAGCAAAAGTGTTAGGCAGCAGCTCAGATGCCTGATTAAGACTGTTGTGTCTGTACTGCACATTATAAAGAACCATATATTAGTGACTGGTGTCAACTCAGGTTGATATTTTGATATGTAATGTATTATCCAAGTGGTTTCCCCAGTAATGTGACATAATTAAGAAGATCACAGGAAAAAAAAGACTGGTGAACTTTCTGTCCCTCAGCAGATGAAAATTTGACCATGCCTTTTCTATTTCTTTATTCTGTATTGACACCTTGCCTCTGTCCCTATATGGTCAAGTTCTTCTGAAAAAATTTTCATTTTTTAGAGTTACTACCAAAGCTGTAATCACAGCTAGGTTGAACACCATGCTCCACCAGCCCAAGGCAACTTAAATGAATTGTTTTCGTGTGACCCAGTGGCAAATATAAATTACAGCACCCTTGACCCTGTTGCAAACTCTCCTTTTTTCCTGATGTCTTTCAGTTTGAAGATAAAAACTGTCACAGTTCTCTTTAGGCAGCAACTTTTCAATAGCCATTAGTGAAAAAACACTAAATTTAACATTGTGTGCTTTCTTATGTGGAACAATGTAGACTTTTCAGGAATTACACAACCCTTTTGTAAAGTTCTTTCTCACTAATCTATAGAAATGCTACTAAAGATATCCTTGGAGAGATTTAGGAAAGCAGTTTTTTGCTCCACTTCAAATTAAAGGAAATAAAAGCATGTAAATTCAGCACTGTTATTAGCTCAATAACAGGAGTGCTATATACTTCATCATAAATATGTTTTCTTGTGTTGGAGTGGGTAGTTTTTTTTTTCCTAAAAATAACTTTCCCTCTCTTGCACAGCTCTCCTCTGGCCTGTAGGTGTCATAGTCAGAATATGGATGAAATAGATAAATATTAGTCTACTTACTTGAAATAACTTTCTGAAAAGCAATGTTCTTGTTAGGTAAGTACTGTTATTTATTGAAGCTTTGGAAGTGGAGAAATTACTCTAGTACGTAAACAAGCATAAAATATAATGGATTTCACTGCACATTCTCTACCTATGAAGTTTCTTATGTTTCTCAGGTAAAAAAAACCATTTTTCTCAGAATTCTTAACCTGATGCCTCCAGCTTTGAACTTGCCTGTCTTGATCCTGTTCTTTGTCCATTTTTCTTTCGCCCTTGCTTCTTAATATCTAAGTCAGATAAGATCCAGAGAAGTGACTGAAAATATTAAAGAGCAGCATGTTTCTATTCTAGGCAATAAAGTATTGGACTGTAGGTGTAATAAAGGTACAGGATGAAGCACCAGTGAATGCTAGGGAAAGTTGCCTGACCAGTATGGTTGTCAGGACCAATCCTATGATGGAGTGATGGCAACTGTCAACAACAGAAGACCAACAGATGTCATCTATCAAGATTTCTGTAAGGCATTTGACATGGTGGCACAAGACATCATTGTCTTCTAACTGGAGAGACATGGATTTGATGGATGGACTGTTCAGTGGACAAGGAATTGGCTGAATGGATGTAACCAGAGAGTTGGGGTCAATGGCTCTACTCCCAGGAAAAGGTCAGTGATGAGTGGTCTGTCAGGGCTCTTGTCTTGGGATGGTGCTCTTTAGTATTTACATCAATGAAATTGTGAGATCGAGAGCACCCTCAACAAATTTAAGTTCCATGAAGCTGAGAAGTGCAGTTGTCACAATAGAAGGATGGGATACCATCTATGGGACATGGACAAACTTGAGAAGTGGGCCCATAGGAATTTCATTTAGTTCAACAAGTCCAGGTGCAAAGTGCTGCACCTGCCTCAGGGCAATCCCAGACATGAGTCCAGGCTGGGAGAAGAACTTGGTGAGAGCAACTGTGCTGAGAAGGACTTGAGGGTTCTGGTGGATGAAAAGCTGGACACAAGCCGAGAGAGTTCACTTGCAGCCCAGAAGGCAGATGGTATCCTGGGCGTTTCTGAAAAGAGATGTGGCCAGTAAATTGAGGGAGGTAATTGTCCCCATCTTCTCTGCTCTCATGGGACCACACCTATAGTTCCACATCCAGGTCTGGGGTCCTCAGCACAAGAGAGATATTACATCTGTTAGAGCAAGTCCAGAGGAGGTCACAAAGATACCCAGAGGAGAGGATAACCTCTTCTGCAAGGGCAGCCTGATAGAGTTGGAGTTGTTCATCCTGGAGAAGGCTCCATGGAGGTCTCTCTGACACCTTTCAGTTACATTAAGAGGTGTTTATTAAAGGAGGGAGGCAACTTTTTTAAAGGTAAATAGTGACAGGACAAGGGGCAATTGTTTTAAGCTAAAAGAGGACAGGTTTAAATTAGTTCTTAGGAAGAAATTTTTTTCTCTGAGGGTAGTGATGCACTGGCACAGGTTGCCCAGAGAAGCTATGGATGTGCCATCCATGGAAGTGTTTGAGGCCAGGTTGGAAGGGCCCCTGAGCAACCTGATTTAGTGAATTATATCCCTGCCCATGGAAGGGTAGGTAGAAACTTGGTGGTCTTTAAGGTCACTTCCTCCTACCCTCCCCAAGCTATTCTATGATTCTGTAAAACATCTAAGGAACCTAAGTTGTATCAAATTCTCATAGTACAACCAATTTTCAAACTCTTTTGCCTACTAAGCCGTTAAAGACAGCAAAAATCAGATTTAACCAGTGAAGGTCAAGTCCTTCACTGGAGACCTAAATTGAAAACCTTGTCACACTGTCTAATTGATGCAGTATTCAAGCATCAGCAGGAAAACATTTGTCTACCCAAAAAGTAAAGATCTCTCCATCTGCAGGGAAAGCTACCAGTGAACTTCTATCATGACACCCAAAGTCAGGTGAAGTAGCGCTAAGTCAGTGTCACATCGACAGTAGGGTATAGTGGGATCTGGTAACACATTAAGAGGCTGCTTACATAAATGTTATTTAATCTACAATTGCTATGCAAACAACTTTGGAAATTCCGGTTGGCCAATGCTCAGCTCCTACAATTTGGAAAATGGACATTCCTCCAGTAGAAGGTTCTGTGGGATTTCTAGTTCATCAAGGACAGAGATGTTGGAGCCTTGGATATTTGTAAAACACATAAAAAATTAATGCTTAGGAACCATTTTGGTAATGTTATCTTAAAGCTTTCCCTTTAATAACTGTTTAAAAAATGGGGCTAGAAAAAGAAAGCTCTATGTCCTGTGCATAAATGTGCAGTACAAGAGGGATTATAATTTAAAGAAGATTTAGGCATGTGATGAATTAAAAATTGAATCATTGTTAAGAACTATGAAGCCCTCTTTACTAGATAACACTGTCTAAGATTTTCGTGCTGTAAGCATTACAGCATACTGTAAGCATTTTCATTTATAGAAATATCTAATTTAAGGATTTCCAATTATTGCAGCATAAAACCAGTCCTTTGTAATTCAGATTAAGAAAAGCCCATCAAACATACAATGAGAAACCTAGACATTTCTGTGACATGTGGATCTGTATATCAACATATTATTGTATTAATTTATTTGTGTATTTTGAGATAATCATACAGTCTTGTGCAGGAATGATGACTGTATTTATCTCAATGTTATTAATTACACCAGCTATCTGGAATAAAAGATTTAGCATTTCCATACCTATAAAGAGCTAAAGGCTGCATTTGGAAGGAATAATGGATGCCTTCAGAAGATTTTCAAATCCAGTTCCAATAGCTGGACATTTCCACCCTGATTGAAATATTTAAAAACCTCCTGAGAGTAGACTAACTGAAGCTTGCAACTCATGCTCTATAACAATTTTATTGCTGATCATATTGCACAGTGACACAGTTCACTCAGCACTTTACTTGACTGTTACCCATTAATCAGCTGTAACACAAACAGCGCCATGTACTGGGAGTTTATGAGAGTGTTGTCTGTTTTCTAGGACACCTCCATCCCTGACACTAGATATGTCTGCCAGACACTATGTGCTATTAAGAGGAGACTGGAGCCGGGGTTTGTGGGGGGTTGTGGTTTGCCTGGTGGTCATTTATTTCAGTCTGTTGGTGGATAGTCCGGTAAGAAAGTGCTGTAAAACTTACTGTGTATTTGTCACAGTCATGTTCTTGAATTGATGTTGCAGAAAAAGGTGCTCAAAGTCAGCTCTTTAATTGTAAAGGCATGAGAAATAAGGCTACTACCCATCATTTCCAATGAAAAGAATATTAGTTTAAGTTTTGGAAATCTGGGATCTGCTCTGGATGTACCCACAAAGCTGGAAAATCATAATGATATATAGAGGTCTGAGATTTGGAGAGAGTTTTATTTTTCTTATTGCTCAAACTAATATTGATTGAATGAAGAGGTCCTGCCTGTCTATCTGCTGTAGAAATGTGTTTGACTTTGTTATGCAAAGTTTCACTCTGGCTAAACTTGAAGTGTAAGTGGCATTGGGAATCATATTGGGCTCTACCTATGTTTGAAGGCTATATCTAAGGCATGTTTCTTATTCTGCCCCATGGAAGATTTCCATATTTTTCAGAGTGAGAGCGATATGATATGGCTTACAACATGCAACTTTATGCTTCTTCTGTACAGATATTTACACATCTGAAGAAGTCATATTTTGCTCCCCTTATAGATATTGGGTATAAATAAGACAATTTAAAGGCATGATTTTTGACACAGATATATGTTTCAAAATTGTGTCTATTTCTCCTCCATGACTCTAAAGGTGCTCAAGACTATTAAGTCAGAGATAAACCTGCATTTGTTCACATAAACTGAACAAAAAAGTCCAGGCACAAGCAATGAAATAGCTAGAAACATTTACTTCAGGGAAGTCTGAATCAATAAAAATATAAAGTTGGATGATGGGAATCTTACTGTATGTTTGTGCACTTGTAAGTATAACTGACTTCTGCCAGAATGACAACAGCCTGGTTAGAGTAGGTCAGGCAACGGATTAAATTGCAGTAAGTGCAACCAAGGAGCAATTGCTCAAAAAATGTAAGAAAACCAATCAGTTATATCAGGACAAAAAATGTCCCCATCATCAAACTAGACCTTCCTAAGCTGGGTTTAGGGAAACTCCTCTTTAGGATGGAGATGTTACTGGTGAAAAGAGAAAACTGTCTTCATAAGGTGCTGGGAGAACAAGTGGAATGAAAAGAGCTTGGAAAAAGTTTGTAGAAAAAAAAGCTTGAATATTTTATTTTCTTCTTTATAAACCTTGAAGATTTTTTCTTTCTTTCTCAATCTAGGTATTTCTTGTGCCCTTGTAACTGGTTGTACAACTGTTGTTGTAACTGTTTTAGTTACCTTTTTCATAGCTAGTCAGCACATGAGTCACATTTGTTTTCGCAGACACAGTAACTTAACTGTTGCTACTAAAGAGCGATGCACCAAAGATTTTCTGCCAGACACAAAGTTTCCCACTCCCCAGGATAGTTAGTTAAAGCAATAGCATCAATGTTGAGACAAATTCAGAACTTTTTCTTCCTTTAATGAAAGACAAGGAAAACAAAAACCAAAACAATAAACAAGCACAAATCCCATATGAGGCTCACGTTAGAATACTTCCATAATTTTCATTTGAAAAAAAATGTAACTGAGTAACGAGTCCAGCAGCCTTACTCAGCAACTTTACATGTATGGGCAAAAATATTAATGCATGCAAATTGCATTGGTGACAGGAATATTCTCATGAGTGTAACTGTGCTTATTCTTGATGTTTCCTTTTACAACTAAGATGTAACCCCTCAATAATCTCAATAATACTGTAATGCCTATGGTTCTGAGGCACATGTCACTTGGGAGACTTGCCTAGCTCCATTGCTTTTAACCCTGATAAGTAATTAGAATCTAATTTATGAATGCCTCATACCAGGAAAGGAATCTGAATTTGTTTAAAAGAGTCCTTGTCAGGAAGTTTTCCTTAAGCAAAAAATTTACAAAGTGTCTTTGCAACCAATATTTCTTAATTCTGTGAAGAAAAAAAACCAAATTTGTGTAGCTCTTTCAAGACCCCAGTAACTTTAGAATTATTTTTGTTTTAGTTATTGGTTGTGGGTTGGGGTTTTTTTGGGTAGTTTTTTTAGGTTTTGCTTATTTTAACGTTCCTTTGAGGAAGAATTATTAGGTGCAGCACATCTCAATCATCCTTTGACTTGGTATATTTTTGTATAACAGTTTGGCAAGCAGTGAGAACTCTAGATTTGGGGTTTTCTTTTGGTTTGTTTCTTTCTTTTTGTTTGTTTGTTTGTTTTGGTTTTATTTTTTTTTTCTTGCTTGCTTTTATTGTGGGGTTTTTGGCATGTGTGCATAAAGTTATTATTTATTTAGGGGTTTTCTATGAGTTAGTAATATTCCCATTCTTCTGGGGAACCTTTGACTGAATGAACTTCAGAAACTGCTGTTTCAATATGCTACAATATCTTAGAGCTTCTTCTCTCAAGTACATAATATTAAAATGTTAACTAAATAAAAATAATAGGAGCTGTTTTGAGGGAACTGCTGCAGGCTTCCTATTGTGTCTTCTCCTTAGTATAAACACGGGTATAAAAATGTTTGGATCCTGAGTGATCTGCACCAATAAGAATGGACATGAATTACATTTTTAAATTATTTACAACTTCACAGTGTCTGTGGCTTTAAATTATTGATGCTTGTGACAGCAACTGTCAATGAGACAAAGCTTGCACTGAAACAGCAGCAGCATACTGTGGTATTCAGTGCCTCCAGTCCTTCTTATTACGGAAAAATGTCACTTCTTTCATTGTAGGAGAGCAGAAAAAAGGAAGCAAGATCATTATTAAAGGAGAAGTTTCCTTCAAGACTCTTTGATTACAGTGTGTCTCTCAGAACTCTTGGCATAACAAAAATGCTCTAACTGAGCATGAAAGAGACTGGTCTTATCAGTAAGAGACTGCATAATGTTTGCTGTAACAAGTTTTTTCACATGTAGGGTTATAGCAGCAAAAAGGTCCCTGCTGGACCACAAAGGATGAGACAGCCCTGTGTGAGAGAGAGACTTTATGGGGAACAACATTTGTCCCCACATATGCCCCACAGTGCATTGTCTAGGGTAGTGTCACTCATCACTCAGGCAATACCTTCAGAACAATGGTATCAGCTGCCCAGATGTGGTACAAACACTTGCACCTCTGTTGATATAGCAGCGACTATCAGGAGTACCACAAGTCATCTGTCTTTTTTTATTACTGCTGCTCCCTCCTAATGACCTATGAAGCTGAAATCTCCTGAATCTGTCTGTCTATATCTGACAGGTTCTAATAAAGTTTTTTTGTTTTAGGTGCAAAAGGACAGGTCTGTTTTAAGTATGCTGGTGTGTAGCTCTGTTTTCCCTGTTTCTTTATTCAAGTTCAAAGCAACACACACTACTTGAAATTCATGAGAACAAAAGGAGAACCTTGTGTTATTTGGATGTAGGAGCTTGCTTGAACCCATTACTGCTGAAGAAAGAGAAGATTCTTGATGTGAAAATGCCAGTGAGCCACATGTGTGTGCTGCACATGTACTTGCAGAGTGGAAGAAATCTGTATGGAATATGAAATTGCATCCTGTACTGCTGGGGATCAGGTGCTGGATTGTATAAAGACAAGTGCTGTATTAAGAGTGGGGAATGACTGAACAGTGATTGTCTGTAGATTGTGATTTTCAGTAGAGGAAGAGAATCATGACTATTTTGTGTTCTTTTATGTTCACAGGTGGAAGGAGAGAATAAAAGTCTTCTGCTCTCATATAGGAAAAAAAAAATTGTTTTAATGACTTAGAAAATAGTAATAGGTACATGGACACAATGCCAGGGAGCCTGTGAAGCTGAAAGAAATTAATTGTGTTTTCATGGTTCTGGTTAAATCCCGCTAAAATGGACTTGGACTGATATTAAGGCAATGGCTTACCTCTGGTTGCAGGTCATCAAATGACAGGGATTCTATTCCCCAGAGGATCTAAATGGGACTCATCCGTGTAGCCCGGAGGGACCTGCAGCTCTGTGGCTGCATTACATTGCCCAGGGCCCTGCCCTCAGGGGACTATCCCCAGCCTGCCATGCAGGAGAGAGGGGCCTGAATCAGCACTTCTCGAGGGTAGTTTTCCCAGCAGAGCACATACAATATATAGTGTTGGTCATGAGCCCAAATATATTTGCTGCAAGATTATTAAAATATTTTTTTTCTTTTTCCACACTCCTTCATTATACTCGTAGTAACTGCCCTGTGTTTTAACAAAGTAATACAAGTGCACTAAGGATAATCAAGAAACAAGGAAGTGGGACAATGACAGAGTCCTAAGCTCTTTGACAATTCAAAGAACCATGAAGGACTTAGAGACCCAAGAAAAGATTTACATAACTGCATTTGTATAGTAGAAAATGCAGTATTAAGATGAAAATTTAAGGGGTCAACAAAAAAAACCCCAAACAGCCCAACTGTAGGATTTCATAAGCTGGCCTTAAGAAAAAGCACCATGAAGAAGCTTTTCAAGTGGATCCCCTTTGACTAAACTAGCCATGGCTAAAAAATAGTTTTGTTTGATACCTTCAGTGTTCATTAAAGCAGAATACTACTTCAGAAATAGTAAAATAAAGATCACCATAGTGATAGTATAATAAAGTATAATAGTATAATAAAGATCACCAAGATAACTAAGATGCTTGAATCTATCATTGATTAAACTTTTTTTTTTTTACTTTAATATTTTAATGACCCACAGAGGCCTAATATTTGATAGCTTAGTTATCTTGGGCCCACCTCCTCAAATCAGTAATACTGTATGTTGTTCTGCCACCATTTACCTGACCTCCAGCACCATCATAAAATGAAAGTATGCCGTATTAGAGACAGTGACTTCACAGATTCTTTCACACACAAAGATCCTTCCAGCATCTCTTACTGTAGGACTGGTGACATCATATGGAAATGGACGACAAAGTTATGAAACTTTGATTCTGTACAACTGTTCATGGATGTTGATTATGGAGCACTGACATCAGGTAGCACCTACAGACGAAAAACATTAAGGTCTTTTGATCCTAACTTGCAGGATACAGCAAGAATATTTAATTTTGTAGTTTAACCACTAGTTAGTGGTATAACAGCAACAACAAATGCAAATATTCTTATTTTCATTTTAAAAACACTGAACAGGTGATACTAATAGGAAGATCTCATTGTCAATATGCCTTGAAGAAATGAAACCTAGTGAAATACAATTCATGTAACAGAGTGCAAAGAATGTCTTTGAAAGCAGAAACATAGCATGTCTTATTTGTCTAAATTTATCCTACATGTCTCTTAAAAAGAGAAAATTTACTCAAGTATACACATTAATTCATTACATTGTAAGAACCATTGCATTTAACATTTTTTACAGAATCTCTGTGGTGCAATACAACAGTGTTCATTAGGTTAGATCTTTCCCACCCATTTCATGGGTTTTTTGTCCTCAACTGCCACTGAACATAATGTAGTCTAAGGCCTTTCATGTATCCTGGGTGTAGGGAGGGCTCTCTGCAGTGACAAAGCTGAATGTATCCAACTGTATAGATTCTTCTGTCGAAGGAAGGTAGATTTCTTCAGCACCTGGCTACCTAAGCATCTGTCTTTTTGACATGTCATATCTTCCAGAGAGCACAGGGCCAATGCACAGCTGAATTATTCTTAGCAAAGTAGAAACTGTTGGTCATGTCTTACTGGGAAAATAGACAGTGCCCAAAATTAAGCAGCTGGTAAATGATGGAGCTAGGAACTGTAGATCTTCCAAGCCCAAGCATTGCCTACTTTACATTTAACAGAGGAGAGAATTAACACAAAAAGAAACAAAGATTTTTATCTAGATCATAAGGACAGTCAGCCACAGCAAGTAGAATCCACCTCAAGACTTCTTCTGCTTCTACCACTGAATACTTCTTCATGGACAGAAAGATCCCAGAGTGATCATCCCTCACAATAACATGGTGGAGAAGGCAGAGAGCAGACCAGATACTACAGCTCAGGGATGAGCTGGGATTTTATTTACACAGTGCGTCAGCCTTACCCAAGGCTGGAAGTTTGGCCTACAAAACCCTAGACTATCAAAAGTGTCAAACTTTCTGCACTCCAGCCTCACAATAATGCAGACTCCTGTTCATACAGGCCTTAAGTATGGACTTTCCCCCCCTACTAAACTAAACAGAATTTTTTTTTGTGATATCTATATTATGAACAGCAGGTGATGCTATAGGACTTGGATTATGCTCTGTCCTGATGCCAGTTGTCTGCAATTGCTGCTGAAGGGTGAAGAAAACACACTGAGCTTTTTCTCTTATTTGTGTAAGAAAGGTCTATAATTTCAGATTATAGAGACTGAAATGGTTGGATTCAGAAACCAGAAGAAATGCTAAGCTGTTTTATACCAGTAATTTATGTGTCTAATTAATACCACAGAAAAATATGTTAACAGGGTCAGACCAATTCAAAGAAGGCCTCACTGTTCCCTAATTTTGGTCTTGTGTTAAAACTTCGTCTGGGAGATATTCTGAGGCAAATAGTAATCTCAGTCTCAAGGTGAATTTTTACCTGCAAAAAAAAAGAAGAAACAAAACAAACAAGAAAAAAAATCACTGAACTCAACTTAGGAAATTGAAACTTAAAGAAGTGGACAAGAATTAGAAGTTTCTGGTGGAAAAAAGGAGAATTTTCATCTCCATGTCTCTTGCACTAACTCTTATGTTCTTCTGTCAGTATCCATGGTACATAGGAGAATAACAAATCAGTCATATCAATCATAAAAAGTATTGCTGTTTCACCACTATTAGCACAGTGCTTATTTGCTGTCTCTTCAGGCGCCTGATTTCTAGTGTAATACAAAGTATAGCTTTGCTCTTTACTCAGTTTCACAAAACAATGTAATACTTTGATTTTTAATTTGGGTGAGCACATTAAAAATCAGGTTTTAATTTGCACTTTAGAGGACCCTATGTTGAGCTCCTCACCGAGTTCCCATGCAATTAAACTAGCCCTCAGCCTTTACATGGCGTAGAATAATGTGTTACAATTTAAGAGACAGAGATTATTTCTGTGGACTACAGTGTAGAAACTCAGTAGCAAAAAATGCAGATTTTAGTAACTGCTAAAAATGTAATGCCATGTAGACATGCATAAAAATAGCTTTATGTAGTAAAATTGGGGTATTTATATCCAAAATATTAGGATGAGAGCCTTTATAAAGAAAATCAGTGGAGGGGACAAAACCACCCAATTGGCCAATGTTGTTTCATAGTAACTCGAAACAAATAAGTCTATTAAAAGTCAATATTTTTCCTCTTATGCTAGTAGCACTCAATAGATCATTGACATAGGCAGTGACAAGGAAAGGCATAAAACCTTGAGTTTAACTTGAATAATTCAGAAATGCATTCAGTTACTGCAGCAGTTACACTGCTTAATCTTTTTTTTTAAAATCTTTTTTAAAAAATAGTTTATTTGCCTATAGGAGGAGAACTGTAAAACACAGACTGATCTATTAACAGTCTTAAGAGATTACAATTATTTAACATCTATAGACTCCAACAAAAGTAATACATAGATTGCTTTAGTGGTGATTGGGGGGGTTTTAGTCTGTTTTTATCTGCATTGAAAAAATAAATCAAAACAGAGGTACAGCAACATTTTCACTGCTTTTGCCCTAAGACCGAACTGTTTATAATTTTGCTCTTAAACAAAATCACTCACAGAAAATTCAATGTCCATTTTACAAAGTCAGAATTAAAAATTTCTTTCAGTGAGTATTAACTACCTGATTACCTATAGGTAATCAGTCTTACATTCCTACTTTAGAAACAAACTGGAAAAGATTTATGAATTCCTTTGGCATTCATTGAAGATTTTCACATGGCTTTGAAGTAAACCTCATGTAAAATTTCTTAACTGGAAGAGGGATCTACCTTGTTGACTGCTTTTAATTACATGCCATAGGAAACTTCCTTGTAGACTCCTATTAGCAGAAAATTGTGTGTTTAAATGCAGAATTCCACTGCTACTATGTGTACTGTTATTTCTGGTAGCTCTGTAACTAAATGTTCAGATGTGATATTTGAAATGAGAAGTGCAATTTTCTTCCTTTCTCACACAGCTTTTTAACTGCTTGTGACTTCTCCCTGCTGGGCAAACATCCATCCCAGCAGGAGTCTTACACAGGACACTGTTATAGGTGAAGTCTGTATACTGCAACACCATTCCCCACTACATTTAGAAGAAACTGTTATATATTATGTATCTTTTCTCTCAGCTGTTCTCAACTGTTAGCATGGTTTCTGCAGATGCTGTTACATTACGGACAGCAGCTTGCTTTCATCCCTTTCCATGCTTGTGGAGTGAGGTTTGACAGTCTTCTCTAGGGACTTCAGAATCCAGTACTGGATTTGCGAAAGTTGTCACAGAACTTTTCCTGCCTTCCTGATTCCTTTGACTAAGCCCTCTGCTAGTTTGATTTTGTTATATCTCAGCTCAATGCTTGTCATCTGGGAAGTGTTTGAGCTGAACATGTTTAGGACATATTCCCCTCCAATATAATGGTGGAAAAGTACAGACCAGCTGGTCTGGCTATGGGTCACTTAATGTGGCAAGTTTAGATCCTTTTATTGAAAAAGGACAGATAAGAAGTTGCATTGTATGACACCTGCATAGATCCAGGATAAGTAAAGTCATGTAATAAGAGATAAAACTCCTTGAATTTACTTACCTGTACAATTTGTTTCATCAGGAGCCTTCATGTTGTAAGGTTGCTCTTCTCTGCAGGGAGAGAAGAGATTGTACCTGTTGGGGAACAACGTGAACAGGGCTACACCACGACAGGAGCCAAGACAGGAGCAATGGCTGACCCCAGAGCAGGACAGCATCTTACTGGCAGTGTACCATCCCACAGGGCTCAAATGAAAGGAGCAAAGCTGGTGGTTTGAAACAGGGTCTATCAACAGCTTCTGGCATAGTGAGGAAATCGGTCATGTCCAGGGTCTGACTGGAGAAGGGTTGTAAAAAAGGCTGCATTGCATCCACTGTTCTGGATGGTCCCAAGTCCATCCAGAACATGGGGCTGGATGGCAGCCACCTACAACACACATCCTAGCTTCATCCAGGAAACAAGGCCAGACTCAAGAGTACAGACAGGCACACCTGTGACTTAACCTACGCTAGAAGTGGGTGTGATGACATGAACTGAGCTAAGGCTCCTAGACCAATGGTCCAAGGGTGTGGAGAGCAGCTGATCAGGGCTATTAGAACCCACAGGACCCTGCTGGTAGCAGCTAAATATCTGGCTCTTTTGGGATTGATGGGAGCATGAACTGCAAATCTTATCTTTCAGATAAGAAATTATCTGATGTACTTGAACAAAGAGACACCAAGATCTGCATGCTTTAGTGATTGAGTGCATGTATCAGAGCCAGGGCTGAGCACCTGGCTCAGTCTCTCTCAGCCACTGAGAGCTGCCATTCCTTGCCTGATTCTTTTCAGTAACTTTTCAGTAACTTTTTTTCACAGTAACTTTTTGTCACCTCTTCCTTCACGCCAGCAGTTGTGTGCTCCTTCATGGCATATGCTAAGAGTACTTGCTTCTTTGCTCCCTCTGACTGTGCACAAAGCAGCTGGCAAGAACAATCAAATAAAGCAGAACTCTAGTGGGAATGGTAGGCTCTGAATGGTTGCTGATCACCTCCTGGTCTTTGTAAAATGGAACAAGAAAAGAGCTGGAGTGAAAGAATAAAGTAACTAAAAGCTTCATTGGAGCCAAAACTCTCTGGAGATTTGGAAAACTCACAGGAAGTTTAAAATAGCATGTCACGCTGTGCTTGCAAGCATCTGTATTAGGATGCCAGGAACAGAGAAAACAATTTAGAAAGTTGCCCTATTTCTAGAATAGTTGTCTTTGAAGTGCTCTATGTGCCTAATAATTTCAATGTAATTCAGACAAAAAGAAAGAAATCCTACAACTGTTATAAGGAAATTTGAAGAGTATAGTACCACATAGCTGCAAACAATGAAAAATACAAGCTGAAGATGAATCCAGAGAGATGAAACCAGAACTGAGACCTAAGAGCAATTTTTAAGGACTAGATATGTTCCCAGCAGGAGGTGAGTATGTGAGTGGAATAAAAAATTCTGGGAGCTACTACAGAAAAAAAAAATCAGAATTAAATCCTCATGAAACATTTTGAGCTGCTCACCAGGCAAAGAAGTTCAACCAGTCCACAATAATACTATGGAGGATGGTCAGTGCTCTGAACTTGAAGACATAAGAAAATCCAAATCACTAAGAGTCACCTAAGGCAGAAAGTTATGTGGAGCTCAAAGTTTCAGTCCAGCAAAAATAGCAAGTGGAACTGGCATGTGTTCAGCTCCCAGGGTGTTTTCTGGGAAAATTCATCAATATTTTGATGGGATGGAAGGCATGAAGGTTTAATGGAATGACGTTTTGATCTGGGAAAAACACTAGCTGAACATAGCTGGAAGCACAGAGAGAATCAGAACTAAACTAAAGAAAACTTAAATCCTGTATGGTGGAAGAAATGTACATGTAGATCACAATAAAGCTGAAGGTATCACTAACATCTCTCTGAGAGATGAATAAGAAGGTGCAAAGATTCCTTGAAATTCTGAATTATGGAGAGAGAATTGCATCTAATCTGCAAGATACACAGAGCCCTAAATAAGGGTTGGAAAGAGGAAGTCAGCAGCAGCTCATAAATAGATCCTGCATGATGAGATTGTGACTTTCAGCACAGAGCAGCCACATGAATGCATTCCCAATCCATCTTGCTAATCAGAGAAGAGCTCTCAGTTGTCATCATGTCAATGGCAAACTAAAGCACATTTAATATGTGTAATGCCATCACATAACTTCATAAACAGAGGAGCAAGGGTAGGAAAATGGCTAGAGAACAGTTCCAGAATGGTTTTTATCAACCTCTTTATAAACATAAATATCCAGTTCAGTCCTAAGCTGCCAAATAGTCTCTTCTTGAATGGTGGCTTTCCTGCTTATTTACCACATAATAAATTCCTTTTATCATCTAGGAGAAGACTGACCTGAAGAAAACCTTGGTATTATTTTTGCTTCTGATCTTCTTTGGGCCCAAATCTCTGCTGAGAACAGTATTGCCTAAGGAACAACAATGTTAAATTTTGGGAATGGCAGGAAATCTCTAAGAATTCAGCAATAATAATAATAATAATAATAATAATAATAATAATAATAATAATAACTTTAGAAAAGTCTTTAAAGGGGTGTGATTTCAAATCTTCTTTCATCTGACAGCCCTACAGAAAGATTCAAGAATGTGGAAAGCCATGGCACCTCTATATGCTTTGTTCCCAGCTCAACACAGAAATGGTTTGTTATCTTTCAGTAGCTCTTGATAGGCTACTGTGCAAAAAGAAAATGCCAGGGTACAGACAGTGTTCTGATATACCCTTGACTTGTAGAAATTATGAAGCCATTGAGTTGGAAAGTCTTACATGTACGGAGAAATTATGAGGCTTGATAAGTAGAATCAGTGGGCGCTTTTTTTGCCTTTGTCAGGTGTTGTGGTTTTTTTTTTTTTTTTAAATATAGAAAACTGTCTCAGAAGGAACTGGAATATGTCAAGGCCTTTCATGGCTACCAAGTGAACAGTCAGAAATCCAGCTTTGCCTTACTCAGGATAAGAACTTGCTATGAAAATTTGCATGGCAAATTTGTATATCTAGTTAGACATGGCAAGGATTTGCATATTATGCTGTACATTAATTTCAATATCAAATTTAAAAGGAAAATAAAGGTATGCTTGTATTGTCTGTTCTGAATTCTGTCTCATTGTTTTGCTCGCATTATTATCTAGGTGCATTTTTCAAATTACTTTGCTCTATCTATGACAAATTTAAACTTCTGCATTCTGCCCCTAAAAAACCATTTTTGCCCTCCAAATTTGATTTTTAGACTGCACTAGACTTACATTAGACATGAATCAATTTATGTATGTATTGATCAGCATTAGGTCATGATCTTTACATTTATATGCGCTCAAGAGCTCAAGAACAAAGCTGAAGTATGGAATCAGCCATGTGTCAATTTTGTCTCATATTAGCAAGTGATAATGTTTCAGTTAAAAGAATATCTGCAACATAGTTTTAATTTTTGATTTTTCATGAAAATTTCACCAGATACCAGATCATGTGGGAAGTGTACTGAGAACATTCCTATTGAAATCTGTGTTCATGCCAGGTACATTAGTCTGCTCATCTGCTCATCTTCTATTCCAATGAGGTCTTTTCTTTTTTTTTTTTTTTTTTGGGAGAGGTGAAAGGGGGAATTTTTAGTTGTAGCCTACTGAGATAGCCTATGTTTACATTCATGAGAAGAAGTGGAAACATCCATTTATATGCAGAACTAGCAGTCCAACTTTAACTGTGGATACCATGACATTAAGAGTAGTGAGCACAGACTTGCTCCCCTACATTTTATATCTTTAAAAATGCTCCTTGCAACTTTCCAAGTCAACAGGTTCTGCAAAGAACAAGTATTGATTGAACAGCTGCCCTCTTCCAATATTCCATAACATAGGACAAACCCTACCTAATGTCATCCAGTGTATTTCTTATTACTGCTTAATCTGCCCAGATACACAGTGTGATAGTTCAATTGAAGTCATATTGATATTCTTGTTATACTGGATATCAGTGGATGGCAAAAGTGACAGTGACACCCTCTAATTGGGGGAGTATCAGTCATTTTCCTTTTTTTCATGAGCCAACAGTGCATTATTCTACACAGAGAACTGAAGAATGCTGTGGGTGGTGAGTAAAATTTGAAAAAATTACCTAAGTCCACTGGGGTCTTTCTGTGAACTAGAACAGCTAGGGTATCACATAATCCTGAGTTGTATAAATTCTCCTCCAGTAATTACAGTCCCCTCCTGTTATAATGCAGGTGTACTGCTGTGACTCTATTAGTTGTTCTCCCTGGAATTTCAGTACAAATGATTACTGGAACAAGGAGCATCAGTGGGTGGGAGGGCAAAGATTTATATTGTAATGAGATGATGTACTCTGTACAGCTTCTGATGCTAGCAGTATCTGCTTGGAAATTAGGTGTGCTGTTTCTCTTTTTTGTGGTTGAACAAATCCTTCTGTGGTATTCATGCAAGTCTATTTGTAAAATATATGATACAATGTATATTCTACATAAGTTTTAAATAATCCTCAGAAGTTTTTTGTTCCCTTGTCATTTAACACCCGCTTTAATTTGGGGCTTCTATTCAATCCTGTCTTGCAAGCTCTACTTTCTTTGAGCCATAGATGCTAGTGCTGGAAAATAAGACAGCTGGCTCGGCAGCTCTGGTACAGAAACTATCTCACAAATGAATGTTTTTCCTTTCCTAGAAGTATACAATGTTTTTGCAAGCCTTGTTCAGACAACCCTTCCTCTTTAATCAGTCACTTAAATCCTTGATATTTTTTCCCATTTTTCATGTCACTACTGTCTTTTTAATTATGAGTACAGCGCTCAATAGGAGCTAGTTGTTGTTAATGGTCACTCAGGTCTTCCTTGTGGCCAAATCCCAGAATTTTTGTCTACTTTTTCCTCTAAAATATTTTGGCTGCTTTTGGTAGGGAGTACTGGGGTTTTCTTCTGGTCTGTACTAATTTTCCTCTAGGTATTTCCATCATAGTTGTAAGGTCTCTCTCACTGTCTGCTACATCTCTCTTATCTGTTACAGGTGTCCCTGAAGATTTTGCCACTGGTTTTATCTTTTTCTGGATTTATTATCAAGATCTTCTGAGACCTTCTAGCCTTCTGTTCTGAAATAACTTCCTTGCAATTAACAAGCTACATGCTATATTTCTAAAATGTTGGAGACTTAATTTTTTCTATCTTATTTCCATTTTTTTGGGGTGAGAGAATGTAACAAGGGAAACAAGGATTGACATTATGGTCAATATAATTTGACCTACAGCCCATGCACTGAAACCACCACTAGCTTAGTTACCTACAAAACCTTGGGATAGAGAAAGTCAGAAGAAAAAAAAATTTTAAAAAGTATATGCTATAATAATAAAAGTATAATTTTACAGTTACCATAATGAGAAGGGCCTTAGATTTTCCTTTTCTGCCTTTTTTTTTTTTTTGATACTACTAAAGTCAGGAGGATGGAGGCAAAAAGAGAACCAGACTGTGCAACAATAAATTAGAGACAAAAATTATTCCCCAACGTGTATGTACTTCTAGAAATGCCACAAAACAGTGTATATTTTGCTTCTTTAAGTTAGAAGCTGTCTTACTTTGGGGATGTACAGGGTGGTTGAACTTGATTACCTCCTTCCAAAATTATGGTATTGTTCTAAAAAGTCAAAAGAAACATACTTTTTTAGAAAACTTTTTTCACTGGCACTTTAATTGAAAGTCTTTTAAAAGTGTTTTACTAACTTCCTAATGTTCTAGGGTAACTTTATAATACTAAATTGCATCCCTATTAGTCTAGGTAGCCCAAAAATAAAATTTGCACCTTCAAGACTGCTTATGAGAGTGAAGGGGGAGAGAAGAAGCGTGCAGTTTGTTTTCAGACGCGCCACTTGCTGTCCCGCATCCTGCTCCTGGACTGTGCTGCCTGCAGATGGTCAGATAGTGGGACAGAGCTCTCCTTTGTTTTTAGTTAGTTTTTAGCTAGCTGAGGCAAAGAAGTTCCCTAGACAACAGTTTTTTTTTCTTTTCTTAGAACTATTTAAACCTACTGTAGACTGAAAACCCAAAAAAGCACCAACAACTCACACCTGTGACCTACTGGGCCAGGCCTGGGCTGAGGCATTTCCAGTGCAAGAGGGGCTGAAAGGAGACTAAATAAGCCAAACTACAAATGAAAGAAGTTCTCTGAGGTTATAATTTCTTTGAAGCAGACAGAGTTTTATTGCTTAATATGATTCCTTTTTTTTTTTTTTTTTTACTGTTAAATGCTTTACTTATTAAATAAATTTTTCCACTTTTCTCCAAAAAAATCTTTTTCCAAACCAGTTTTGGGAGGGGCCACTTGAATTTGCTTTCTAGAAGAAACCCCTTTCAAAGTTTTCTCCCAAATTTGCCCTAAACTAGGACAAATACAGTTTTTGGTACCCAGTGTGTGAGAAAGTGGAAAAAACCTGTACCTGATTGCATTTTGGTTGTACTGACTCTGTATTGGGATAAAGCAGTCAGTAGCCATGTTGCTTGAATTTGTAATGTCTCTTGGGGTGGAGGCCTTCATGTTTCTGGTCCCTAGGCTCTTTTCAGGTTTTAATACCTTTCTGGTCCCTAGGCTTGTTTTCTTATCCAGAAATAACTCCAGTATTGTTCCTAACGTGTAGTTTTTACAGCAGAGGGGTACGTATTAGAACAGCTATTGTGCTGGGCTTGATGATAATGATTTATAGAAAGTTTATAAAAGTACTGGAGTTTGTTCCATATATGGTTTAAGTTTCTTCATCCCAGTCTGTGTCCCAATTTCAATACCATGTTTAGGGAGTTTGTTAATAATGGCACTCAGAGCAGGGAATGAGGCTATTCAGTCTTTCCTTTCCTTTCCTTTCCTTTCCTTTCCTGAATCTAAGTCACTTTTTGAGAATGTTCAGTTTCCCCTGAATGACAAGGACACCACCTTCCTGGTATTTAATTTGGAAGGCTTCCTCTATATCTGCAACTTGTCTAGAATTAGGGCTGAGGTGTCTAGAAGAGCTGATGAGACCCCTGACCCAGGAGTAGACCCAGGTGTGCAGAATTCTGAGTGGTGTGGAGAATGGGAGGATATGGGCCAAACCCTGAAGGAATTTTCTGACCCTATAGCGCGGGATTTTCCACGTGACAAATTCAGAACCTGGCTGAGGTGGGGAAATACTTGAAAGAAAAGTGTCATGATGACTCTAAGGAGAAAAGGATCATTGCAATAAGCTGGGCCCTGGCCTATTCTCATCGCACGCTGCTAGATACTGTAGGGCAGCAGACAGAGGCAGGGGAGGTGAATCAGCAGGGAGATAAATCAGCAGCTACCCCAGTCCCTCAGGCTGCAGCCAGCACCCCAGCTACTCAGGCTGTAGCTAAGCCAGACGGTGAGCCTCAACCAATGGCTGTTGCTCCTACTATGAGAGGCAGAAAATACATAACAAGTCAGAAGAACTACTAAAAAAAATAATCAAATCAGCTTACTAAACTCCAAACCACTCAACTAACCCTAAACACTATTTTAAAAAAACCCACACCAAAACTATACCTTTATATGAATTCATTAATAGTAGCCAATATTTTATAAAAATATCTAAAAAACCCCAAAGGCTAATTAGCATTAACCCCCCACCCCTCAATTTAAACTGCTAAAAAGTAAAAAAATCACTACAAAAATAAAAATACTATCTATAAAATTCCATCATATAAATACCCATCTCCCCAAAAATAAAACTAACAAAAGCCACCAAAACAATCAACAAATAAATCAAGCTAAAAAATAAAATATCAATAATAAATTTAAATTACACCACAAAAAATTTATTCCTAGCTCAATAAGCCCATAATACCTCAAATCATCAAAGTACCACCTATAAATAAGCATGAAACCAAAAAGTAAATTTAACCATAAACAATATTTCTCAAATTATGCATAAATAAAATGTATGTAGTATAATTGTAGTATACATAAAATTTATGCTACCATCAAGCAATCCAAGCAATTAAAACCCCCATAATATAATATAATAAAGAATAGTCCAAAAATAAATATAAAAAAGCCTAACAAATTAATTACATCACACTGGCTCAAACTCACCAAAGCAAACACTGCATACTCACAGTGATAAAAACCATGACTAAATAACTAAAAACCTACCCTATACCTCATGTTATGGGCTATGGCCCATAACACCATCTTAAGCCTAAAACCCCAAATCCTTTAGAAGCATAATGACCCTAAAAATTAAATCAAACAGTAAGACTAATTTCAAAACCAGTCTTGTCAACATCTAAGCTAAAAAACATAACATTAAATAAGTGTACCCTATCCCCTACCATACACCAACTACAAACAAAGTTAAAAAATCCAATAAACTCTGAAAAACCACCTTAAAAACATTAAATAAAAAATCTTTCAAAAATTAAAAACAACATCTACAAAAGCCACCTAGTTAGTTAACACCCAAAGCTCCACCAACTAAACAAACCCTACCCAATCTAAATCCCTACATACAATAAATAAAAACAAAATCCCAGTAATGCATATAAAAAATTATTTAAAAACAATTTAAATAAATTCTAACTCAAATACAATCAAACCCATCCATAAAATTATCTTTACTCAAAAACCAAATTACATATAATAAATAATACAAAAAAACCCCCAACACAATATATACCTCAAAAAAATCTAAGTATTAAATAAAACTATATATAAATTTCACTATGTACTAAATATTACTGCCATTATCTATATATAACTATATCCTATATATAATATATATTTATAAAATTAATATATATTAATTTTAATAATAAGATAACAGGATAAAAATAATAAATGAAATATGCCAAAATAACTTTATAATACTAAATTACATCCCCATTAATCTATTTAATGCAAAAATAAATTTTACACTTTTAAAACTAGTTATAAAAGTAAAAAGAAAAGAAAATTGTGCTCCATTTGTTTTCAAACACTACACTCACTCCTCCACATTCCTACTCCTAAACAATGTTATCTACAAACAAACAACAAAACAGAGCTCTCCTTTACTTTTAATCAATTTTTAACTAGCTAAAACAAAAAAAAATTCCCTAAACTCTATTTTTTTTTCTTAGAGCTATTTAAATGTACTCTAAATTAAAAACCCCAAAAACCACCAACTACACCTATGGCTCGCCAGGCTAGGCCTGGGCCACAACATTTCCAACCCCAAAAACCTAATAAAAAATGAAATAAGCCAAACAACAAACCATGAAAGATGTTTTCTAAGTTTATCATCTCTTCAAAGCAGCCAAAAGATTTATTATTTAATATTATTCATTTTTAATACTAATAAATCTTTTACCTATTTAATAAACAATTTTCCACTTCTCTAAAAAAAAATATTTTCACAAACTAATTAAAAAAGTCAATTTTACTTTCTAAAAAACCCCTTAAAAATTTTCTCCCAAATTTGCCCTAAACCAAAGCACCTAAACATTTTATTTGACAGAAGATAGTTCTGTGCTATTCTTCCAGTGTTCAAAGCAAGGCATCCTCACAGACACTCTGGTTCTCACACTGACAATGATCTGACATTTCTGATTTCCAGCAGTTACAAGACAGATGAAATTTCCACCTCAACTGGACCTATCCTGTGAAAACCAGTCCAAAGCAGACATAAAAATTCACTATGATTTGATCCTCTCAGTTTAACTTCCCTTAGCAGTTTTCATGCATGTACATGAAAGACAAATTTATATGCTCCCCATTTTACATTCCTACAAGGGAATGGCTATAGTTATTTCCATTTTCAAACATACTTGCTTCGTCGTTGTTACGGTGGATAAGACAAACATTGCCTATATATTTATCTAAGAGAGGTGGATTAGTCACAGACACCTGTATAATATACCATTTACTTTTTGCAGTGAACAAGACCAAATATTTTATTTATTATATGATGTTTTCTTTAGTAACACAGCCATACTGAAATCATTCATTCTCAGCTTTTGTCCATTTTTTTTTAATTTTGCAAAAAGTGGATGTCTAATACATGTAGATGGGAAAATTTGTGTTGTCAATATGATTTTTCTCATAGTTTCATCTTTACTTGTTCAAATCAGGCCATTGTCAAGATTCCTGGAAATATATTTTGTCTGTGAAGAGAAAGATAATTTCCTATCTTTGGAAAAAAAAATCTGTAAGTGTGAAAGATAATGCCTCTCCTCCAAGAGGACCTCATAAATCCCTGCAAATTCACTACTTTAAACCTCTCATTCTCCGTATTCCACCCCCCCCACCCCAGCATCCATATTGGTAAAAAAAACAAAAATCAAATATTCCCTCCAAAACCAATCCTGTATCAAAATGAAGTCCCTATTATAGCCGCAGAGATTTTTACAGTAGGGAGGGGTTTTGAAATATAACATGAAAATATGCCTTATTAATAAGGTAAAGCCTTTTCTTTAAAAAAAGTCATTAAAAAACGATGAATTGAAATTTCTTCTGACTCTGCTTAGATTTCTAAATCTTAGTAATAGTTCTGACTTCTTCCTGAGAGTGTTTTATGATAATGAGTTGGTTGCTATTACCACACTACTAAAACTGAACTCTGGTGTGACAAACATCAGCACCTAAATTAGCCTACTGGAAAAATACAAACCTAAGGGATATGTTAAGCTGAAGAATCACTACAAATTTTAATTCTCCTGCCTATGAGGCTGACCACAGTGTCTTGTTGAAACATGGACACAATTCTTCCAAGATGCCAGCCAGAGCGGAATATAAGAAACTGTTGTCTCAGAGATGCCCTGCCAGCTTTCACTGACTCCAGTAATCTGCTGCAAATTCTCAATTGTAGTCTTAAAATAATGCTTTTATATTTTTGCAGTGGGCAATTACAGGCATCACAGATCACAGGAAAAACAGATGTGATGTGGACCAGTTAACTTTGTCTTGCAGAAAACTGTATAGAGCCAAACTGTAGCAGATGGCAACTTCCTCTGGTTCCACTTCATTAGCTCAGTAAGGTGTGAATGGCAAGGCTGGTAATTTCTACCACCTAGATATTATTGTCTTTAAGCCTAGGGAATTTCTTTCTTTTGAAAAAACATAGTAACATCTATCACATCTTCACTTCTATGACAGTGGTCAGAACCGCTACAGAACAGAAGAAAAACCAATATCTGAGCTTTCAACAGTAGAGCTTCACAGGTTACCTGGGTTTCACACAGCATGTAGGCAGGACTCTCACCTCTGTGGTGTGAGTAGAAAAGTAATTTCATTACTATGTGTATTGGTTTTGGCTGGGGTAGAGTTAATTTTCTTCACAGTAGCTAGTGTGGCACTGTGTTTTGGATTTGTGCTGAACACAAAGTTGGTAATACAGAGATGTTTTGGTTATTGCTGGCCAGGGCTTACACAAAGCCAAAGCCTTTTCTGCTTCTTTTACTGCCATACTGGTGAGGAAGTTGGGGGTGCATGGGAGGCTGGGAGGAGACACAGCTGGGACAGGTAACCACAAATGACCAAAGGGATATTCCAGACCTTATGACATAATTTTCATATATAAACTGTGCACAAGAAGGAAGAAGGAGGAATGTTTGGAGTGATTGCTCTTGTCTTCCAAAGTAGCTGTTGCATATGATGAGGTCCTGCTCTCCTGGAGGTGACTGAACACCTGCCTGCAGTGAATTAATTCTTTGTTTTGGTTTGTTTGTGTGCATGGCTTTTGCTTTCCCTATTAAACTGTCTTTATCTCAACCCATGAGTTTTCCAGCTTTGACCCTTCCAATTCTCTCTCCTAATGGTGGGAAGGGAGTGAGTGGCAGTGTGGGGCTTGTCTGCTGGCTGGGGATCAACCACAACACTATTAAAAACAATTGCATTACATTGGAAAAAAATCTAGTGAAATTGAGAGCAGGAAGGGACTGAGTTCTTGCTCTGTTCTTTCCCACTCTGAGCAAGTACTAATTCTTTGAATTTCCTATTAGTGTTGTCATAGATGAGTAATGAGATTGTTGGCTCTCGCAATTAAGGGGTGAACATTATATCTATGTATAGTTATGTTACTGTAATATGCCTTCCCCCTTGCATTGTTATCACGGGATGGCCTTGGTAGTTGGGGCATTTGGGGGGGGTTGGCTTGTTACTATAGTAACACCTGACCTCCACTCAAGATGTAAGAAAATGATCTCTACCACTGGACGGCAAGGAAGGAGTTGACTGACAAGACTTTAGGAAGGGGTAGAAGTATAAAAGGCAGACGATCCATTTTGAAGAGGAGCACGTGGCTGGTAGTCATGGGGGCTCCCAGCACTGTAATTTTCCTTATTTAGTCTTTTTGTTGTAGTTTTTGTTAAAGTTTAGTAAAATTTTAAAAAGTGATCAGTCATTTCTCACAGTGTCTCTGCAGAGTAGATAACCAGTTAATCTCAGAGATTGCTTAGAAATAGTCATTATGAAAAATAATTAGTGTATCCAGTCAAGATGCTCAAAGGCACTTGAGTGCTAAATTTTATGAAGAAAGTTGCCTCAAATATTTTTCAGTGTTTGATCTTGAAGCCAGAGACTGGAAGGCTTTAGCTATGACATTAATTTCTCATGTACTGACCAGTTTCTAGTAAAACAGGTTCATTGACCAGAAAAAAAATAAAGTGTACCTGTACTAAACAAATTGAAACAAAATATATGGAGTGATGAGAATGAAAATGTATAATTTCCAAATGAATAGCTGAATTATAGAATCATAAAATCATTTAGGTTAGGCAAAACCTTTAAGATCATGGAGTCCAGTCATTAACCCATCACTGCCAAGTGCACCACTAAGCCATAAATACCTCCAGGGAAGGTGAATCAGCTGCACCCCTGCACAAAGTTTTCCTGCTGTACTTCCAGCTCCTGGATTTTGCCCGTGCTCCATGCATTGTTGTAGATATTGAGCTCACTGCCTTTTATGTGGTAGAAACTCTAATTCCTGCATGACAATTCAGATGCATTTCTGTGATTTCTAATACATTAGTGATCCTTGTGACTTTGCTATTACATGAATCACCACACCCTACCTCCACTGATACAGCAGACTGAAGGATCTCACTAGCATACCATCCCTCAAACTTTGGTGTGTTGCTCACAGGCTTATCTCTAGTGAGCCTGAATTTATCCCTTTTCCCTTCAGATCCAGTTAAAAGCTCTTTCAATGAGTTCTGCTAACTCCTCCACAAAAATCCTTTTTCCTCATTGAGATCCATCTGTCATCAGCAGGCCCTGGTGTTGTGTAGACTGACCCATGATCCAAAACCCCAGAATTCTGCCCGTGACACCAGTCTCAGAGCCAGGTATTGCTCTGCTGGATAATCTTATTCCTGCCCTCATCATACCCTGAAACTGAGAATGTTACTCGTAGTCCTGATTCCTTAACCAGATATCCCAAGGCCCTGAAACCTCTCTTGATTTCCCTTGGGTTTCTTGTTGCAACTTCATTGCTATCTGCCTGAAAAGTCAATAACGAATAATAACCTGAGTGCTGTACCAAGGTGGGGAACTTTCTCTTTGCATCTTTTACCCTGGATCTTTGGGGAGGCACCAGACTCCCCTAAAAATTCTGCTCTGCATGTTGGGCATCCTCATCCCTTCAGAAGGGCATCTACTATGACTATCACCCAGCTGTCTTTCTCTTCTGAAGCAAGCTCGATGCAGGACATAGTCCAGTTTAACCCCACTGACACCTCCATCCCAGATGAATCATCCTCCTTGTTATTGGTGGCACTTGCAGAGCCTCTTGCCTGTTTTGCCAGGGCACCTGGGATGGTGGGGCAGTCAGGAAGGTGCCTTCTGTTCTGGGCAGGAGCTTCTTGCCATTGCCCCTCTACCAATGTCACTGTGTTCAGCCAGGTGGAAAGAGGACACGGAATTCTCTGTCAAGCCTGTCTCAGGGAAGGTAGGATGTGATTCCAGTGGTCTGTCTCTATCATTCCCAGATAATCTTCAATTCACTGACCTCCTCTCAGAGCTCTTGCACTAAGTGGAGTCCCTCTACCTGTCCCACAGAGGTGCTCACTGCTGCTGGCCAGTACTGCTGTCACAGCAGCTGACACCTGGGTGGCAGCATGCTCTCACTGAGGTCTGTCTGGGAAGCTGGGTCAGCTGTGGTGGATGCTGAGCTCAGAGAGACCATGGCTTTCTGCTGGGTGGATAGCAGGGCTCCCTGGCTGAGCTGTGTGGAGGCTTGGCTGCATTGCTCCTGGCCCCACTCAGGTAATTTCTGTTGCTGTCATACAAACTGAGGGCTCCTGGTGGCTCTCTCACCTTCTCCTGAGTTTTCCCCAGTTTAGGAGCCTGCCTGTCCTGTGCACCACATGAGAGTGTTTCATTGAAGATTATGCCAGCACTGGAGCTGCTCTTCTTGGCAGTCCTTGAAGCCCATATAATAAATACTTCAGCAACATCTCTTTCCCTGGAAGAAGAAATACAGACTTACTGGAATCATCAACTCAGTTACAGAGACTTCAGTTAAAGTGCCCATAGTCTCTACTTCAGTTCTTTTCCTAGAGGTTTTTGCAAAAATAAGTAAGGGCAAAATATCAAACATTTGTCCAACGTAACTGATGAGCCTTCTACTTCTGAGCAAATCTGCCTAACTCATTTACACAAGTCTTTTCACTGAAATGCCTACCATTGGTGTAATTAGACAATGGTATACAATTTCCCTTGCTGTTTGCTCAGAATGAACAGTCACCCAAAATGAAATGCAGTGGTAATCCCTCAGTATTGTCAATGGGACCCAGCTGAATTCATCTAAATGTTGTATTTTTCCTTCCTGAAAGAAGAATCACACATGAATGACTCTCACTTAATTATCAGATATTGCTTCATAATGGAATCCCTACTTTGGTTTTTTGAGAATGTGGAACTTACATTCCCATGTTACAGGTGTTCTTAATGCATATTGATACCACTATTTCAGCTTCTTTGTCTAAAGAAGGTAGCTCAATGAAACAATGGACATACTTTTCCTATAAAGATTTAAAAAAGTATCATTTGCTGCATTATTTAAAACTGTTTTTTTCAAGCTGCTTGGAAAACTGTACTTGTAGTTATTTTAAACTGTTATAATTTCTCCTTCAAATTATAATTTTTACAATATCTTCATAGAAGATATTGTAAACTCAATACATTATGATATGAAGCCTGAAAGTGCATATCTCTACCTGTGTGAATCCTACCTCCATTTTATTAATTCCCGCATGATTCCCTCTCTATTTTTGTCAGAGAGTGTTGTCAGTTATTAAAAATGAGAAGGTTGAACTATCAAGCTGTGCTGTTTCCTACACTGGTAAGAATTAATATGAAAATAATTTTAAAAAGGTAATTAATAATGCAAGGAAAAGTTTTAAAATCTGTCAGCTAATAGTATGTCAATATCAAAGCATCCCTAGAATTAAGTATTTTTGCCAATTATTTAGTAAGTGCCTAATTTGCTACTACTGGGGAAGAAAATTACATGGTTGCTTCTAAATTATTAAACAATGTTTTGATGGCATTGACAGAGCAAATAGTAACATATTGACCACAGTCATCATGCTATAGACAAATTCTTGCAGCTTTCCTTTTTATCTTTTTATGTGAAATTGAAGAGAAGAAAAATGTCATTATCTGTTATGAACTATATGTGCAAACTGTGATTGTAAGCCATACCAAGAGTTCAGCTTCTTCTAGATTTTCTTTTAAAGTCACTAATATATAGGGATTTTCTAAGAAAGCATTTAGAACTTCACAAAGAAACTTGATTGCAACATACAGTCAATTTTCTGGCTTTACAGGATTTTTGCTCTTCTGCTGATCATTGGCATCAAGGTCTATTTGCAGTCTTTTGGAAGAAATGTCTGCATCTTTAACAGTATTTTAATAAGGTGATACCTAGACAGGTTCAATCCAACTTTGCCTCCCTTTTTAGACATATTCATTAGAAAAGTTTAATTTCTTTCTCCATAAATTTCCTGTGATTGAAAGATCATTGTGTTACATATTCACCTGTACTTGTCTAGAGAAGTCAAGACTTCATGATCAGGCACAAGGTAGGTGCATGTGCAGAGGAAGATGAAAGGGCTACTCAGTGCCTGCTGGGAATGAGTTTGTATTTTGGACAGAATGCAGGTGGTTAACACATCTCTCGTATGGACAGGGATTGTCCTAAGGGAAGGTTATTCGTGTGTTGTGGAAAAGATGCCAGATCCAGATGAGAATGAGAAGCAAAAGTGTTCACAATGGAAGAACAGGAGTTCCTTTGAATTTGTGCATATCTTGGTTCTGGCCAAGACAGGGTTAATTTTTTGTAGTAGCCAGGATGGGCCTGGCTAGGACACAAAGGTTATTCTACACCACCTCACTATTGCCAAGGTGGGAGGAAGGGAGTCTTCCAGGGAGAATGGGTTCCTTCTGGATGGGGTAGTTTGTTAGAGGGAGTGGTGGGGTGGTGCTGCTTCCAGTAATCTGAGATAAGTCTCAGTCCATTGTTTTTCACCTTTTGTGCTTCCAAGTCTCCTCTCCAGCCCTCAGCAAAGAGCAGACGGAAAGTGAGTGAGAACATGGTTTGAAAAGTCTCAGTATGAGCATTAAATTGGGGACTACCATTTCTAAAGCATGACAGTACCTCACAAAATTTGGGTTGATGACCAAACTTATGAGTATATAGCTGTGACCATGTGTAGTAATGATCAAAAGATGGATCACAAGCCATTATCAATATTTAGGGTGCACGGGAAAATGAGGTAGTTCAGAGTTCTCTAGAGTATGTACTTAAATGTTGTAGGTCTAGGAGACCTACAGGGCTTTATTTACAGAATTTGCTGTATTAATTAAATTATAAATCAAGGCCAGTTTAGACTCATAATTTGAATGCATCTTTCCATGCTTTCAGGAGCAATTGTATTCTTTGTTTGAAGGACAAGCTCCACCAACAGCCTTAGAATAATTTGTCAATTTATCTCAAGTTCTAGATCCATTAATTCTGAAACTTGGCTAACAACAGTTGAAAATAGGAGGAGCTGCTCTACTGACACATTAACACAGACTATGAATACAGGCAGACAGAGAACTGCATATGTATATAACTGCCTTTTATTCCCTTTTTATTTCATGTACAACCTAGTCATGGTCCCCTTCTCATTAAAAAAAAACAAAACAAAAAAAACCCCAAAAACTGAGAAAACAACAACAACAACAAAAAAACCCCAAACAAAACAAAAACAAAACAACAAAACAAAAAAACCCTTACCTCATTGGGTTCAAATTATGTTCACTGAAGAATAGTTCAAAATAATTGAAAATGTTTGGGCAAAGCCCCTCATTCCTGCAACCTTTTATTCACATAATAGTTAATGAAGATTAGTTGATTATCAGCCTATATCAGATGCCCTTAGAGTTGAGACTAGATGGCCAAAGTGTCCAAAATACAAAATCAGTAAAACATTCAGGCAATACAGATGAGAGAACTGAGAGCTGGAAATGAGTGAGAAAGCAAAAAATAGCTTTAGAGAAAAGAAGATAATAGTAATTAAGAGTCTAGAGTATAAGCAGATGTTTGGAAATGTGCATCCACAATGTAACAGCATCCCAAAAGTTATGCTACCTTTGTAATGTCTGGCAGATTGTGCCGAAACTCATAATCATCTTGCACACCTTCTATGCCTGCAACCATGTATCTTCTGCAATGACAAATTTCTAGATGACACCCCCACTCCCCCAACAAGCAAGAGAGAGCATCAAAACTGTGACAGAATTATAAAAATTCAGTTCTTGTTTGGAAACAAAATTAAACACATTGAAATAACTCCTGATTGCTTAGGTAAGCTCTTATTCACAGATGTCCATGTGCCTTGCCTTGAAAGATTTTTTCCCATAACATGCAATCTAATCTGTTTGCTGCAGGTTAAGCCTGTGACCAAATTTCCTCCAAGGCACTTTTAACCTCCATCTACTGGCCTCAAAGCACTTCATGGATTGCTCCTGTTTCCACTGAAATCAGTTTTGACGCTGAGAACAGGACATTGTCTTTAATTACGAAAACCTCTCAATGTCTTACCTAAGAAATGGTCATTTTGATATTTCTTCTGCAGGTGTATGGATACAGGCTTGAAGAATGGGGTTAATTTTAATGGTATTAGCACTTTGGCATCTGGTTTAAGGTAATCTTGTAAGATCCCTTCTGAAACTAATAGGCAGACGAAAGGAACTTTGGAGAACTGTTCCTGTCTTAGCATGGTATGAATCTGTTTCTGTGAGGTTGCTATCTCTCTGAGAAAAGGAAACATGACACTTTGCTTTTAAATGAGAAAAAGGCTGGAGAATCAGATTCTATTATTTCTTCAAATGAAATGGTGTCTGCATTGACATTTTGGATTAAGATTGGATCTTCTTGTGTGATTTGGACACATTCTGGGGGAAACAATAGGTCTTACTCTGTAATATTAACATAAGTCATCATTCCCTTTTGTTGTGTTGATGGTTTTAGATCTCCAGGGTTCCCACCAAACAGAAATAATAACTAATTCTGTGTAACATGTCTGACAGGATCCTCTATACTTGACCAGAAGGTTAGAGTATTAGTCTGGTGCCCATTCACAATAGAAAAGTGAGGATCATGGTAATCTGGGGAGAGACATGTCCCCTACTGATTTTAAACTCAGTTTGGGAATTCTAAATGGTTTTCTTTGAAGACACTTAGACAGTGAAATTATTAGAGAAATAAAGATTAGTTGGGCATTCCAGGTATCATAATCCCAAGCCACTCCTGTGGTACTGTTTGGTAAGGAGTTTTTTCCCTTGTAGATATTAATGGCCATGTTGAAAAGCTTAGATTGGCCTCATGTAGAAGAAATATTACTCACTAACTCCAGGTAATCACATATGGACCATTAATGACTTACTGTTTAGACAACATGTTATATTCAAGGTTGGAATGAAAGAAACACTGGAACCAGACAGAAAGATTACAACTTTTTGTAAATTCAACCTTTAATGTGAGATCTTTATGAGAAAGTCAAGAGATACTGATTCATAATTAAAATGGAAGATAGTAGGTGCAGAATTTCAGAAATTCTCAAAAATTACTTTAGAGCCATTTTTGGTGGGGAATTGCAGACAAAGAGTGTTCATATTTTAGAGAATGAGTTCCCTGAGAATGAGGCCAGCAGTTAGAAGTTTGATGGATTAGGCTGCTAATGAGTATTCAGTCAGTGATAATATACCTTTTGGTTATCTTGTTTGTTGCTTCCATTCTACTTAAGCATGCATTTTGTCCTGATAAATGGTTCTCTAAATTTTCAAGAAAACTCCAGATTGCTTGAATCCTAGTATGATGTACATGCTGGTAATGTTTTTTGGAGTGGTTACAAAAATAAAACTCTGGTGGTGACTTCTTTCTGAAACAGCTGCATCTCCATGGCAATTTTGCAATCATTACTATGTTTGGGAGCAACTTCTTCAATCTCAGTGCACTCCAGTGTGGTCACCAAGAGTGATACAGTGCCTCCCCACACTCGAAGTACAAGGTCTAACAGTGCTACCCGTAACTTCTTTCTCCACTGGAAACTCACTGTCTATCAAGAGATTAGATTCATCTTGGCAATTCCACACAAGATACATAAATACAAATATCTCCTCTCATTACCTTTCTGTTCCTCATATTCAGTATGTTTCAACAGTATAAGCAGACACAGTTCAGGCTCAGAATGTATAAATACAAAAATTAAAATGCCCTTTTGTCCTAGATCTTGGCACCTTGTGAGACAAGGAAGCACACTGGCTGCACAGCACCAGGAAGCCAACGCAAGGGCCACTTCCATGGCTCCTGGCTGAACGCTGTGATTGCCATTGGGACTGTTCAAGAGGCCTGAACACAGATCAGGTAGTGTGGCTCAGGTGCTGGGTTTGCCTCATGAAAGTTTTTGTGAAAGAAAGTGCTAAGCAAAGGAAGGGGGTTGGAATGTTACTTTCTATATGGCAAACAATTTACACTGTCATTAATATTGCAAGCCTTTTTTTCAGCAGAAAAAAATCCCTGCTTTATTTTAAGATTTTTAGTATGGTTTATTCTGAGATTTAGAAAACACAAGAGAGTCAGGCCTTCCAGACAAATGCATTTACCTTGACGGAATGCATTTGCAATAGCTTTACAACAATGGCCTAGAGAATACTTGCAATTCACATTGGACTATTTTTTCTTTTTTTTATTTTTTAGTGCTTGAAAATGGACCTGGTTTGGGGGCCTAATTCACAGCTACCACACCTACTCTCTCTGCCCAGAGAGCGAAGAGAATGAATAGGTCAATCACCTGACATATTTCCATCCAATTTCAAGGGTAGAATGTGTTCATTTTCTGACTAATGGCATGTCATTTTGCAGAAGCCTTTGGTTGCGAATTAATCCTGGAATCAAAACAGATTTTCCGGGGAGCAATCTTCCATCAAGTATTGATTTTTTTACACTCATGGAGTCTGTACTCCCTAATTTAACCTGACAATGATTCTGCACAATGGGCTGGGAGCACCTTGGCAACTCACAGAAGGAACTTTTAGTGTCTTTTCTTTTTGCAAAGTAGTGGAGGGTGGGGGGAGTGAGGAGTGGGGGAAAGAAAAGACCCCAACAATACAGTTAGTCACTGGGGGAATGTTTACTGTCTGATGTTTTATTTCTGATTATTTTGAATGGAGAAATAATGCTAACTTTAGAAGTAATATAAGTGGAGATGTCTCTGAAAAACGTATGACTCTGTCAATCCTGTTTATGGCAACAGTCCCCTGCTGCTCTTGCACTTTTTCTTCACCCCCAGCACTCTTGGATGCTAATAACACACAAACCATAATTGCATCTCTAGTTGCACCTGATGCTCTTATGAGTTGACATTTTACTGTAAAAAAAAAAAAAAGAAAAAAGAAAAAAAGAAAAAAATTAAAAAAAAAAGAAGAAGCTCGCACACATAGAAGCATAAAAATGCATCCTTTACCAAAAAGGTGTTTTTTGACTCTGGCCTCAGAAATCCATCTGCCAATGGCTAAGCTTTGCTGTTTAGCTGTCCTGCAAGAAAAACTTCTTTGTTACTGCTTGTCTACATGCTCTGTACTACACACTGTTCTAGCTGCTTGTTCTATTTCTTTGACTATTTACACCAACAGGAAAAAAAAAGAAAAATTATCATTATGAAACAATAATACACAAACCAGTGAAAAGTGAGAAATCATTTAGAGACAGGAGAATTGATGGGACAAGCAGTGAAGAAGCCATAAGATGCTGGTTTTTAACAGAAAACAATAATGGGCCATTTTGTTTTTGAAGGTACAATGCAGAAGTGAAATAATGCAGTGTATCATCATTCACAGGTTAAAACTTCTTTCTCAGATATGAAAAGCAATGCATATATTTAAGAGACAGTGGGTAAGATTTCCATCCTTTTGCCTTATTCTGAAACTGAAATGGAGGAGTTTTTAAGCATCTTGCACAGAAAAGATCTTTACAGAAAAATAACAACATCTCTGCTGATGATTTCTCCATTAGAAATGCTTCATTACTGAAAACATTGCTATATGATCTGAAAAATAATACATTTTTTTTCTTTGCCATTTCAGAGACAATCACAATTTGAGACGTATTTTGTTGGAAATATTTTTTTCCCTCCATAAAATAACCTTTCAACTTTACTTTGAATAAAAGAAATATAAAAACCTTTCTTGGCATAATTGGAGAAGCTTTGGAAAAAAACACACTAGTTCTTCCTTCAGTTTGGTTACAAAAACCATAATATAGTAATTTCATTTTTAGACATTTCATTCCGGATAGTAGTCTGTTGCAGATATGACTGTGCAAATTTCTGATTGATGGATCTCTGTCATTGTCAGTTCTAAATTCAAAAGAGAAGAAAATGTGTAGAAGATGAAAATATCTTTAGACGAGACTGTGCCTGGCTGAATCAGGACCTAAATTCCTGAAAACTGTAATTCCAGAGGATAATACAGGAGATGTTTGTGAAAAATAAATAAACTGAGGTACACAGAAATAAGAGGTCCATATACAATTTCCATAATGATATTAAGTAATGAATCAGTAATAGTTGTTCCTGAACACTAACAATAGCATATTATTTCTCCATTGTACTGTTTCAGGAATACCTTGGAAACCACAAGATGTGTGTTTTCTGGCCTCATCAAAAAGGTTAGGGTGAAGAACCCTTGTGTGAAAAGTTTTGAGTGATAGAATATGTTTAAATTGTTACAAATGTTTATAAAAGTGCTTCTAGGCATAAAGATGATGACTGAAATCATACACAGGAACAGTTGAAGATAGCTCTCTTATTGTTAAAGAACTCTCTTCTTGCAAGTTTTTTCCTACTTTCATCTAATTTTCCAGAGACATTTTGAAAGAGGACTGTTTCTTTTCTTCCTTGTTTTATGAAAGTGCCTTTGTACATTAGCGAAGTGCTTTAATAACACACACTTGGTAAAAGTCAAAAGTGCTCTATTATCCGTAAGTATAGAAGTAAATAGCACTTGTTTTAATTGAAAATATCAAACTTTTGCAGCTCTAAAGACATCAAAGACACATCCATTTGTGCATCTCTTCCAAAGGGTGAATTCTAGTGCTTTTAGACAGACTGAAAAAGAATCAAGCTTATTAGAACCATGAGAAGTTTTCAAATTGAAATGCCTTTCAACACTCAAGTGGTTAAAATATGGAAATGGTTAATGCACTTAGCATGTGAAGCCACTTTGAAAGACTGAGGGGTTTAACCAATTGTCCCTATCAGCTGAGAAGTGCCAACTGACCAGAGTCTTAGGTCAATCTGACTTCAAGGTAACATATAGTGGTTTACATTTTAATGAAACAGTTTACTCTGTAGGTTAATTAGCAAAGGGAGATTTAAACTGTTGTATTTTACTTTACAGGAGCATGCACTCAGCCTGTTGCTGTAGCTTGATTGAAGGACAATACAATTTTGAACCACTATACCTTGGCAGTTCTTCAAGTGTACTTAAACTTTATATACAGAGAAAAGTGTAGTGATTTGCTTAGTGTCAGTGTAACAAAACTATTTCTAAACTAATTTATCTTTCATCCTTCAAGACAAAACTTAATTGGCTTAAGGAGTGCTATTTAGTTGGTCAGTTATTAACTTAACCTGAAAGAAGCTGATGTCTCACTGTGGGGGTAAAGAAGTGTCCCCAGTGATTTCTGAGACAAATTGAGTTACATTAATAAAGCTGTTGAGACCAGATGAGGGCTACTGGCTCTGGTACAGAGTGGGGCAAATGATGAACACAATCACATAACCATGCCTTAACAAGTTACCATCTGTCAGCCGAGCTCTGGTAACTGACTGTGATTAGATTTCATTTTGATAAAAAGCCAATGGAAAGAGGACAAATAAAATAAAAAATCAATCATATCTCCAACCATAAAAATACTAATAAAATTTTAAATACCTGTCCAGGACTTGACCTCCTGTTTTCTTCAGATTTCTTGTCCCTTAAAGGGTCAGTCTTCCTTTTCAGAAGCCTCCTGTCCACTATTATTTATTTGTATTATCATTTGCTTAGAGACCTGTGTCAGGACTCTAGCCATGCGGTACAAACATATTCTAGTTATTGTCTTGCTTTGATTGACAAGGGTAGCAACAGTGCTCGAAGCCTTCACAGAGCACCAGGTTATACACAAACCTCTGATGTAATTTCCACAGTAGGCCTGTACTATGGCCTTAATGGTGTATGGATGCTTTCATGTGGACAAAGTCTCCACATAAACTTGGAAGCAACAGTATGAGGGTCTATGTCACTGACAGAGAAGGGATGTTGCAGGTACAGGCAGAGAAAATGTCAAAACTGAAGTCTCCCAATTCTCGAAATATGACTACTGCTAATAATTCCTTGACCTCTACGCCACCAATAGAAGGCAAGGTCTTCTCTAACCCTTTAAAATTAACAGAGCTTAACAGGTAAAATAAATTTCTTATTCATCAGAATGACTATCTCTGTAAGTTTCTTAGCTTCCTGCTGTTGCACTTTGAAGTGTGGGTATGATTAGCTATTACGTGAAGAGTTCTTCCTTGTTTTCAAATTTAAGTGTGGAAACATATCTGTGCAGAGTACAGACACTTTGGAAAAAATTCAGATATCTCAGAGTCAGTTGTCTAATATTCCTTACTTCAAGGAGCCATGTGTTTATTCAGGGTATTGCACACAGCACCTAGAACATTCAACTAGCACCAATCTTTATGATAAGGAGAGCAAGGTGTTGCTAAAAAAAAAAAATCACATTTAGGACCCTTACTTTAATTTAAAAGCAGGTTGAGTCCCCAACAATTCCCCTTGAAATTAGTAGTGAAGGACCAACTATTTTCCACTTTCACACAGCAGCCACAGTAAGACACCTGCATTCGGACTTCAGAGCTTAATTTAAGGTGCTCTACTTGATAAACCATATTATTAATTTATTATCAATCACCTCTAGATAAGGATAGAAAGAGCATTAGATATACCATGTGGCATATTCCATACAGTAGGCAGTTAGGGAAAAGAAAAGATCAGAAAAATAGAGTACACTGTTTTGTATGCATCTTTTCAATTTTCTTTTCCTGCTTTGTGTCACACACTCAAAAATGAGTCATTTATTTAGAATAATATGCATTTAATGAGTTTGGTCACCTTGCAGCTGAAAGGCAGTCTGAATTGCACTGTGGTGTTCCATTATTGCTGAAGAATTGTGGCATGGTAGCATATCTGAAATAAATAGTTGCAATGGAATAATTAATGACATGATACACGTAAAGAAATATTGTGGAAAGATGAAGTGGTCATGACCAGTTTAGTAAAGGTGTGGTGTAGCATAAGTCCACAATTACCTTACAATTTATCCTCATACATACTCTAGCAATTCAAGATAACTTACTAGTAACTCTGATTGCTAATTAACATTACTAACCTGTAGCTTAAGTCCTCACAGTGTAGGCAAAAGAAAGAATTTAAAAAATAGGCTGCCAAATAGCTCCAAATATTTACTCTCCTTTCCGACTTCTCCTGCTAGTGTCCTTCTACCTCACATTTCATTCTTTTATTTACCCAGTTCATTGTCATTCCCTTGTCTTGAGAATTCCTTTCTGCAGAGTAAGAACTGTTGTTTCTCATGACTTAATATACCACAGCTGTGGGCTCAGGAGTGCAGGCACAAATCCTTGTATGTCATCAGCACTGCTGACTTGGGACTGGCATTGAGTTTGTAGCAGAGGTGGAATAAAATGCACTAGCTTCATCCTAGCATGATTGAAAGGTCAGAGTCCTGTGAAGTTAGTTGGGATATTTTTATGGTTAATTGCACCAAGTGCCTATTTTCCATTTCCTATTTTGGAGGCCCTTAGAAGTATATAATATGAACTTACCCCTTAGTGATATCAGTGGTAGGTCTGGCACCTTAATGTGTAATTAGAGAATGAATAGCAGCTTATCCAGAAGTTTGCAGCTACAAAAGGAGAGTAATCTCATTTCCCTGTGCTTTGTTTTGGCTGTGATACTTCCCTGGTAGCATAGTTAGCCAAATTCAATTTACTAATTCAGTGGAAAACTGTCTGAGGTACCCTCAATCCATTGTATTTCCTCCTGGATCAATTAGCTGGGTGAGTTTGGAGTGCAGTTAGATGAGCATCAGAGCTGGTAACAGAGTGAAGGACTGAACAGCCAGGGAAAGGTACTGGAGGTGGTATAGGTGGGAGTAGAAGTGAGCCCTTTTTAGAAGGTGCAAGCTTTCAGAGGTGTTCAGCTTGTATTGCCTTACTATCCACTTAAACCCAGAGTCATGGGCTGTGTGACTGCTGAAATATATTTTTCTTCCCTTTGGTGATGGTGTGGTGGGTGCAACACAAAAGAGAAAGCAAGAAAAAAGGTGGTGTGAATCAGCTCTTGGGCAACCAAGATCTTAAGCTGCTGCAATTCTTTCTTCTGGGGGTCTGCTCATGACCTCCACAATGGAGGGCTGTGCTAATGATCTTGATTTCATATTTGCAGTAGACTGGGAATATGCATTCCAAAATTACCCTTATGTCAGCGTGTGATGAGTTATTAAGGCCTTCTTGCTCGTCCTGATCCTGAGTATAACAATACAGGTATAGCTGAGTATACAGCCATGACAAGCCAGTGAAAGCAAAGGTTTCTTGCTCTGACTGTAAAATGAGCACCTCAGAGCATTCAGACAGTTTCGGTCTCCAAGTTCCAGGTGAAATGTTGGCAGACTGCTTCTCTCCAAGAGAGAGGAAAAAACCAAAGCTCCTAAAGCAAAGCTGACATTGCATAGTACCTGTCAGGGGGCGGCCATAGCAGGTTCTTAAGAGACTGGAAGAGGAATTTTCTGGCCAGGAACTGGTGCCATTATCCCTGGGAGGTGTGAGCAGGGCAGGCTTAAGGAGGCTGGGAAGCTGGATTCATACCAGGTTCTCTGGCAGATTTGTAATGGTAAGACATATGAGGCCATGCCAGGACATAGAGATATGAGGCCATGCCAAGACATTGGCCAGCTCAGTGCTGGGGCAGGAGTGTGGGGAGCTGGATGTCAGCACTCCTGAGACAGGGACTGATGGCCCTGCCTGGGGTGAAATGGGCTTGCAGGCAGGGGCAGGGACAGTAAGGTCTGTTGGTGCCGTTGGGGCATTAACTATACTGGTTTGCACAAGTCCACATCTTTGAGAAAATAACCCCCAAATCAAACTGATAAACCCTGAAAACGTTGTCAGAATTTCTCCCGTGAAGAAAGAAAGTCCAGTGATGCCCGAACCCCATCTGCCATCTTGCCAAGTCTTTAGGTTTTCTCCAGGATGGTCCATCCTTGCTCCACCTGCACCTCCCAAGACAGCTACTAGTTTTCAAAACTCTATGTTGCTCAGAAATTGCAGCAAAGTGACTTTAAAACTGGTTCTTCAGTTTTCTGTGTGTGCACAGATACATGTTACTTACCAAGGCAAATGCTAATTGCAAGATATCAGAGTAATTGTCAGCAGTGTGGAACCTAATTTTCCACTATGTAGATATCTATGTTGGTTGCATGTATTAGAGTTGTCATGCTTTGAATGTCAGCAGCATTTTAACATCTGTAGAATTAATGATGAGAGAGAGATTCCTACTGTAAATGTATTGGAAATGGCAGAGTTCAGTTACCTGTAAATGTTAAAACATTGTCTACTGAGAGCTGACAAAGACAATCAGTAGATGCATGCTTTGGTTTGTCAAACGTTCAGCCCCTGAAGACCTGTTTCAGCTCACTTTGTGTTCATCTGAATGTTATTCGTGGTGCCAAGAGTAGCCATCTGGTCCAAGATTATAGTGACTTCTCCTGGTTTTGGGCAAATTTAGGAGAAAACTTCCAAGTGGCCCTTTCCTAATATGTGGGAAAATATTTCCTTGGAGAAAAGTGGGAAAAAACCTATTTATTTAGCAGGCAAAGCAATCACCAGCACAAAAAAATGAACAATATTAACCAATAAACCTCTTGCTGCTCCAAAACAGATGACAAAACTCAGAAAAGTCCCCTTTGTGGGCTGTAGTTCAGCTCACTCAGTCTCTTATCAGTCCCTCTGGTGTTGGAAATGCTGCCAGGCACAGCCTGGTGGACCACAGGTGCGAGCTGCTGGTGCTCCTCTGGGAGTTCAGTCCAGAGCAGGTTTAAACAGGTCCGAGAAAAGAAAAAACCACAGTTCAGAGAACTTCTCTGCCTCAGCCAGCTAAAAACTAACTAGAAGCAAAGGAGAGCTCTGTCCTGCTGTCTGTCCATCTGCAGACAGCAGAGTCCAGGAGCAGGAGTGTGGAGGTGTGAGTGCAGCTTCTGAAAACAAACTCTGCACTTCTCTCCCCCTTCACTGTCAGAACCAATCTCAAAGGTGCAAAACTTATTTCTGGGCTAAACAGATGAATGGGATATGAGCATCATAAAGTCCCCCCAAGACACTTCTGCCCTTGGGAAGAGGGGGGAAACTGTAAATGCCTCAAGGTGATCTGAGCGGGCTGCAGTCACTGGTGCTCCAGGTGGAGATGGGTGTGTGAGTGCTGCAGGGGTGTGCCCGGTACTGGCCTGGTCAGACAGGTGGAAAGGAAGCTGTTGTAAAAGTTTTTGGAGAAAGATAACAGGGCAATCTGCCCTTCTGGGAAGCAGAGGCAGAGCAGCTACATGGGCTTTTTTTTTCAGGAGTGCCCTGCCAAAATGCAAACAAAAAGAGTTCTAATGCCTCTGTACAACCTTCCAACTGGCTGTTTGGATGAAAAATGTCGATTTTCCTAGAGCTAAGTAATGTATGGATTTTCATGTAAATAGCTCTATTGTTTAAAATTGTACTGGGTAGTGGAGAATAGCCATCAGTCTGTATCATTCAGAAGCTGTGCAGATTTGTTTGAGTCATTTCCAGAAGTTACAGACTGTCTTGACAGGATAATTTATATCTGAATTTTATCCATTTCATATCATAACTTGCAGTTCACTACTGAACTGGACTCACCCACTATATCTTCCATTCAAAGTCTGAATATGCATCTGGCTTCTTTTACGTTCCAGAAAGATGCTTCCACTAATTATCTTATTTGTGCTTTATGTAAAATCTCTCAAAATAGCTAGCGAAGATAGTGAATCTGCCACTGAAGACTTAGTGTGAGTGATTGAGTTTTAGACTTGGACAATAAAGATAGCACTGCAGCGAAAATCCCCAAATGTCTTTAGAAAGCAAACACAGAAAGGTCACTAAACAAAATTCACAAATGAGTTCCAACACATATACAAAGAAATATTTTTTTCTAGTTTTCATTCAAGTCCCATTTATTGTTTCCTATCATTGAAATTACTTACAGTCTTTTTTCACAGAACATGAGAAATTTTATTAATTTAAACCCCTTCTGAATCTAGGCAGGTGTACAAATATCCTATCCCCTCTCCTCTTTCAACATTCCACATGCCCCTGACAACAAATCTCTGTGATTTTTCTTCCAGGAGGATGTGTAAGAAAACACTTTGAAAAAAGTTGTTAGACACTTTTTTAATGGTTATTTTATGTGTGCATTTCACTTTGCTGCAGGCAATGGTAGAAAAAAAATCAATCCATATTTGTGTGGAATGAAAAGACGAAAAGGAAAAAACCTCTTCCAAAATAATTAGCTGTGTGGTATAAGGAATGAAATCATCAAAAATACTTGACTTTTCCTATTGCTGCTGCTGCTGGTATTACTGCTGCTGCTGGTATTACTGCTGCTGCTGAGCCCTTAAAATACCCAGGCACATTAAGAAAATAGTTAGGAAGGTTTATTTTGGGGTACAGGCTGCTCTTCTTCTGGAAACAAGTAAATGCCAGCCTTTTGATGAAGCCTGAAATCTCCCCAGTTCTAATTTTGGAGTGAGTGCTTTAAAACTGAAACCAAAAATAGCATAGGAAGGCATTTCTTCAGACAAAGATTAAATGGGTCAAGCATTCATTCAGCAATGGTTTCAAATGCATCTACAATAGCTACAGATGAAGAGTTTTATGCATCTGTCTCCATATCTATGGCACGTTTGTGTGTGCATATATAAATGCAGAAATACATGTATCACATAAACATTAGCTTTGTGTGACTATGCATTCACATGAACATACATGGTAAATGTGGTTAATCTTGCATCTCTTCCAAAGGGCTCTAGATGATGCAGAAAGGAAATATACTTCCATTTGGTTTGGTCAGAATAAACTTGAAAAATAGTTTATTAAAAATGTGAGGACTGCTGAATGACTTAAACATACAACCTTACTATGAGAGTGCATTAACAGTGGGGAACTCCAGCAGGAAAGATTAATACTGCTTATAAAAAGCCTGGTGTAGAATGTTTGTTGTGCTGCCAGCAACACTGTATAGGAGGTAATTTTTTGGTGCCTGGCGATGATTTTTGCACAATGTACTGTGTAATCATTGCCTACAGTGCACTTTTTTCTACCATAAAACCTGTAGAAGTAATAATATGGCTCTCATTTTTTCTCTAGCTTCTATGGAGAACTCTAAAATATATACCTCATGCCAGTAGTCCATAAACTCCAGTTGTGCTAAGGCACTGTGCAATCTGAGGCTACCAAGATCAATAAAATCATTCAACCCCACAAATATTTCTACAGCTATAGTTCTGTGAAAAGTTAGAGAAGCATATATATCTATATGTAGGAAAAAAAAAGAGGATATTGTTGGTCAGAGGAGCAAAATCTGCTGGATTTAGACTGCAAGAGAATGAACTGCAGAAATGTGATGTTCATGGTTTCATGCCAGAGCAGTAGAAATTCAAGAGATGCAATACATTAGGAAATGGATTTAAGGGGGATGGATGACTGGCTCTGGCAATTGCTAATAAGACATAGAATGCTTCCTGTCAAGGTCACAGATTTTTCTCCATTTCATTATAAATTATTAAATATATTTTCCTCTTATTATTAGTTTACAAGTTGTTTTCACATGAGGGACACCATTTGGTGTCCTATGTGAGGTGAATTGTTGATTTTGCATCAGGCTCAAAGCAGAGTGCTAGCTATCACAGGAAAATTGTTGTTACATCAGTAGTAGCTTGCACTCTGTCCTGACTCTGTCAGGAGTCTCAAGAGGAAGTACAAGGTCTAGGTAGGGGCATAGAGCTTGATTATTTTTTTTCTCTCTTGTTATATGTGCTATACTGCATCAATGAGAAACATGGGTCTAGATTTTTCTGCCAGTCTGATACTTCTCACATGCAATAAACTTCTTCCCATCATGGGAGCAGGGAGTGTACCAGGTAGTCAGCAGTTGGCTCTTGACTCAGCCATGCTTATATCTAGGACCCCCTTACCTTATGAATAAAGAATTATCAATTTTGATTTTTCTTCTTCATTGCAATGGCAGCTTAAATTGGAATTGAAGAGACTGAGAGACAAAGAAGGCATATAAATAGACATATAAAAATATTAAAAAAGCCTAAACTACTTCAGTACTTATATGAAAAAAAAGAGCGCATTTCAGTTCCTTTTTTTCTTCACAGAATTCCTTACCTAAGGGAAATTCTCTGAGGTTCATTAACAAAAATACAGATATTTCCAGCAAGTCGGTCCTCAAAACAAAATAGTTTTTCTTCTGAACAGATATGGTATATTCTTCATGTTGCTAAAGGAAGAAAAAAATTAAATATTACTGAGATGATATGAGCAAGCGGAAAATTCAAAGCACAATCATAAGGTCCCTCTCTAAAGAACCTGATGAAACTTTGAGGCTTTTTTTTTGTGGATGTGGATGGGGTGGGGGTTTGGATACACCTGTGCTCATACATGATATTTCTGTGCTCAGCCTTTTTGTTCCATTCTTCTTGCACCTTTGCCATTGGAGCAGCTTGTGTGATTGCCTTTCAGCCAGTTGTGGTCATAGAGAAGTGAGTTGGCTTAAAAAGTTTGAAAACTACGTGTTTCTTGAGGTTGTCCCAACTAAAATGAGATAATGAATTATAAGAAGAGATTATCTGCTGGAAGATATGAAGAGACCTTTTTCAGCCCTTGGGGGTAGGGATGACAAAGGGGCATAGCAGACAATCCTGCTGTTTGTAGAGCACGTTTGCCTATGCCAAGAGAAAGTTACGGATGGTCATCTTCTGAAATGTGCTGCCTAGTGGATCTGGACATGAGGATTTTGGGGAAGAGTGTAAATTGCACCTGATTATGTTTATAATCTTTAACTCTGTTCTGATTGTGCTTTAAACATCAGAGGCAAAGAAAAGCAATGGTTGAAACACTGGAAAGCCCCAAGGGGAAAGTTACTAGGACTGACCAAAGAAAGGGGAAAATAAATATATGTTGATTATCTGGACTATACTTAAAAATTGTTTTATGTAAGAAACGGTCTTCAGGATTATATTTTTGCCCAATTAGTTGTATTACTTGCTAAACTCTTTATTTCATCAGTTTTTCCATTCTGAAGACTGGATGGTCACCTATGCTGCACTTTCCAGCTCCTCAGTGTCTGTGGCTGAGCAATAATTTTGCTTCCTTATTCATATGTTCCATGGTGGCATACTGAAGGGTCCTGAAGGATAAGGGTGGTCATGAAAGTCCTCAGGCCTCAGGAGTCGGGAACGTGCTTTAGGCATGTGCATTGCAGGGTCTACTGCATTACCCAGCTACAGGATTTATCACCAGACAGCCCCTAAAGATGCAACCCCAGAGAAGAGAGATGGCTTTAAGCTTGGTGTGGTTTAGCCTTGTAGAATGTCTGGCTTGCACAGTGCTTTGTAGCAGGACATGTCTTCTCCTTGGAGGGGTGTTTTCTGAGAGAAATAAGCCTCATTGCCAAACATGAGAATCCCTCATTCTAACAAACTTGACTGGGTGTAGACTTTTCTGGGCTTCTCTAACCCATTTTATGGGAACAAGTGCTGCAGTGAGCCTCAGAACTTCTTTGAAAGCAGATGAGCATTTGAAAAAAGAGGAAAGCTTTGGAAAAAACGTCCAAATCCTTTACACTTGTGGAATCAAAACTCCATCAGGGAAGCAACAAAGCTACTTAAGGTAAACCTATACTCTTGTGCATTTGTGCATCTCCCCCTACTTTAAATAGGCTGCTTGATGATAGTAGCAAGCACAAATAGCCTTAAACCTGCTACAGATTTTATTAATGAGAGAAAACTTGTGCTTATTTCTCACCCGTGTTCAAAAGTAGCCTATTTTATAGTGTAATACCTGAACCACAAGAATAGAATTTCCAATACAATACCTCATAACCGGTATCTACAGCGATGCTATTTTCCTCTCCCCCTTCCTTTTAATCCCCTTCCCAGTAAAAAAGGAATTGAGTGCTTCTTTTGGCTAGAGATTTTCTTCGTCCTAAATTATAATAACATGTCTGCTGTATTGGAAATTGAAATGACAGACTGCTTTCCTTTAAAGACACTACCTCTCCAAAGTAAGGAACAGTTTTACAGGAAGTCGAGGCCTATATATATGTTGTTCTGGGAAAAGCCTTGAACCCATTTATTATCATTTCAATGCACCCCTGAAAAGTTAACTTCTCTGAAAAATTTAAGAGACAGCTTTGTGAAAGGAAGGATGTGAGACCAACACTGGTCCTTTCTGGCATGCCTGTTCCAAGACATCAGCGGCTGGTCTGGTGAATCACATTAAAATTATGAAGAACTTCAAGCACTAAGACAAATGAAATCTGGTTTCCCAGGATATGCATCTCCTGGTGGCTTGTGAGCTCAGTGATATTTCTTCCTACAGCTGCGGTTTTTAGAAGGACTATTTTTATACTTTTCCAAGTTGATTCTCTCAGGTGTTCAGTAAGGTTTACTTACCCAAGTTCATAATGTGCATAACTTTATTCGCCCAGCTAGTGTTAGTGATGCTTTGTTGCTACCTTCATGGATATATTTAGTGACGTGTAAGTCTTCACAGGATTGGATCTACCCTCAGCATTTGTGAATCAATTCTCTTTTTTATCACTTTTTCTCACTCATTCTTCAGTAAATCTTGATGTGCCCTTTATTATTTTTGAAATACAAACTGTAGAGACAACTGAAGGGATGGTATTTCAACAGCACAGGTATGTGCTGTTTCTCCTAAAATTAATATATCTATTTCTGGCTTGGCAGCTGACTGCCAAAAACACTGCTGAAGATAATCTGAAGGGGAGCCTACTTACAAGTACTTGCTGCAGCCTTTTTCTCACCTGGGAGTCCGATCTACCTCTTTTTTTCTCTAGGCTATTTTCATTAAACCTGTACTTGTCTATCTCCCCTATGTCAGATTTGTTTGAAACTGGCCAATCTTTTAAAACATTGAAGTTAAAACTGTATGAAATCTAAGCAGATAAAGAAAGAAGAGTGCAATGAGTTGTTTCTTTATGATACCAAGCTAACATGGTTATGTAAACATTTTAATACATCTGGCTTGCTGATACATGATTGAACTAAACAAGAGATGCTGGCTTTGCATATAAGCACATTCATTTTTAAATATTAAATAATTATGTATTAAATTAATTCTATTAAGTAATATAATTAAAACAGGAAAAACCAAATCTGCACATAAACAATAGTAACTATAGTAATAACTATAATAATAACTATACTATGTGATTCTTTGAAAATTAACATTACCTTCCCACCCTGTAAAAACCAGGAATGATTACATATTAAAGAGTATTTAAAATTAGCCTTAAGAATATTATTCATATTACTTTACATTAAGTAAAATAATCTTAGGCTCAATATTTATATTTTTATAAAATCTAACTTGCTCAGGACTGTCAGGTTTCAATTTTAGTGTGAAATTCAACCCATTTCCAGACATAGAAGTAATATGTCAAATTCTCATCTTCAGCTGATATCTGGGGCCACATGACTGCTTTTGATATCACACCTTTAGCCACAGCAGAGGAAAGTATGTTGTAAATAATACAGACTTCTCAGAACCTTGATATACAGTGAGTGTATGCTCAGCTGATACCAAGAGATTGACAGGATTTTACTGCAGTGTATGGCTGTTCCAACACATCTTAGGAAGAGACATGGTCTGTCAGTTCTGCCTTTTCCTATTTTTTTTTTTTTTTTTGGTTTTTTTTTTTTTGGTTTGGTTTGGTTTTGTTTTGTTTTGGTTTGGTTTTTTTGAGTTTTTTTTTGTGTATGGGTTTTTTTTCCTTTTTTTGTTTTGTTTTATTTTATTTTTGTTTTAAACAAATTAATTTTATTTCTTTCTTTTTCAGATGTGGTCTTTATTATATATTGCCTATTGAATAATTTCTATGAATGTATCATGACATGTAAAGTGCTTATGCCAATGTGGATTTTGGATCCCTGCTCTCTGTGTTCCTCACTCTGGATATACAGGCCACCTGGTGAGTTTTGATCCCCAGATGAGCTGATAATTCTTAGGGTCAGGTTGCTGGTGCACATGCTTGGGATTAGTTATACCACAGACGAAAAATGGTGTTGCTGTAAGTTCTCCTTATTAGTGGTCAGCATAGAAATTTGTTAGGGTACCTTCAGAAGGAAGGATCTTAAATGAAATTAAACAATAGAGAGTATTTAAAAAATAAGTAATGGCTCCTGCTCTTTCATTTATTACTCTCAATATTCCCCTCAATATTTCCCTCATGTTACTCTCCAGATTATCTGCAGCACTGTTTTTGGCAGTCAACTGCTGAGCTAGAAAGAGGTGTATTAATTTTAGAAGAGACATGCTCATACATTTCCTGTTGAGATACAGTCCCTTCTGAGTTGTGTTTCAAAAATAATAAAGGGCACATCAAGATTTACTGAAGAATGAGTGAGAAAAAGTGATAAAAAAGAGAATTGATTCACAAATGCTGAGGGTAGGTCCAATCCTGTGAAGACTTACACATGTCACTAAATGTATCCATGAAGGTAGCAACAAAGCATCACTAACACTAGCTGGGCGAATAAAGTTATGCACATTATGAACTTGCAAGATCAGTCTCTTTAGATTGCACAACCAGCAACTGAAAATAGCTGCTGCTTTTGAAGAGATAGCCACTTCAGCTGCTTTTAACCTGAATGAATTAAAGGGTAATTTTGGAGAAAGTTTCATGCTCCTCTGTTTAAGAACATATAATTGGGCTGAAAATGTCAAAAGGACAGAAGCAAAATGGTAAAAAACACCATAGTGCCTTCTTTGCAAAGAGAAATTAAATGATCTTCAGAGTTTTGTGTTCTTTTCTTTCAGTTAATAGTTAAAAGACAAAATAATATGTTTAGGGAAAGGTAGCAAGAGTTTATGAGGACACAAGGTGTTAAAAATTAATATTATTACTTGGAATTGGAATGGCTCCCAAGCCATTCTCCATGATATTTGAAAAGTCATGGCAGCCAGGGAAATCCCAGGTGACTGGAAAAGGAGAAATATTTTACCCATCCAAATTTACTACCAAAAGGGTAGAAAGTATGACCCTGTGAATTACCAACCTGACAGCCTCACCTCTGTGCCTGGGAAGATCATGGAGCAGATCATCCTGGAAGCTGTGTTAAGGCACGTGGAGGACAGGAAGGTGATTCAGGACATCTAGCACAGCTTCAAGGGCGAGTCCTGCCTGACCAGCCTAGTGGCCTTCTCCAATGGAGTGACTGATGGATCAGTAAACAAGGGAAGGGTTACAGATGTCATCTGTTTGGACTTCTATAAAGACTTTGACACTGTCTCAACATCCTTCACCATAAACTGGAGAGAGATGGGTTTGCTGAGTGGACCATTACACAGATAGGAAATTATTTGGATAGGCGCATCCAGAGGGTAGTGGTCAGTGGCTCAGATACCAATGGACATCAGTGATAAATGGTGTCCTTCAGTAGGACCTTTGTTATTTGATACCTTCATTAAGGACATGGACAAAGGGATCAAGAGTACCCTCAGCAAATTTGCAGATTAAACCAAGCTGAGTGGTGCAGCTGCCATACCTGAAGGATGGGATGCCATCCAGAGGGACCTGGGCAAGCTCAAGTGGTCCCATGGGAATCTCATGAGGAAAAGACCAAGGGCAAAGAGCTGTATCTGGGTTGGGGCAACCCCTGGTATCAACATAGGCTGGGGGATGAACAGACCAAGAGCAGCCCTGCTGAGAAGGACCTGGGGGTGCTGCTGCATAAGAGGCTGGACATGACCCAGCCATGTGCACTGACAGCCCAGAGAGCCAACCATAAAAAGCAGTGTGGCCAGGAGGTCAAGGCAGGTGGTTCTGCCCCTCTGTTCTGCTCTGGTGAGGCTGCACTTGGAGTGCTGCATCCAGCTCTGGGGTCCCTAGGACAGAATGGACATCAACCTGTTGGAGAAAGTCCAGAGGAGGCCAATAGGCCAAGCTGATCAGAGGGATGGAACACCTCTCCTATGAGAAAAGGCTGAGAGGACTAGGGTTATTCAGCCTGGAGAAGAGAAGGCTTTGGGGTGATTTACTTGCTCCTTGAAGGGAGCCTAAAAGAAATGAGAGGTACTTTTTACAAGAGCATGTGGTGACAAGGGAGAATGGATTTAAGTTGAAAGAGAGTAGGGTTAAATTAGATATTAGAAAGAAACTCTTTCCTGTGAGGGTAGTAAAGTATTGGAACAAAGAGCCCAGAGAAGCTGTGGATGCCACATCCCTGGAAGTGTACAAGACCCAGATTGGAGGAGGGTCTGAGCAATCTGGTGTAGTGAAAGGTGTCCTTCCCATGTCAAGGAGTTGGAATTAGATGAACTTTAAGGTCTCTTCCAACTCAAACCATTCTATGATTCTATGACTAAAACTAACCAAAGTGACTGAATGTAAGTACAAGTTCTTCAGTGAATTTTAAAACCAAGTGAGGCAGAGGTTACACACTGCCTCCAGGAAATCCATGCTTCTGGGACAATTCTGGTTCTGCCAGGATTGATTGCAAATTGTCACACAATTCAGATTTGTGCAGTGCCACCATCTTACTCTCTTCTAAGACCTTCAGTATTCTGGAATCATTGGAGGAACTTTTCTGGGGCCATCAATGACAGAGAACATACAGGTTTGGATATCTTCCTGTTGGTGTTATTGATGGATAAATTGGATGGAGCATGGATTTTTCTTCATTGAAACCAGGATCTCATTAGCAGAACACCAACATTATGTGATGTCTGAAAGAAGGGAGTGACTCCATCCCTGACAAGCTGATTGATGCTGTGATGGTAGAGGCTGGATTTTAGGACACACCACAAAAGTAGAATCTTTGGGTCTTTTAGGACTGACCCATCATGTAGTCCCTACCACAGTTTTATTACCACCAAAGCCATTTTTTGCTGACCCTTGATTTGTGTATGAGTTGCTGGCCTGATCCAAGACCCACCCCTACTGAGTGTGCTTGTGATCACACACACAGAGCTCTTGGTCTAAGAAATGTTTTGACGTGAGGCCACTGATTATACGAGAAGTTCAGTGTCCAATAAAATGAAAGACTTGTTACTACTTGAGCTGCTACATTACCCCCCTGCAGCTGCTGTGGTAGATTATACAAGGCTGTTGCTGGTGTTTTAGAGAAACCAGGGTATTGGGGTCTGGATTGAAGACCACAGTAATGACTGGTGGGCTACCTGGTGACTTTTCTCAGTCCTGACCACTGTTGTCTGTCCATAGTGTAGCAAAATGCAATAGAAAAAGGACTGTGAGTGAGAGAAAAAACAAACATCCAGGTCTGTAGAGCAGATGGAGAGAAAAGGAAAAAAAATCTTTCAAGTCTTTAGTTCTCAAAGTTTTCAAGAACTTCACAATTTTGTATTATTATTGTGACTGATTAACATTGATCTGGATTCTCAGCTTAAAAACCAAACTGTCTTGGAACCTTCCTTCTTGATAAGTCTGTTTTGCTTCCCGAGTGCTTGTTTGATTGAAATTTAAGCCAGTAGAAGAGAATCTTTGCTTACCAAAGCCCTGTTAATACTAAAAGGCTTTTTAACAGGTGTAGATTTAGGTTGTGATCAGTGCTAAAACAGCTACATAGGAGAAGAGACTGTATAAAAACTTGTGTTCTACAACTTCTGTGTAGTTCTCTGACCTTACTGCCAGCTTTCCTCCCATCACATCTGTCTTAAGGAAAGACAGGGCACAGACATAGCTCCTTGTTTATCGAGAGTATTGCAAATATGTTGGGGTTTTTGTATTTTAGGGTTTTGTTGGTTTCTTTCTTTCTTTTGTTGTTTTTTTTTTTTTTCTGTTTTTCTTTTTTTTTTTTTCTTTTTTTCTTTTTTTTTTTTTCTTTTTTTCTTTTTTTTTTTTTCTTTTTTTCTTTTTTTTTTTTTCTTTTTTTCCTGGGAGTACAAAAGAGAAGCATGGAAAGCAACGTGCTTTTAAAACTCCTTGTCCTTTATGATGCACTTAAGGAGCTCTGAAGTCCTGTCATAAGTCCTGTCATATTCAATTTCTATAAATTTTATTTTTAAGCAGTCTGTAAGAAGTGTGAAGTCTTACAGTCAGTATTCAGTAGCTTTAAGTTCGGATCTATTTTGAGATTTCGGTGATCAATAGGAACTTAATTGATTAAATTTGCAAAGTCACCATTTCTTGCAACTTGATAGATCCAGATTATTTGGACTGTAATGGCTAGGTAGAATCATGTGTCCATGAGGCAGCTAAAATACCTATAGTATGACGAAAAGAAGTTTTACATTTTTAAATAGACTTGGAGTAAAAAGGCTCTAATCAATGTTTGCTTGCTGCTTTATCACAATGGAATGAAAAAATATGTGTTCAGCTTTTAGTAGTTGATATGAAAGCACAAAGGGTCGTTCTCCACACTCTTGCATTATATAAGTAGATGAATGACGTGCTTGAAGTGGCTGTTAGACCATGGTATGGAGACATGACGCCCAGCGGACCTGATACAATCTTTGCCTTGTTTATGAAGCTTCTATCATCATGTCTACAGAAAAGCTATCTTTTTTTTCTCTTTCTTATGTACCTCATAAAATAGAGAAAAATTTTATGTAAAAGAGAAATTCTGATCTAGGAAAAAAATCACAATAAATAAATATTCCAAATGCTCTCTGTTTTTATATGCAAATAAATATTTTCTTTTGGTTTGATTATTTAACACATGATATTGGAAAAGTAAAACAATATTAAACAAAATCAAAGAAAAAAGTCTTTGTAAAAATTTTGTTCCCAAGACTCAAACATAATATTCTAAGATTGTCAGAGGTTTTATTTGAAGGCTGTTTTTTTCAAAAAACCCCTTTATAATACAACTAATTTATTTCTCAAATATTATGATATTTATGAATCCTGTATTTTGACAGAACTCAATATGACTCAAGAGAATTGGCCTGAAAACCAGGCATTTCTGTGACCTAATATCATACTTACAGTTAGAATTGAATAATAAACCCTATGTGCTCTGCAAAAATGCAAGAGAAATCACTAAACGGCTGACCCAGCCTCTCTAAGACACTCCCATCACTTACCAGGGCTTTGTTATGGGAGTGTGGATGGAAGCATGGGCGGTACACCGGCATTCGTGTCCATCTGTACTTTGCTCCCTTTGGCCTGGGGGATAACACACGCTCACCTGGGGGTTCCAGAGTACTCCCAAGGGACAGCCACTACTCTGCAGTACCTGAAGAGAAAATAAGACATGGCCAATGCATGCACCCCCTCTGGGTACAGAAACAGTGTTTAGTTTTGCAGATAAAGTTATGCTCCACAGTGCAAATGGATTTTCTCTCTTCCTTTTTTCAAGCATTGAACTATTTTTGCATTGAACTGATTTGAAATTACACGAGCTTGGATAACGTGAATAATGCATGAGATTTAAGACAAACACATGAAAGGAGCTTATTTTTCATGTCAAACAATTCTTTATTTTTTATGGTACAAATTAAAAGTGACAGATCTGAAGCTGTTAAGAAATACACAAAGTGCAGCTTTACTGACCATACAGATATTGCTCTAGATTAAGTACAGTTTTTGTCAGTTTTTTTTTTTTCATGTTAAGCAACCTGTGCAGATAAATCAGCTTTGGTTTCAAAGTCAGAGTAGTAAGGAGCTTTTAAATATCCAGTTTGTTTTCTTGGTCACAAGTCCACCATATCCACTCCTTTTTTATTTATTCATATTTTTAAACAACACAATACAGTCCATTTTGTACTGCCATCTTTCCCCCTGCATGCTCCATGCACGGAAAAACATCTCTTTGCAGTGCTTCGTAAGTGACCCTGGTGACCATTTTGTAGATTATAGCACATAGGACAAAAAAAAATAGTAACAATAATAATTAATAATAATAGTAGTAATAATATCACTTCTTAACAATTAATAAACAAATGTGCCCCACATAGTCTCAAGTTGGAAACAAGCAAACCACATGACAAAAAGCTCATTACAAAATGTTTTCCAAACAGATTTTACAGTCAAACATTGACATGGAAATCAATTTCCTCTCTTATCTTCTTATTTGAATGTTGGTCAATAACTGGGTACAAGTAGAGTGCTGAGGTAAAACACTGATGAACAGTTTTATTTTTGTATTTTTTTAAAATAGTAACAGTTTAGTATTGCGAGATTGTCAGCAACATTTAGCCATATCTATACAATGTGCATATACCTACATACATTGAGCTTTGGTCCAGCATTGAGAAGACGAGCAAAGGCATTTTACATATTTCTTTTTGGTTATAGCTTGAGTTCTTTGATACGCCTCTACTTGTTCCTTCCTAGCTCCTTTTTGCTTCCTTGTTCTCTTTTTTCTTTTTTTTTTTCTTTTTTGGCTTTTTAAAAATTTTTTTTCAGTAATATTGTAAAGAAATTGGAACCATTTGAATGCATTTTACTTCTTCAACTGTCCAAAATAGCTTTTTAGTGAAAAACATAAAAAGACAAAATTAGAAGAGGAAGTGAACCCTTGGTTCATTATTCAAATAATATTTATATATATATATATATATATATATATAAAGAAAAATGAATTATCAACAAAGTGGAAAACCATTAAACCTTCACATATGACCAAAGAGACTTTTGTTTCATTTGCTGGTAGCAACCTATCTTTTAGTCACATGCAAAATTAAAAGGTATTCAAATGTTATCAGTACATGAAAATTGTTTACAAATGGGAACCAGAAATGTTGCCAGTAACATAACAAAACAAAATATTTATGGCCCTCCCAAAGATGTATGACTCACATATCATTTATCTTCCTAAGAATCTGTTCAGGCACCATTTATGCCTCATAGCAAAAATTTGTGTATAAAAAAATTAATATGAGAAGCATTACAACACTTTATAAATAATTTACAAAACATAATACAAAATTAGAAAACTGTAAAAAAAAACTACTGCACATGAATGATTTTAAGACTGTGGGATGAACATTATTTTTTCTTCTATGCTGGCAATTTATATTTATTTTACATTTTCACTGTCCTAGTTATATCCTTCCGATATGTACTTTGGAACAGAAAAGAGCTTATATAACTGCTGCCAGCATATTTTTAAACATTTAGTATCTTTCATACAGTGTTTAGTTAACTTTTTTTTTTCCTGGGGGATTTTTCTTCACAGAATTTAGAGCAGTCCCTGGGAGAATTGGAAATTTAGTTTTGAGGCAATGAATGGTTGATGGTTTTGTTCCCAGGCTGTTGATGGTGGGGATGGAGTGGGGGAGGGTATGGCCTTAAGGATGACTGAACATGTAATTCTGTATGTGGCATTAATGACTGGGCAATTAGGAGTGTTCTGGAGACATGGGTAGGATTTCAGGAGTAACTGCTTCCAAATATGATTTATTCATCCTTGCTTTCCTGTTGGCTTCTGGATGGAGGTCTGATTGTTATGTAGATTGAACTGTGGTGACAACTTTAGGGCTGATCAATATAGACTACATAGATATTTCTGAGGATTTAGCTGTCTATGGAGAGAGAGGGTATAAAGAAAACCCAGAGGGGCAGATGTTGCTGTGAGACTCTTTAATTTACACGCTCAGCTTGGATAAAGCATCTATTTTGTCCCTCACAATTTGCCAGTGGTTACTGAAGTGATTTTTTCCCCAACTATCATTTATATATCAACAGTTGAAAAAGAGTCAATAACAATTGTCACTCTCCTCATAAACACAAGACCGAAAATATCCTAAACATACCCTGCTAAAGCATAAAGTCTAAAATGCATTTGCTGGACATGAGCTCATCCTGGAGTACTGGATCCTCAGTGTGCTCCAACACTGACCTTTGAGAGTGCTCCCATTTAGAAGCAGTTTCTGGTACAGATGATGGCCTCTGAAATGTTAAAGCTCCCCCAGCCACGTAATAAATACCCCACTTTACAAGGTAAATCTCATTAATAAAATACTGAGGGCCAGATTCAAAGCACAGAGAAATCAATGAAAGTCTTTTTCTTTCACTCAATTTTGGATATAGCCTGGAGTTTTCGATAATCTTTAGTAAGAGAGGTGTTATTTGAAGACTCCAGCACTTCAGGAACTTCCTTCCACATCCTAGGCAGACCACCAAAAATCCAGCATAACCATTTTGAGGTCAAGGAATGCAATCAGGAGTTATACCAGCAGAATTTTACCATCTCTACAGTGAGCTGAACGAATTATATGATGTTATCTTTTGGGAAGACCTCATAAAGATGCAGCTTCTACACTAATGGTGAACTGAATCCCAAAGGCTTGAGCATAACTGAGCAGAAGATGAAGATTGCAGATGACCTTCACAGGATCATCTTGATGGTCTTGATGTGGTCAGACCACACCCCATCAAGAACTGCCATAGCTTTCTTTGCCTCTGAGCCTTGCTATGCTTGTAGGTCCAATGACCACAGTATTTTAGTAGATGCTTGCCCAATCAGAAAAGAAGCCACAGAGATAAACTGTCTTTAAAGAAAAATCAGTTCACCTGAATCATATTGCAGGTGACCTACCTTATATTATCAAGAGATATTCAGTGTTTTTCTCTATGTCCCAATTGTTTTCTCAATTGCTTAGTCTTGCCAGTGGCCACCGCAAACACCTGCAGAAATACATCCTCCTACTAAAGAAGTCAACAGGGCAAGCATCAATATGGCATTAAAAAAAACCAGAAGGAATCAAACACTACCATCAAAATTGTCCATAGTGATGTAATGATCAAAACATCTTCATCACTTCTCAGCCTGTCCATTTGTTTTCATCAGAACATCAAGAAATTTCTTTGGCTTGCAGGCTTTGGAGAGAAATTGCTTCAAATGGAACCATAAGATAGATGCAGTACTGTACCAAGTGTGCAGTTTATATTTATACTACAAAATGAGTTTTGGTAACCTCTCCAGGTTCACGGCCAAAGGACAGAGAAATCTCAAGCTACACATTCGACAAAAAGCACAATGTTCAGTGTGGGCTTGAAAGTCCATCAGATATAATCCTAATCCTTCTTTGTCCTCATTGCATTCCAGCATATAAAAGTGTTCAGATTTCACTTTTTAAAAAAAAAAATCTTCAAACAGTACTGGTTTAGGGGGCTTGGGGAAGGGGTCGGGAATGAGATGGAAGGGAGGAGGCAGCAAATAGAATCAGGAAAAAAAAAACAGAAAAAGAAATGCAAAACAAGACATACACCCTTAGAAGAGAAATACCATACCCCACAAATCACAATAAGAAGTACTTATTTTTGGCACACAAACATCAGGAGGTTTCAAAACTGTTGACTAAAAGAAAAGAAAATGAGGTGACTACTACGGAATGGCTTTGTACACACCTGCAGGGGGTACAAACAAGGGTGAGAGAAATTAATCCTGTATTACTCTTTGCAAAATACAAATGTAAAAATTGGTAACACAATTTTACACTCATGAAAGAGTAGACTAACAATCTAGTTTGCAATGCCATGTTTCTGACTTTGGTTAATAGATTTCATAGTGAATCAGCACTTGATACCTGAAAGGCTACAATCATTCCTCCAGGTGGCAGGCTTGTATTCTCTTTTAAACAGATAAAAGTTTTTTCTTTTTTCTTCCTTTCCTTTTTTTTTGTTTGGTTGCTGTTTGTTTTGTTTTTCCTTAAAATGTATTAATATTTTCATAATATACAGAAAAAATTAAGCAATTATTTGGTTTACTTTAAGTCCATTTAAAAAAACTGGCTTTTTCGGGTTTTTTTGGGAACTAATTCTACTGCACACACTCTAAGTGTTGTGTAATTTTTTTGTTTAAGGTTTTTTTTTAGTTTTTTTTTTTTTTTCTAAATAGGAAAACCCACGGACATTTATAAACTGTTCTGTCCTTCTTGTAGTTTTCTCAGTCTTTTACTTACAAGGGTGATGAATAGGTATTTTCACAGAGTTCAAATGGACACATTTCAGTTGGTGTGGGGTTTTTTTCTTTGTGATTTGGCTTTTTTTGTTTTGCTTTTAGGAGTTTTCTTCCAGAGAGTCTGTTAAAGGCTCCATAGGAACTGCCGTTGCAGGCTCGTGTTGTTTCAAACGTTTAATTGTGTTCTTCAGTGCTTGCCTCTTATTGCAGAACCAAACTCTAACTACTTCCCGGTCATAGTTCAGTTTCTCTGCAATCTCTGTCATTTCTTGCCCAGAGGGATGCGTGTTCTTCTCAAAGTGGGCATTCAAGATTTCAAGGGCTTGTGGCGTGAATGAGGTACGCCTCTTGCGCTTTTTGGATGGTTCACTCCCAATAAACTCGGTAAGGTTCTGCATCCCTGCTCGATGGCGGGCCTCAGCCTCAGCCATCCACCGCTCAAGCACCGGCTTTATCTTCTGGGCACTTTTAGGGGTGATGTCCAGCTTTTCAAACCTGGCAGGATACAAAAGGCCAGGGTTCAGTTTGGCTGTCAGACTGCTAGCTATAGTGTTCTCTTGGGCTTCCTGTGGTAGGAAAAAGTGGCTTCTCAGGATGGTGTGTCTGAGGGAAAATTGAGAAAGAAGAGTCTTACACTGATGCTCTGCCAGGGTGGGACTTCCTGCCTGCCTGACTAATTGACTGGCAGAGGTAATTTACAGTAGATTATGAAAACTGTCAGATAGGTATATCTATACATAGATATAGATATATATATAGCTAGAGATTGAAACTAACACAAAATGAGCACTACAACAAAATTCTAAGTACACTAAATAATACAGGTTAAGAATCACATTTTCATTATTCTGATGATCATCAAAACCCTTGAGACTAAGTCTAATTGCAGGAAATGATATCAAAGGCATTGCTTTTATCATCTTGTCTTTGTGATTAATCCTTTTGTTATCGCTTCCATCCCATGTTATCTAAACATCACAGTTTTAATAATAAAAAACAATGGCAAATACTCATATCTGAATATCAGGTTTCCTTTCCATTTTTCAGCAATTTTCACTGTTTGTAAATTAATGTTATATCCCATTTCTGTATTGGAAAAAAAATTCCCATAGCCACGGTTGTGTTCAGCTGAAACAGCTGGACACTTTGCAATTATCTTGCTGTCTCCACAATGTGCAAAGACAGACTCATGTTTTCCAGATGAAACCCAGCATAACAGTCCACTAATATGCTGTGGCACCAAGCTGAGTTTATTGTGGGATTTCTGCAAACTGTACCAGAATGATATCATTTCCTGTAAATAAGGTCTTCTATATATCATTTTGCCATCAAAAGTCTTTTGCCAAACCAGATTTTACAAGTATTATAAAACATCTGGAAAAGCAGCCACACAAAGCTTTAATCCTTTCAAAAGCAAGCAGAACAGCAGAGTTCACATTTCAAGTCCTATAAGTATTTGTTTCTTTCATTTACTGAGTTTATCCTCTTTTGCTATTAAAAAAGTCTTAAACCAAGTTCTTTGGTGCCATCTATTTGTATTTTCCCACTTTGCTCTGACCACTCTGCACGTTGAGGATGCTGCAGAAAAGCAACGATTACTGGATGTCTCTGCTGTGCTCTCCAGCCCAGGTGGTGCTGAAGCACCACCACCACCACTAACCACAGAGTGCTCTGGAGATGAGAGGAACTGAATCAATCTCTTTATGCCAGGAAACTTGGTGGCTGGAGCTGGACATTTTTAGTGTCTCCATTCGGCATGTGGAGGCAGCAAAAAAATATTCCAGCATGAAACAAAGCACTTCTCACAAAGAATAAGACCAAGAATAATTTCAGATAATGATACGCCAAAGATATTGTAACTAGTGCCTGACATCGTAATGTGGTATTGATTGCAAGATGTCATTCCTTGGTGTCCAATGATATTTCAAGCTGAAGGATATGTTTTAGAATGCATTGTCTTAAATTGAAGAAAATGCTGCTATTTGCATGCAGAACATATCAAGGTGGTATATTGCTCATATGACCTGCATAGGCCACCAGGAGATTCTACTTTTCTTTTTGAGCTGGTTGTTCAAATTGCTTTCCTTACTGCCTCTTCCACTGACCTGCAGCTCATACTGAAACTCCTTTGTTACAACTGAAAAAAAGTTAAATCTACCATTTCTGAGGAACACATGGTGCGACTGAAGCAGCTTAGTGAAAAATGCACAGCCACAGCATGTAATTACACCCCAATACGGTGTCCATCTGAGGTGGGCAAAGGAAATTTAAAAAACCTGTAATCTTGCAAGTATTTGGGACAAGATCTTGCACCCATTCTCATTTTCTGAGCAACTTCCTCCTCCAAGGAGCCCTCTGTAAAAGGTCTCACCATCCCCAGTGCTTTCTCTAAGTGTGAAGTAGATGGAGAAAATGAGAAGACAGTGAACTAGGGAAAAGTAAAGGAAACAGCAATGTCTTCCTTTAAAGCATACCACAATAAACAGCAACTTAAGGCTACAATAAATTTCCAGTTGCTAAAAGCTCCACCAATTTTAGGCACTCTTTACCAACTGACCACAAAGAAATTAAAAAAAGTAATACAAAATCAAAATGAATTCTTAGCAATAGGGAGCAATAGCATTCATATCATTGGCATTGTTTGTTAGTGTTGTTACTGCAGGATGTGTTTGGTATAACGACATACAAGTCTTGAAACAAATTTCCCAGCAGTAGTATCCTTGTATAGACTGAATAAAGGTTATTTTCAACAGGGAGGTATCTTATAAGAAAAAACAGTAGGGGAGACCATAGAAGTGAGAGGATCCTATGGAGCTTTTTGTATTTAACAACAATCAATGGGTTTTATGGAAAATCATTGAGCAAAATGTGAGCTGCAAGCACACTACCCCATACTGATGTTATTTATAACCCTAGTCTTTAACTGCAGGAAAAGTACACTTCCATTCTATGGGGAATACATTAAAAGTATAAAGAGCAGATAAAAAGACAGAGCATTTCATGGATCACCAAGAACAAAATCCACTTAAATGAGCTTAGAGTTGGTTTCTTGGCTTTCATTGATGGAGGGCTATAAGGCATTGCCCAAGAGGAAAAAGCTGTTACCTAAGTGCGTTTGTTACCTCATGCATAAATATAGGATTGCTGTAATACACATACATATATAAAGGTATTTGCTTCTACTTTAACTCTGTCAAGACTGTATTATTATTTCTTATGATTAGGACAGGTTTCGTCTTCTGCTTTGCATACATGGGTTTGTCTGGGTTTATTTCAGTAAATATTTGGGTGATAAAAGATGAATAGCTGCTGGTTTGCAAGATAGCAGGAAAGCTATTTTTTCCCCTTCTGTGTTGCCTAGGTAAATCATCATTAACATCCCCTATGTGAAGTGCTAACCACAGTAATACAGGTTTAACTTAGCAGGGATGCAGCCATGAAATATTTGTTCAGTAACCCTATCTGTAGAAAATGGCACAGTATGAAGAGGGTCAGCTGGTGCTTATTGAGCATCAGCAGGATCTCCAACTCATCTATGGAATTAAGTCTCTATGCCAGGAACATTGTTTCTCACTTGTTTAGAAAATGAGGAATAAAAAAGAAACCAAAATCACACTAAAGATACACAATAAGAACAATTTATGTATCAGATAACAACATTTAAATATCAGGTTAAATAATGCTCTAAAGTTATGAGACTCAAACACAAGCATGCTCCTCAGAAGCTGGATCATTATTAAGGACAAAGAAAGGAGTTTATGATGTAACTTGTTACCTGCAGATGGCAGACTGGCTATAGGCTGGGCCTTCGGTGGCGCTCAGGGCTTGGCCAACTTGAGTCTGTGTCAGGCCAAGGGACAGGCGCCGGATTTTAAAAGCTTTGGCAAATTCTCGTATTTCTTCCAGATTTACCCCATCCACTTCTCCAGTGGCTGTCTGAGGATCTGTTGAGATATTTTTTAAATCATGTCAGTTCTTTGCATCACATATCAGTGGAACAGGCTTACAGCCATTCTCATCACCAAAACTTTAAAGTTCAATTTTTTAATACTGATGCCTTTCTCTTCTTCCCCAAACAGAAACAGACTTGCCTTGTCAGGTGTGTTCAGATTGCTAAGATGCTAACTGGGCTGCAGTTGTCTGCAGGTGGAAGATTTCCAAAAGATATGCCTTTGTTGAACTCCTGACAAAGGCCAGCTCACCTTTTAGGGAGGGTGTGCCTGGGCTCCTTGCTGCCATTTATGCCTTGCAAAGTCTCCTCTGGATTGAGGAGTCATGTTCCCTGTTTTCCCTTTTTATCACATAACGCGATGGTTGGTGTTAATAAATTTATTTCCAGTCTGTGGGGAAGGCTATATATATATATGAGCTGCTTGGATTTTTAACTTGAAATCAAGTCTTTGTACTTTACATAAAGTTAATGCCAAATAAGGAGATTCACAACTATTTCTTCCCTTTTACACAATACCCAACCTAAACTGCCACATGAATGTCCAAATAACCCAGCAAATGAACAAGCCTAAAAAAATTCTGCCTTTAAAACCTCCTTAATTTAATAATTGTCTTTTAAAATATGCCCTTCTGAGAAGCAGCCTTTCAAGCTTTCTTTTCTGCCTCCCATCAGGTAGATAATCAAGGAGCAGCAACACTGGGTTTGGATGGTAATGCTGCGCAGTTTTTTACTTTTACATTAGCCTCTCAGAAGATAATGCTTATGATGCTGTGAGAATAAATCTATCCTTCCTCTCTATAGCAGTGTACTGACACAGAAGCCTTTGTCCCTGAAAGGGCACATAATAAAGCATGTCTACCACAGAAAAGCTCCTTTGGAGCTGGATAACTCGGTCAATTTAGGACTTATCAAGGGAAATGACACAACAGCTGGAGAATGGAACTTCCACCCCTCACCCCCTCCCAAGCTACTGATCCCTGACTAAATGAAAGTGTTTGCCAAGTCAGAGACAGCATGGGACTTGGATGGTAGAAGATTTCAAAGTGTTGTGCAATCCTGCATGTAGTGAAGCCATTCTCCCAGTGAGACATCTCTATTGTTCTTCACCTCATTCCTCAGACCCCGAGGTGAAAAGTTTGCAGTACAATAACCCCTCAATTTCTATAAATGCAAGCAGTTGTCCAAGGACAGTGCTAGACTACATTACCATTCTGAACCTTATATGAGAATGGCTCCTGCTAGTATGGCTCTAGTGAGGGCTTATCAGCATTACAGTAGCAAAGCTTTTATTTTCAGGGGTTTATAAGCTTTGTGTAAAATTTCATAGTGATGGAAACACCCTATGAAAAAATCCTTTTGTCCAGTAATAGACAGAGGGAAAAAGGTTTTCTGATATATAAATTTACCTTGTTGCTTGAGTTTAAGAAGCACAAATGGCAATAATATTTTTAATATTCTTGTGTATGCAACCAGGGACCACATGAACTATGAATACAGATAAACATGCACATAGGCTGAACCTTGTTTCAACGATACTCCACACTCAGAATCATCTCAGCTGTTCTCACTGCTGTACTTGTGGTCACCTGCACACCCATGCACTCAGTACAAAGCTAGGGTGCATATCGTTTGATTTAGGAGTAAGTGCTTTGACAGTGGCCACTGAAGTTTATAAGTAAACTAAAGTAATTGCCTTTAGAAGCATGGAATTTTCCTGCTTACACCATATCATCTATCTAGCATACCAGTTCTGAATTTCAGAGACACAGAATGGAGCTGCAGACTGATCTGACTTTAGGTCTCTTTACTAAATATCATAAATGATACTGGCCTCAAAAACTCCCCTGAGCAAAGTACACTAAAATGGTCACTTTCCTCACCTCTCTCCTTCTGTTTATTTAAGGCTTCTGACTAAGGGTGTTAGGAATGTAACAAAGGATAATTCAGTTGCCAGAGAACTTCTACAGTTGCAAGCTATGGCACCTGTAATCCTCCCCAACTCCTGTTGGGAATAAAAAGGGAAGTGAGAAAATGAATTGTAGAGAAATTATAGAGAAATTCTGCCAAGTTCTGCTGGATCTAGAATGATCTGACATTGTTGCAACAGTGAGCATCATGGAAAGACTGTTCCTGCCTGCGGCACTTGGATGAGGGAAATATTAGGCTGAGCTCTCCTTGAGATGAGAAAAAAAATCTGTGATGCCCTTCAGTAATATGGGAATATAGTATACAGTGGAATATCTGTTGAGTCCTAAAGGCTTCATTCTCTCATAGCATCTTTGGCAACAGGAAAGTACTCACAGATGGACTGAAACAATGAAATGTTTTGTCTTGAACTAGCATTTGTGTGAAATTGGAATCACTTCTACTTTGGATGTGATTCAAAGCCCTTTGAAATCCACGGATCTTGTCTTCTGTCACCTCCCTAAAACACAAATAGTGCTATGAAGACCATTCTATTGGCACCATCATTTGTCTGTTTTACACTAGTGCATTAAAATGTCATCAATACAGTCTTAGACTGTGTGGTCTAAACATGCATATTCATAAACATATTCAAAGAGTTATGGACTTTGTTTTAACAAGTTCTGAGCTTTCAAAACAGTTGAACATATAATGCACTTCACATTTCAGGAGGAGTAGCTTATTGAAGACAGTAAATAAGTGCACTCTTTTTCAATTAAGTGGATATCCCAGGGAAGGCTGCCCAGTGACAACAGGTAAACAGAGAACACCAAACCCATTGAGTGTTTGGGATCTATGGTAATGGATTTCAAGACTCCATGTTTTCATGGAGTCTGAGAAAACAGAGGCTGCTTGTGAAACTACTGGGTGCTGGAGAAAGGTCAGAGGGTTGTCTTGGATCATTTCAGAGGATATGGGTGCATATAACAAAAAGGAAGACAGCTAAAATTCCACCAGCCATCCTGGTGGATGGGGAAGACAGATGAGCGGTATGGGAGAAATTAAATTCACAGACCCTCCTGCATAGAAATCTGGTTTTTTTTCCTACTGAAGGGAATACTTCTACCACCTTTGAATTCTTCTGAAAATCCTGTGTGAGTTTGTTGAGTGAAAATATGCTGTGATTTTAATAGTTAGGGGAAAGAGCTGCTACAGAGAAATCAATGCACCCCTAAGGAGAAACCAAATTTCTGTTGCACAGAGTTCTGCCATAAGAGGGATTACAGGGGGATGATTTCCCCAGTCAGAGAGGAGGAGAAATAGCTGGCTGAGGAGGTCCAATGGAAAGTAAATTGGATAAGAAAGGCAGGACAAAACATTGATAATGGAAAATGGAGTGGAGCTCAGGGGAAAAAAAAGAATAATAATTTGTTTATGGGAGGCATTTTAATTTCATAGTAACAGATGACAGTAAAATGAATTTGGGAGGAAGAAAGGAATGTCATGGAGACACAAGTCTCAGAGCACAAGGGGAAACCAGTGATTTCCACAAAGAGAACATACGGTGGAAAAGTTAAAGAAATGAGCAGAGGGATGCATTTCAGAAGAGGAAAATGAAATGGAAAAAAATGGAGGAATAAAGATGTAGAATTGAATGAAGAGAAAATAAAGAAGACAAAAGAGAATACAAATAGGATTAAACACTACAAAGAAATCATACAGAAGGGACAGGAAAGTTGAGATCAAACTTGCAGTCCTTGCTTAGACAGAACTTATTTAAAAATATTTCTTATTTGGAAATAACTCTTACGCTTTGTCTCCAAAATAATTATCACTTGTTACTTCTTAGGGATGAAGGGATGATAATGAGAGAAAAAGGAAAAGCTATAAAGAAGACAACAACATAAAGGGGGAAAAAAGAAATAAAAAAAGAAAGAGAAATCAAAAACAAAAAGTAAGGAAACTTATTTGAAATTAGGAAACATGTAAAAGAAAAAAAAGGAAAATCATATAGAAAATATTACTAGAATGAAGACTAAAAGTAATAAATCCAAGGAACATGGGTTTATTTCATAAATAAACCTAGTACAGTTAATAGAGTTCTTATGACTTTCTCCTTGTACTTCAATAATTTCTCTGATATGAAGCAATGTCTTGTGGAAGAGTTACTCTCTTTGCAGTCAGTGTGCAGAAGCTTGCTCCAAATAATTATCTGCTGAAGTTTGGATGCTCTACGCAATTTTATTAACTGAACAAGTGGCTAAATGTGACTAGTTTTACATAAACTTTACTATATTTAGCAAATACTTCTGCTCTATAGCAAATCTCTGCCAAGGTACTCAGCTCCAGGACCTGTGCCAGAGGTCTGGACTACAGTTTTGTAAGGAATTAGGAAAGGAGAGCAATATTCCTACCTCAGGAGGAATAAAGAAATCAAAGATAGATTCAGGAGGCCACAAGTTGTTTCTTGCCCTCATGCATAAGGACTTCTCTCAGAAACACCGACCTGTTTTGTTGTTTTTGTTGGGTTATTTCCAAATAAAAAATTGGAGTTATTTCCAAATAAGAAATACTTTAAAATAAGTTCTGTTTAAGCAAGGACTGCAAGATTCATCTCAACTCTTTCTGTCCCTTCTGTATGATTTCTTTGTACTGTCTAATCCTATTTGTATTCTCTTTTGTCTTCTTTATTTTCTCTTCATTCAATTCTACATCTTTATTCCTCCATTTTTTTCCATTTCATTTTCCTCTTCTGAAATGCATCCCTCTGCTCATTTCTTTAACTTTTCCACCGTATGTTCTCTTTGTGGAAACATTGCCTGTCTCATCCCACTAAAAGACTTTAAATAGACTTTCAGACACTGCATTTCAATTGTAGGCCTTTCATACAAAGGTCTGCAGCCAGTGTGGGACCTGGGATGCTAAGAAGGCCACAGGCTTCACAGAGAGGTGCTCCTGCCCTTCAGTGATCTGTATCTGGAAACCAAAAAGATTCTGTAAAGAAGCAAAACAAGGATGACTTTCTATCTACATTCTCATATGCAGCCATGGTTTTGTGTAAATGGCTTTTCAGTCACATGAAACAATTTTCAAACTCATGAAGGTCATTTAATATTATTTATCCAAACAGTATCTATCACTGGTTTATCACTGAGAAGGAAAAGCTATAAAGGATCCCCTCTGATTTTTCATGTTTCATTGCACAGATGGTTTGATCTTTCCTTACTAAACTGACCATATTTTCCTCTTTCTTGTAAGCTCTTTCCACGTTACTAGAAGACAGTAGGTAGTTCTGTTGTGCCCTGCAACACTATTCCTGATGTGGCAGCTCAAGCAGGCTTAGGCATACAGTGCTAGCTCCAGATTGTGGTAGCTACATGCTCTCAGGAGTATGCTGGATTGCCTTTAGGGATAATTGGGATGATTGGTTTGCTTCTATCTATGTAATGTTACTATGTAAATGGCAGAAGTGAGTTGATCTGCCCCTCATGCTACTCATTCTGTTAGTCTTGAACATCAGAGACTGAATGAAGCTGGAAGCATAAACTCAAAACAGTTCCACAAGTTCTTTATTTATGTTTAATGTGGAATTTTGTTCAGGAGATCCCTATCAATAACATTTTCTTTTGGAAAATTTGAGTTAACTTCCAAGTGCAGCTCCTTGGAAAAAAATGAAGCAAAAAATGCTTGCAAAAAATAAAGCTATAAGAACACCCTTAGAGATGCACAAATTAACATTCAGAAGTTACAAAATACTGGAGTTACAGCATCCCACAACACAGTGTACCATAGTCTTTGAGCCCTGGATTATCAGTTCTTTTTCATGTGCCTCATTCAGTGCACAGGATGAACTGTCCTTCATTACAGACAAACTGATTGATGTATTGCCTTTTTACTTGCTCAGTGTGTGGCCCCAGACCTCTATTAAAGCTCTTCACTAAAGACATCTCCTCTTGAGCTCTTCTGGTTTCTTTAAAACCTTAATTTATTTTCTTGTGTTTCTACAAGATGAGGGTCTTCCCCTTCTCATTCACAGAGAAGTGGACAGATATTAAGGGAAGAAGCAGTTTTGGGTACCCAGTCTAGGTCAAGTAGGAAATGATTTTTTAGACTGTCTGTAAATGGTTCTTGATACAGTCCCACTATGAAAGTGCACTTAAAATTGCAACTATGAGTACCGGGTTCTTCTGTAAATTAAAGTCCGGAGTCTCAAGCTGGATATTGAGGGAGCACTTGTGAAAAATCCCTTTTAAGTGATTTGTCTGCCTTGCACTTGAGTTACATAGCAGACAGAAGGCTTCAGCTCCTCAGTCCTCTACTGCCTCAGGCAAGACCATCCTTCACTCCTCTACAGCTTCCTACCTCAAATGTTACACAAACTGGGGAACAGATTAGTCAGGTAAACCGGGGAACAACAGCGCACCTGTTGTGTAAGTGATTCTGATACATCCCTAGGACAATTCCCCTGGGAATGCACTGAGAGAAGGATGAGGAAAAAAAAAATCATGATCAAATGATTTTAATCACAACAGTATATTGTTATAATGAAATACATGTTCTAAGAGTAATTGCATACAGTTGAACAAACAGCTATTTTTCAAGTATTTTCTAAGTTTGGATGGATTTATCCTGTAATCTTAAAAAAGCTCCTTCCATGTTGCCTTTATTTTGAATAAGAATGTCCAAATGAGTAGCTATTCTAGACTAGCTGTTGAAAAATACTCTGAACCAGGTATTTTACTCAATTTGCCCACATGGACTAGAGGTATATTTTATGTATTTGTAATGTAAAACCTCTTGTCTTCCTTCTACAAGCATGTCTACATGAGAAAATTTACTAGTGACAGTGCAATAGCATTATAATTATATCTATATCTATATGCAGATATTTTCATTCCAGAACAAAAGTATTCCCACTGGGAGTTACATCAGCATAATTTTACCACTATAGCTCTACTAGTAATTTCCCCATGTAAGTGATTTCTGAAATAATTTAACCAAGATTTTTTCACATCTTTCCTTGCACGACAGTTTCTCCAAGCTCCTCATAAGCTTGTATCAGTCATATATTTTTCACTACCAATATGTCATAAGCTATAGTGTTTGATTACTTAGAATATGTACATGGAGTATTATAGAAAAAGGTCATACAAATCAATTTTATTTTTGCAGATGTGCAAAAACTGTTAGTGCTTCTTATGTATACTGTCAGCCTGTGGTTTTTGCTATGTGAAGACCAAGTTAATGCTGATAAGGTAATAGCAAAGACTCTCAACTGTGCAATCTGGAAGAAAGTGCTGTTCAGGTCAGCTGTTATAATTCTAACACTGGAACTCAGTTATTTCACTGCAGTGTACTTCTCCCTTCTCCCCATCATGTTCCAGTTCATTCTTGTTTAAGTGCTGCAAGCTTTTTTGGCAAGAAAATCTCTCACTCTGGATTTGTGCAATATTAGGCTTTATAAAATGGTTTGCTATATCAACCAAGCAAAGAAACAAGCAGCTTAACCAAAAGTAGGACTACCTTTTTGCCAACCAAATTCTGAGAAATGTAATCCATTATATTGACTGATTCAAAAACTTCTAACTTCCAAAAAGCTTAAACTACATTTCAGTTATAACAATTGTCCTCATGAGTCAATTAATGGCTGCTCCTATTTTTATGACCATTTTCAACATTGATTAAATTTCTCAAGGCATGTTTACCTTAAGCCCCATCCATGAAAACACTTAGTAATTCTCACTGGTGAGAGTCAGCTATTTTGCAATATACAATCTACTATATTTAAAAAAAAAACAAAAACAAAAGGAGGGAAAAGAGATTGGAAAACTCAGCAGCGAGGAGAACAAACAGAAGGAAGAATTAAGGAAAGCCAGGGAGCAATACTTACTGCTGACTAACTGGCCAACACTCAAAGCTGAAGAGGAGGAGGATGAGGAGGAAGAAGAGGAAGCCTGACGCACTGGGCTTTGAGACATAGATGCTTGACTGTGAGCCAAATGTAGGAGATTGGATTGTGAAGCTGCTTGTCCCACTTGCGTCTGGGAAGGCTGATGGAGCTACATGTTAAAATGTAAAAATAGGTATTTAGAAAGTGAAGCAGTAATAGGAAACTTGCAATGCACCATCACACCCATCTACTTCTGGGGAGCAAATCACATAGGAGTATTAAATACCATGGGCTTTATTCAAGTGACAATGCTGCAGCAATCTGAGGTGTTTAGAATATTGTCTAATTAGAAGGTAAATACTTTTTTTGAAATGGGTGATAAGAGACCTATGACATTTACAGCAGGATTCTGATTTATTAAATACATATCCTTACCTGTTTTCTGTCTCCTGAAACCAGAATTTTGTTCCCTACATGGATTCTCATAGAAATCAGGATTGTTTCACAGAGGTCCTTTCATACTGCAGGATCAGTGCCAAGAAGAGTGGGAATGGGGAAGAGCATATAAACTGAACCAAAATCCCTTTTCTACAGGAATCAGTGATTTGTTTTATGACATCATACCTGGCAAACAAGCAAAAATCATGGGAACGGATATGTTGTCTTTGACTAAAAGACCCACAAAAACTTCTGAGCTCCATCCACATCAAGATTGTATCCACTAAGACACATTAAAAGGCTAGTAAGTATGGTAGATGCAAATGATACCTGAATTGACTTTCTAAATTTTTAAAATAAATATTACAAGAGTGTAGTCTTTGTTTGTTTACTAGGGGAATGGAAAGAACCATCAATCCATTCTGCCTATAATAGGATTTCATGTGGCGTTGAAATCTAGGAACATTCTCTGGTACCGATTTTCACATAAAACTCTCAGAAAATTCAAAGGGCAGTCTCTCTACAAAATAAAGGCACACAATGGACTGTACAGTTTTGAATTGGATTCTAGTAGTCCAGTACAGTCTTTTCAGAGCATAAGAATATAGTAATACAGGTCTGATACACTCTGGTGACTGCTGTTTAATATACCTTTATTTTATGTTGATTCTTGATATTGATCAAAGAAGATTGTAAACATATTCTAAAAAGGCTTCACTTCATTGCAGCTGTTATCTGCATTTTCTACAAGGGAAAAGATAAAGGTCTATGTGGCCTTACTTGAAGTCAGTAATTAAAATCTATTTCTTGAATGCCAAGGAGTATGAGGTTTTCTTTTTTGATATCTAACAAAAAAAATGACTTTAGAAAAGGAGCTACATTCATTAGTAACACTCAAATTATATGTATTATCCTCCCAGCACAACACAGAAATGTCTGATGCTACATAGACAACAAATTGTATAAAACTGTAGATAAAGGTTCACTGTTCACACTGTTCACATTCAAGATGACACTTTTTGTGGAATATATATGAACTATTTTAATGACAATATTCCTGTTAGAGTCTGTTAAGAATGGAAAAAAATTCAACTTATTTCTCTACCTTCTACATGGAATAATATAACAGAAAATGAAGGAAGAAACTTTGATTTAACCTTTAATAAATATTAAAGTTATATAATTAAGTATAATTATTTTATACTATATTTATAAGTATAATTATTTTATACTTAAAATTTGTATACTTATATATAATTATTTATCTGGCCAGTTTTAGTGTATTCTGATTTCCTTGTGGATTAATAAAAAGAGCATTTTGTTATATCTAGGATTTTTTTTCTCAAGTACATTTAAAAATATAACTGGCACTTTATCAAGGGGATAACAGTTGAGAAGCTGATTAAAAAGCTCCCAGTTTTCAAACTCATGCAAGGAGTGAGCATCTTAAAAAAATTCCCTAGCAGCTGGATTTTATCTATAGAGAATTCCCAACTCAGATAGTATTTTTATAATATCTTCTCTTAGGGAAACATCCCACTATAAGGGCTGGCCTCTTCTGAACACTGAAGAAGTGGACTGCCTGCCCATGCATCATATTCACATCACATCCAGACTGCAGCTTTCAGAAACAGGCAGGTGTTTGGTGTCTGGGTCTGTTGTCTGAGGGAATCTCTGGCAAAACTAAGGATGTCAGCACAGGCAAGGGAAGATAAGTACTGTATTTACATGAGTTAGACGCTTTCACACTATGTGGAACAGTCTAAGAGATGCTAGTGCTTATCTGCAAGGATGGAAGAACAAATGCAGCAGCTATCTTTAAAGAGAAAGATCTGCAAAATTATAGTCCAGTCAACTAAACTTCAACCATAGAAAAGTACTGAAGAAAATAATCAAACAATTTGTAAGCACTTGCAAGAGAACAAGGTAGTGACAGACAACTTGGATTGCTAGAAACAAACTGTGTCAAACCAATCTGATCTCCCTCTAAGACAGGGTAATTGGCCTTGTGGACAGGGAAAAAGCAGTAGGTGGTTTGACTTTACAAGTGTCTTGACACTCCCTCATGTGACATTCTTTATAATCTAAGAAAGCATAGTTTAGGTGAAATTGCTGCAGAATGAATGCCAAAGTATTTGGAAAGCAAAACTGAGGATGAAGTATCTGTGGAAAAATGCGCACATACATGGTGCTTCACAGAAATCTGTCCTCATTCTACACTACTCAATATTTTCTTAATGACCTCGATGACGGAGCAGAGAATACCTTTACTAAATATACATGCTGATGACATGCCGGGGGAAAATTTTGACAGGCTGGATTAGAGGATTAGGAATCAAAATGCTTCTGTGCTTTGAACATACTGGCTGCAAACCTGTGGTGTTGCAAAAGCGAAGTAAAGGCAGTTCCCGTACCAAACCATGTTAGTGGGAGTGATGTCTGCAGTGCTTGTGAAGGGCATCTTTTCTGCTGAGCTCTGGAAAGACCTCGTAGAGCAGGGTGCCACAGTTAGGTTCTAGAATGCATTAAAATCTGGACCAACTGGAGTTAAATAACTAGAATGGATGAAAGCCTGGGAGTTTACTGAGGCCTATGAAGGAACCTGTAATTAGCTGGTCATGTTTAATATAAACGAGGGAAGACCAAGTGGAATATGATACCTGATTTAAATATAGGCATAGCTAATGAAAAAAGGACATAATTATTCTGTCCTTTATTCATCTTATAATGGGCCTAGTTCTCTGGAAGGTTCAAATTAGATGTTGGGAAAAGCTATCTAATGTGGCAGTGAAACACTGACATAGATTACTGGTGGAATCTGTGGGTTTCTATGACAGTAGTGAGGACCAAATTAACTAAAAACCGGAATAGCTACTCCACCTGTGAATAGCAGGTTGGACTGCTGAACCTTGACCTTCCACCCATAATTTTTTTAATGCTTCTACACCATTTCCATCAGTATTTCTCAGGGAGAAAGCAAATCCAACATTTTCCAGCTATGTTACAACATACAGTCACTTAACAGTTCAACCACTGAGCACTTGCACAGTAAAACTGACACCTCCAGGAAGCTCTAGAATGAGAGGGCACTCTGCATTTTTCAGCTCTGCATCAAGGCATGCACAAAGTCAAAGTCACTATGCAGCATGTACACAATATGATGGTTGAGTCTAGAAAGTGTTTGAGTCTCTGCACGTTTTGTACTGTGCATATATTTTTAAAGTAACTGGAATACCCCAAAGCTTGGCAACTTTCTTGTTGAAGGTCCAGAAATATTTAAACAAATATAAGAAATTCTCATAATTTAGCTGGGCACAAAGGAGTATGGCTAGTGAAGTTTGGATTCACAGTAACCTTAGGTAAAGTTACAGCAATATATAAGAGATGTTTAGAGGTTGGTTTCTAACTCACTGCTTGCGAGGGAGAAGCGAGCAATGGGGTTGAAGAGGCTGAGGAATCACCTTAAGACCTCAGCAAAGACTGAGGGAGGATTCCATGTTTAACTCCCTACATAATTTCCAGCATACCCTCTGCTTTACAGCAGATGATGTTAAGCTGTAAATGTCCTGCTTAAAAAACAATGATTGTTATCTACGGCATGAAATTGCATTAAAATACTCTCTATTTTCATACACTATAATTTCCACTCCAGAAATAGCCTTAAGGAGAGACAACGATTAGATTATGAATTAGATTCTAGATGACAGAATCCATTTGTACTTACAATACCTGACTTTTCTCAATTTTGGACACGTATGTATGATATGAATTATATTTATGACTGTTGTGCATTTTCCATCCAAAGACAGAAGGAGGCACAGGAATTACAGAAACAGTTGCTGCATGCGCCATTCTTTGTAAATGGATATAGTAGACATGCCAGAATGATGACTGTATGGACCCATGATTCGTATCTGGCAGGAATATGTGTATGCACACTACAGCTAGAGGGATGAAGGGAATATGAGAAGGGAAAAGTGCATCATAATACTTTATAAGAATAAACTGAAAACTGCAAAGGGCTTTATTTATATTTCTTTACTGTCAACAGTGAAGATAGTATTGACTGATAAATGCAGAGGTAAAGAATTAGGTCTGTAAGACTAAATTTTGTTCTTAAATTATGTATGTAGGGTATTCCTATGCTTGGGATGTTCTGTGTTAAAGGTCTTATGACATCAGGGATGTTGTTCTCTGCATCCAGAAAGCTGCATAAAAGTGAAAGGGTAACCAGGTATTTAAACCAGCATAAAATAAGGAAAGAGAAAGAAACTAAGTGGAAATCTAGAAAATTTTGGACAGAATATTGCCTTGTATCATAACAGAGCTGCTACTTGGTTTTACAGAGAGTCTGGACAAACAGCAAGGGCAAAATATGGACTTAATGGAAAGGAGAAGAAAAGAATGAACTTAAATTGCAGTAAGGGAAGCTAGGGTCAGGCATCAGGATGACCTTTTAGAGTGTTAAGGAAAAGTGCCTAGGTTGCCTAGGGATGTCAGAAAATCTCCATCACTGAAGATTTTAAAGAACAAGCTAGATAAACATCTGCCAAGAATGATATAGGGACAACTGATCCTGCCTGGTGGGAGGAGACAAACTACATGACCTCTTCAGGTCCTTTCCAGTGCTATTTTTCTATGATGCAGTGAAAAGGAAATCCGAGAGATGAGGAAACACAACAAATTGGAGAAGACAGAAGTGAAATAGACAAGTATAACAAAAGGGGCAGAAGAGATGAAACTAAAAGGAGTGGTACAAAGAGCAAGAAATGCATCTTAAGCAATCCCCTTTATGTTGAAGATTTTCAATTTTTTTCTGATGTCAGCTAGTTCATCCTGGGAAATATGGACATTAGCTCTTACAAAGCATGGAAGGTCTGAAAAAATAAATATAATAAATATCTTGATATAAAAAGACATTCCCAAACACTTTGAAATTGCATGATAATGCCTTAAAGTAGTAGTAGTAGTAGTTTAAGTGTTTCATGCTTCTATTTTTCTTGCAAATGGAGTTCTCTGCTCTGTATACATTTTCTAAAATACATTTGATTTTGAGAAAGAATAATGGCATGCTGAGGACACCACATGATTCAAGAGCACAATGGTAGATGAAGTCTGTTTTTAAACCTACTCATACTGCATGAGCAGGCATGGTGTTTCCTTAAATCTCCTAGCAATCTTCCAAACTTGGAAAGAACAAGTTAATAAACATACCCCCATCCTTCATGCCAAATCCCTTCCACAGTCAGTTGACTGTGCCACAGTATGTCACAAATACTGTACCCCCTCACCCTAATTTAGGTTACTCAAATATGAGTTTCCAAATATGAAAGATATTTGATACCTAATAAGCATTCTCTCTCCCAGTACAGTACAATATAGTATAGTACATATAATATAAAAGGTGTTTGTACATACTCTTAGACTGAAAGAACAGCTACCTTTGGAAACTAATGTAGAAAATATCCCTAGGCTCACACTGGCTGTGTACGTACTCTGCCCAAAATGAAAACTGCTGTGGACATAACTGGGGGCAGGTTTTTGACACCATCTGCTGAAGTTCTTTCAAAGCCTTTCTATTGAATGACAACTACTTTCAAAGCACACTGTAATTGAAGGTCTATCAACTTGTTAAATGAGTTTGGGAATATAGCTGGACATCAGTAGAAGATTTAATTCTATATGCAAATCAGGTGCATAAGTAATTTTTTTATCTCTGTCAGGAAGGATATAATGTCAATATAACAACAATATTATTTGCAATACATTAATCACTAATTATAACTATAATAATGAATTAGATTATAATTATATTTATCACTTAATAATGTTAATTAATAAAATTTATAATGTAAATATTACAATAGTATTATAGTAACTGTTTTAAATGTGTAAGTGCATAATTCAAAGGTAACCCTCATATTCCCACAGTGAACAGCACTGCATGCTTTCTGTGCCTCAGTTGCTTAGAATGACAGGTAATGTAGTGACATCATCCTATTCCCAATGGTTTGGCACAGTTATATCAACTCTTTTTGAGATATCCTTCTCCTACAGCTGCTGATGCCACAAAGAAAACTGGTCAGGAAAAGATGGAAGTTACAAGTCAAGTGTCATGCTGTGGCATGGAAAGTCTGATGTAGTCCCTTGTAGTAGTAAGTAGTCTAGTAATCTTGACTTTCAAAATTCTAGCAATTTATCCACAGATGAAATAGAATTATGCAATGATGACGGTAAAGGAAAAGAGAAAGAAGCAAGAAAAATTGTCACCCTCATCACTGAAAGTCATATAAGAAGCAAAAGAAAAACAAAGTCAGATTGAGACAACACAGTTTAGTGACTATATTGAAACAGAGAAAGAAGAGTGCATTTCTCATAAAACAAGACAGCATCAAAGCTATAGGAGCATTGCAGAGAGGAAATGATTGAGAGCTGGTTAGATTTAAATGGGTGAGAATAACAAGGGATTGCATGGAGTTATGATAACAGGATGGTAGGGGGTTTGTGGCAGCTTGAGACTATAGAAAGGGAATATCTAACGTGAAATTTGGCAAGCAGATGTACAAGAATCACCACAGACCCATCTGAGAGGCATCTATGTCTTTTCAACAGCTAATCTGGAGCAGGATAGCCAATGACAACAAAGATGAGGAGCTGAAAATATAGGAAAATGCTGCCTAGTAGCTCATTTTACTGTGTTAGAATTGGCAGAAGCCCAAAGCTGTCATGCTCTAAGACATGATGAAGTATGAAAAATTCTGTCAGGCATTGTAAATACAAGACTGAGGAAAACTGGGACTACAGTCCTGACTTAATGAATCTAGTATGTAGAAAGAAAGAGCCAGGCAAAAGTGAGATGGGAACCCACATTTTGTGGTACACCAGAGAACAACAGAATGTCCAGAAGTTGCTTCTGCATGGGAAAGAAAATAGTTATGGAAACACCAATTATTAGGAAAGCTGTTTAGGAAATTCCTAAACAAAAATGTGTTTGAACCCCAGTTATCATTGGCAGCTGGATTGTTCTCAGTCAATTTTGCTCACTTTGTAGAATTATTTGAAAGTCCTCAAATAGCTACCCTATCCCTCTCTCATGTCAATGGAAACAGTGGTTATTTAAGATACCTATTAGAGATTCAACCTACCAAAAAAATTCTCTATTTTGATATCTTGAGTTTTCCACTTGTTATGAGTAGAAAAGTTGTCCATTTTTTAAAAGTTGCAGAGTTAACAAGTTAAACCAATTGTTATTGTTAATAACTTCATGTTGTAATCACCTGTTGTTAATAGTTTTTCTTCAGTTACCTGTTAATGGTTAGAAATCAGCTCAATTGTCCCCCTGCTGCTTCCCAGAGGATTGTTGACACCTGAGGCTGCAGGTAGTCGGGGGGGAGGTGACATCAGAGCTGGTATGCAAATGAGGAAGCCCCTCACCAAATCTTGCACTAAAAACCCCTAAAACAACGAGCCAATATGGAATTAAGAGATCTAAATGATGTCTAAAGGTGAGGAACTTAATCCCATGTCTGTTAAGATCCTTTTTACCTCTCACCCTAACCTAGAGGAAGTTGACTAGAAAGGGGACCTCGAATGTCAGACCGAAAAGGGGGAATTTCCTACCCTCCCATGAGGACGGAAGCCCCAGCTCTGCCTGCAGACCACCGGACATAGCTGCATCACCCTCCTCCTCTCTGCCACTCCTGGGAGCACCCGCGGTGTGGGCGCGACCCGTTGGTTCGGTTCTCCCCACCTGATTTTTTTAATAAGGGAATTAAAAGGAAAAAGATCTCCTGCCCTATTTATTTCACACTGGACATGCATATGTCTCCTTGTCTATGTCTATACAGGAAATCCAGTTAACTAGCTTACACCAGTTACCTAACTCCTCTATCTTTAACTTAAGCAAGGTGCACCTTTTCCTAAATTTTATAAGACTGCAGTTCCTGGTTCAAATTCAGCTGTGCTGGTGTTAAGGTTGTGTTGTTAGTGATATGAAAGAACACCTCAAAACAAATTTTTCAAATATGATAATGAATGACAATGCAAATAAATTTTTACAACAAATTCATCTTTTCTCAAAAAGAATGAGCCCTTAGCCATGCAATCTGTATTTTGACAAAATTCCTCTTGAGAGGCATGGAGGAAGTGCAGGAGTTAAAGTTACAAGGTAGCCTCCTATATGGGACACGGAGCTTATAAAGCAAGAAACATAAAATTAGAGAATAATTTTATTATTTCTTGTTCAAGAAAGAAGACTACAAGTAGAAAGTAATGGATTTATACCAAATTTTTGAAATATTTTAGCAGCCAGCAAGGAAATATGGTGAATAATAATAAAGTGGAATCTGCAAGAAGAACATATAAATTTCTTCAGTTAGTACAGAATACCATGAAAAACTTACAAATCCTGTTTGGAGCAGGCCAGGGGAGCCTTTTGACAGGTATTGGATCAGGTCAAAGTGATTCACATCAAAAGGAATTATTTTAGTGATACACATGATGATAATCAGGGAAGAAAATATATATAATGATGGATACATATGCTTATTAAGTAAAACTCTTCCATGAACAGAGATAGAAAAAAGCAGGATGTTAGGCTGTATTGAGATAATGAAAGAAAATAATGCTGAAAATAATATAATGTTATGTGAAACAGGGATGCATACTCCCTGTGACCATGGCATTCAGTTCTGATCAAAAAGTCTTGAAGAGTGTGAAAATGGCTAAGCAAAAATTATTAAAGGCAAAAACCCCCTTGTTTATGAACAGAGATAAAAAGGATACTGAATAAAAGAGGAGTGCAAACAACTGCCTGCTTTAGAAAGCCATTGCAGATTTTAGGAGAATTCTTGGTGCTCCTTATATTAACAAAATGTTGGAAAATAGTAAAATATCTGAAGTTCTACCTGAAGATTTTTGGTGTAATTTGAAGAGGAACAATACCTACTGTGGTTTAAAGAACATAAATTAAATTTAATTAAATTTAAAAATTATTTATACTTAAATTCAGGAAGAAGAGGACTACATCAGACTTGCTTGTGTACATTGAAAAGCAACCTATTTACAGTGCAGAAAAAGAAACACTGCTTTACACTGCATGTAAGTATTCTATGAACTCATTTCCATTAGGAGATATTGAAGTTTTAGTCTGTCAAGTCTGAAAATGTTGTATGAATAAATAACACATATAGTCTCCCTAAGTAAAGCTGACTAACAACAATATCTGAGGCATTTAAGTTTTCAGTCATCAGGGAAAAAGTAAGTACCAGTATGCATTACTTAGCAACTGGAACAGTTTACAAAGGTTCAATTATTGTGACTCAGCTAACAAGCTTCAGCTCAGTATCATTGCTCTTTTTCTCTTCAGTACTCAAGATTCCAAGGAAGTGACAAGTTGAAAGCTAAACTAGGACTATCTGTAACTGGAACATTTTTACTACATTATTTATTTCCTGCATCTGTTTCTTCAAGACATGCTAAAAACTTTCCCCAAATTTGTGTTGTAATCTCTCCCCCTGCTGAAGCTTCCTTCATCAAGTTAGAAGTCACCAAATACTGTGTGACCATTTTCAAAAATATTTTAATTCCTGCTGAGCCCTGTGATTTGAAGCACGCACTCAATTCTTTTGAAAATGATATTTTAAACCTTAAGAATTAATATGCTATCATTAGCCAAATGCTAAAATTAGTCCAAGTCTCTACCCAGTCAAAAAAATAAACCCAGGATATCCTTAAACTTCGAGAAAATCTATTAACTTTCCAAATTATAAAACAATTTGTATAGCACTAGCTCAATTGTTTTTCACTGTCCATCAGTACTACTCCTATGAGGAATCAAGCTCTCATGCATCTTTTGTGCTCCCACTGAAATTAATGAGAAAATTTTCTCTGACTTCTTTCAGTAAAACCAGAAGAGCCAGTAGAGGGAGCACAAATACATAGAAGTAATTTTCTGTGGTTCCTATAAAAATGATAACCTAAAACAATATATTTTTTCATATCGTATTTACACTACATTTTTTCCCCTCCCTGATCAAAAATACTGTCTTGATTAAACTTCATGAAAGGCTGATTCAAGGTAAGGAGGTGGTGGCCCTTCTTGCAACCCCTGAGACCTCGGGACTCCATGTAAGAAAGAGGCAGAGGCTGAACACTGTGAAAATAGTATTGGCAAAATAATGTTTTCTACATCCATGGCACTGCTGGGCAGACCAGCTTAATGGAGAGCATCTTTGGCTCTGGGACATAATCTGTTCTCTGCAGACTGATATTTTTGCCAGCTGATCCCTGCACATGAGCACACAAGTACAGTACAGCAAACACAGGTTGGGCAAACAAGTACAGTACAGCATGATGTATCTAAACAATGCTCTCTACTTTGCACCCCTGCTCATTCAGCAAGCTTCAGCTTTCAGAGTTCGTCCCTTTGTTACACTTGTGTACGCTCTCTGCCCACTGACATTACTGGCAGACTATGCCTGGAAGAAGTTGTTTTGCTGCAGGACTCAGAAGGTGAGTTGCCCTGCATGTGAGAATGTCTCAGACAATAATAGAGGTCCTTAATCCTCCTAAATTTCATAAGTTTCAAATGGGATCTCAGGATTGCTATGATTTTTGAGTGCCTCCCCCATAATGAAGGAAAAGACCTAATCCCTTCAGGGGACTGGCTCAAAAAAAACCCCCATCCTACACACCCCCAGGAAACCAAATGTGAACTGCTGAGTTTCATATTTTATTGTCAGGCTTTCCTGTGGTGGAGAACATGCAGCCTGCCCTCAGATCCATCCAGCTTTGTTTGAAACTGTGTATATGCAACCATTGCAAAAGCATTTGCCAGTAGTGCAAGTACACTACCGTTAAAGAAAATAGAGTTAGGTAAATGATAAGTGCTTTGAAAAATGCTCATGGTACATACTACAGAGGATAGGATGGGCAAAAAATAGGTAACCAATGAAATATTTTCAGAACAAACAAAAAAGTGGCGTTAGAGATCCATTGGTTGTCTACTTCTAAATTTGATAAAATTTAGATAAAATAATCAGTTTGGAATTCAGGTGGCCTGGGATACTCAGCAAGATACAAGAAGATGCTCTGTGCCTGGAGGTGTCAGCAGGAATGGCAAAGCACTACTAGCAGTAGGAATGCTAAGCTGAACATTTAAGTGAGAGATATTTTTAAAGTACCTCTTTGGTAATCACATTTGATGTGTTTTCTGTCCTCAATTTCCCCTCTTTCAGAGATAAAAGGTAGGACTACAATTCATGCGCTACAGATGTAGGCATAACTAATGGATTTGACTCTGGAGTGCTATAAGAAGAGCTGCAGAAGTGATTTTTGGACCTCAGTGTGGTCACTGGATCCATCCTTGTCTGTCAACTACTTGCAACCTTACACTGAGTAATAATTTCTACAGAATACTTTCTGTCCATGCAATTATATATAATCATATCTGATTTTCCAGTGAGAAAATCCAATAAGATTTTATATTTTCCCTTGTTTTCCCTGCATGTTCCAAATAATTTCAAGCCTCAGTCTATTAGCTGACCACTAACTAAGGAACTGAACTTTATAGGCCAGATGGATCTCCTCTGGCTCATATTCCTACTGCATTTTCATTGCAGAAAACATCTCAGTTTGTCCTATACTGACCTTGAAAAGAAAAGAAAAAGTGGATAATCCTTGAACGTATAAATAAATTATAGAATAAGACATTATTATTACCACATATATAATATGCAGTAATACATTATGCAGGACAGAATTAATTTTTGTTATTAAAAATGGTAAAGAAGCAGGGGTTTTTAGAGAGGCCATGAGAGTGTCCATGAGGAGCAGAAAATTTCTGTGTCTGTTTGGGTAATCATTCAGGCTACAGACAATTTACCTGCTGGCCTGGTTTGAGCGGCGATAGTGTTATTCCCTGGGTATTGATCACTGGGAGTATCTGGTTGCCGATGACAGTGGCGATGATCTGACCCTGGGCATTGGTCAATAACTGTGGAGTTATCGGCTGCACCTGAAGTCCCTGAGCTCCACCTGCCGCCTGGCTGGACGGGACTGGATTAGGCATCAGTGGGATTGTTCCAATAATCTGGAAGAAACAACACAGGGAGAATGCACGCATGCCACATATACTTGCCACATGTAATTCCTTATATTCTGCATGTTGAATCAAACGTAGGTGATTAAGCACAGAGAGACTGGTAAGACAGGCTGAGGGTGGCAAAGAGTCATTCCTTCACTGGGGTGTTGAGGACTTTCCAATTTATTTGTCACATCACATATCACTTGTACATTTTACCGCTGTCCACTGTCACCTGTGGCAAATCTGCTGTGGCTTAGAGTGTATGAAACAAATCTTGGGTCACACTCTGGGCTCTGGATCACGGTTTGTTTCCACTATTCATTTTAACACAGAGTGAGATAGATAAAAGTATCAGTCTTTTTGTCTTGCTTTCTACATCATCCATATAATGGGTTACTAGTGGGGCTTACATAGTTTTACTTGATTTTCTGATACCTGGTACTCTAGATGACCACCTTTTACTCCCATGTGATCTCAGGAAGATACAAAGGGATGCTGGTACCCTTCACAGCATGCCTTATTAAGACACGTTCATAAAAATGCAGCTGGTTTTGGATGACAGCTATGAAGTACAGCACAACAGGAGGGCTGATGTTAGATAAAATATATTAGCTAACATTTCTGGGGCAAGTAGTTGCAGAAAGAGACACTTGTGACATCTCAGACTTGAGAATACAGTGATTTCCTAAAATGTGAATGTGCCTGTAAAACTAATATTAGGATGAGATGTCAAACAGATGTCGTAAGAAAGCTTGTCAGTCAATAAGCTGCTAGGCTAGAAAAAGTTATGCTGTTATAAGATTCTTTTTACAGGTATTAGAGAATCTGAAATAAACTTCTGATGAAACTTGGGTCTATACCCAAACTTTTTCTTTTTTTTCAAACAGCAACCTACGAAGCTGGAGTCACAGGATTGTTGCAACAGGAAAAATAAAAAAAGAATAGCACATCACTCTTTCCTCCGCCTTCTCTTCTCTCTTTATCATAGCCTCCCAGAAAACACCTACTCCATTATAAGACTTCCAGTCTGCCCTTTCTAGAAACCTTGCTTCTTCCTCTTTATCCTCAGTGTTCACCACACTGTATTGTCCATTCTGACTCCCACTAGAATGATCCCATTTTTTACCTCAGTGGAGGTAGAAATATTGTAGTTTTCCACAGTCTGTTTGTTGGTTCTCATTCCACTTGGGAACTCAGTCATCTTTTTAGATCCCTTTGTTTCTGACAAATTTTATAGAAATTAATCAGCTGATTCACAAACCATTAAGTAGGTATGGAGAGCTGAATGGACGGAAAGAGATGTATACATAGCATTAGACACAGAGTAGTTTCCTCACGAAAATAGGCTGAAGTATTCCTAATGGAACTCAAAAGCAAGTTTATTCCCCAAAATATATATATAAAACAAAACATATAACATTCCTATTGATTTCAACCATTAATTTATATATTATATCAGTGGAACCCATCCAATACAGTGTAAAATTAGGTCTAGAATAACTGTTTAGGGAAAATATCAGTTAACTTTTTGGGCAGACCACTAAGTTGCTTTATGAGAGTGCAAAAGTAGAACACCACTGAATCTCTTTCTGTGGATATAAAATGAATACAGGTGTGAAATGCATGGTGGAGAGTAACAAAGATATGTGAAGACGTCTGCCTACTGAAATCACCAGAGGTGACATACAACAACCCCAAAAAATCTATTCTTAAAAAAACACAATGCAAAGCTATCCAAATGATTGAGGTATACCTGTAGGGGCAGGTGGCTGTCATCACCCTCTCCCATTATTAGGCTAAAATATGACTACATTGAGTGACAGGATCCTAATGAGTGACTGTTCCTTCAGCAGTCACACCCAGTGATGTGCCTCTAGGTAGGCTCAACCATGAAGTACTGGGTGACAACCTACACTGACTCCCAGAACAAGAAGAGAGCATTGTTTGCAATGGCAGCTCAGGAAACAAGCACCAGGTGCTGAAGTTGTCATCAATTTACCAATTTTGCACAGTTAGAAGGCCTTAGCATGGGAAGACCAGAGAACCATAAAGCAGGACAGCTCTCCTGTGGGAGAACCTGATACAGCTACTAAGCTGTATTGTAAGAGCTGCATATATCAAGACTGTTCAAAAGACTGTAAAGATACAATTTAAGTTCTTAATGCATTGCTAAAAGGTAGACAGATCAATAAAGATTATTACCCCCATTTTATGGAGCATGAAAGTGAAGCACGGTGAAGCATATTCAGAGTTAGCCTTCTAAGCTGAAATTTCCTGAGAGTTTCTCTTCTCAGAGCACAATGATTTTATTATTTTATTTTATTTTATTTTATTTTATTTTATTTTATTTTATTTTATTTTATTTTATTTTATTTTATTTTATTTTATTTTACTTTATTTTACTTTATTTTATTATTTTGTTTTATTTTTGTCCCTAGCTGAATGGCAACTGCTTTCCCATTCATGTGAGAAGATGGCTATTCACTGAGGAGAGAGGCATTTATTTACATCATTATCAGATTTCAAATTGTTTTCTAAAATCAGACTTTCAGCATGAATGAAATACAACTGCAGTGCAGTACAACACATAAATATCTCTCAGATTTTGTGACCTAACATATTTATGGGTAACAAATATATTCTTTCATTTTTAATATAATCTCACCAAACACAAGAAATAATCCTTCTTAATTTTATCAGCGGAGACATATCAAAGGCCTCCCCTTCCTTTGCCATGTGAAGGACACAACCTTGTACTGTCATTACTCCAATGTAACTTTAACTATCAAGGTCCTAATCCCAGCAAAGCAAAAAATGCTGCGTTGGTGTTATCAGTAATAGAAATGTTTGCATTCACATTTAAAATGCATTTCTTGGACTACAGTTGGACATTTCATAGAATGACAATGCTGAAGTGGACAGTTTGTAAGGTCAGAAGCAGAAGGCTATCTATATGTATTAATGTGTGTCACACACCATACTGTACATGGCGTGCTGTACATGCACACAGACAGAAATGGAGCAGGAAAAAACACAGAGGGAAGATGTGTTTCAGAAGGGCAAATGGCCAAATGCCCTCAGGGGTGTTACTGTAGGACCCAAGGGTGAATCTTATTTAGAAACAGAAAATTACTGAGGTTTAAGAAGATTTTATCTCCTTTTTTACCAAAGTAAATTCTTGTCTGATTAAGAAAAAGATATTCACTTGTCTGTACTTAAACAACAGGGCTACTCATTATTGCATGCAGCTTTGAGATGGATAAAATTGGATTCAGGTTTCCCCTTTCAAGTTCCCCCTTGTCCAAGTACCTTCTCCTAAATATCCTAATTGCTCACTGTTTCACACGTAACGAGTACTACAACTTGATCCCTTCCTTGTGTGACTGACGCGATGCTGAACCACATCCCTCTTCCCTCTAATTTTGGTATGAAATTTCACCCTGGGCCTTGCTAATCTGTCCTCTTAAATTATTGTACAAGTTGAAGACAATTTTTGGTTTTGATACATTTGAATTTTGTCAAGAAAGAAAACAAGGCCATGCCACAGGCTTAAGGCACTGGCGTGCCACAGTACAGACTATTTAATTGTCAGTGATTTCCCGAGTCGGGAGGCATTGCTCCTTTCTAGGAAATGCTGCTACTTCAGATTATATTCAAAGATGGTTCAGGAATAACATGTGACAGGGACTCATCCCAAGAGATACTTACAGAGCCACACAGAATGGTTTGAGTTGGAAAGGGCCTCTTAAAGACCATCTAGTTCAATTCCCTAGCCATGGGCAGTGATGTATTTCACTAGATCACGTTGCTTAAAGCCCCATCCAACACTTCCACAGTGAGAACACATTCCACAGTGAGAACACTTCCACAATGAGAACACATTCTACAATGCTATGTCTTCTCTGAGACAAAGCAGTATAGCCTTCTTACTCTGCCAACACCTGGACTCAAATTCTTAAACAGTCCTACTTGTCAAAAATGTTCTCGAAGGAAAAAAACCACATCCCTAATAGTTCTCATGCTACAAAAGTATAATTTTTAAAGTTTTGAGTGTTTTTTGTGTGTCTTTTACAATTCCTTTTACACATGCTACAATTGAGAGGAAGCACTGCTCACAAAGGAGTTGCAAAACAGATGGCATATGCAAAACAGCAATCAGACAGTTTTGAAAGCCCAAGGGTTAATTCAAGGGACTGCCTTGTCAATTCTTCTCTGAGGTAGTTAGGCACAATAATTCTGCATAGCACTGTTGATTAAAATAAATTACACCAGGTTGTATCCTTATGAGGTACAGGTTCCTCACAGAGGTACAAAATGCAGTTCGGGTGGAAACTGTACAGAGATATTTAATGTAAATTCAGACTTCAACTTTTTTTTTTGTAGAGACAGGGTTTTCTTCCTCCTCTACTAATCGCAAAGACTGCAATTCTGGCCCTCTTCATGTGACAGAGCGTTGCCAGAATCCTTGATGGAGTCAGATTATCACTTCAAGTATTCAGTATGTTTCTTTCCTTTTTGTTCCTGGATTAATAGATACATCAATTGTATCAAGCTGCTTAGAGAACAGTTTTTGCAGAAATTAATTTATTATTTTTCTGCTTCCCAATATTAACTAAATTTTAAAAGTCAGTTGTTTGTTTCCAATTTTAAAAGAAATCTGGGGTGATTTTTAACAGCATCACAACAGAAAACAATATTTTCTACTGATTAATCTCTTTGTGTGATTTTAGCAACCTAGGATTTCAAGATACCTGACATCGGATCTGTCAGATCATACAACTTGAACCTACCATTGTCAAGATGACTTCTGCAATAAAATTGTAGGGTTTGGCTTGCACATGAAATTAATTTGTCAGCCTTCACCTCCATACCAGGTGTAGGCCCAATGGTCTTTGCCTACACAGTCCTGCAAACTGCAGTGAAAGAATAGCACACAAGTAAAGTGAAGGTAAAATCCCAAGTAATGGAGCTGACCACGGAAGGGTTAAATCTCTCAGTATATGAATAATTTCTGTGAATATTACCCCCAATGGCAGGGTAGTGTTCTATCACTGATTAACTGAAGTTTAGTCAGTATTGTATCTTTAAACAGATTTCAGACTTGCTCAGTAAAAGTTTCTTCGTAAAAATGAAATAGAAACATATGATCTCTTAAAAATCTGATCCTTGGAACAAGCAATTCTTAAGAAAGAATAACATAAAAAAAAGTCCATTCTTATCCTTCCTTCATATTTAATAGTCTTTGTGGTTTACTTTGTTGCAACACACAGGTGGAAATTGTGAACAGAAGCTGAGTGATAGCTTGTAACTTCTGGGGATAAATGTCTAATTGCAGCACTGCAGATACAAAACCAGATTTTGCATAACTCTGTGACAGACTAATACATGATTTCCCAGCAGAAAGTCTTTCCATGTGGCTCCTAATAAACCCATTGTGTCTTGACATTAGGTGAAGTTACCATGATACTCTAAAATGAAACATGCAACTGTTTTTTTATTAAGTTCTTCTCCTTTTCCTCTCATCAGAAACAGGGATGGTGCCCTGCTTCATTGTTTTCCCAGCACAACCAAAGGAATACTAGAAACTGTAGCCAAATGGGTGGTTCAACAGCTCTGAAGTGTAAGTAAAATCAAATACCAACTACACTAGTTTGTTTCTGCTGTCAGCCAGGGCTTACATTAGGCAAATGGTGATATTTCATCTAAAAAATGTCTTCAACTATAAAAAGCAAAGATTAAGTATTTTTAGTAGTATCATCAAAATAAACATCTCTTCAATTTGATCAATGTTACAACTCTTTAAATATTGAAAGTTAATTATTCAGTTCTGAACAACAGAAGAACAACATAAAAAGAAAACAGAAAAACAGGGGAAAAGTGAAAGAAGCAACAGCAAAATTATTCAGCAGAATGAGACAAACCACCATATACATATAGACACGAGGATGTTGGTGGATGACTTGGCAACATGTTCTTGCAGCCCTGAAGGCCAACTGCATCCTGAGCTGTATCAGAAGATTTCAGGGGAAGTGTATGTCTTCCCTCTACTCTGCCCTCATCAAGCCCACATGGAATGTTGCCTGCAACTCTGTAGTCTTCAGCACAAGAAAGACAGGGACCTCACAGGTCCAGAGGAGGCCAAAAAGATGATCAGAGAGCTGGAGCATCTCTCCTATGAAGAGGCTGTAGCTCTTCAATCTGGAGAAGAGAACTCTCTGGAAAGAATTTACAGCATCCTCCCAGTACATAAACAGGGCCTAAACTGTTATACAGGAGCATGTAGGTCAAGGCATCCATGATAGGACAAGAGGTAATGGCTTCAAACTAGGGAGGGAAGGTACAGATGAGATGTTAGGAAGAAATTTTTTACTATGAAGGTGGTGAGAACAGATCACCCAGGAAAGCTGTGGGTGCCCCATCCCCGGAAATGTTCAAGGCCAGGCTGGATGGGGCTTTGAGAAACCTGGTCTAGTGAGAGCAGTCTCTGCCCATGGCAGGGGGCTAGAACTAGATGATCTTTAAGGTCTCCTCCAAGCCAGATCCTTCTATAATTATATGATTTTGTACAGTTTTGCAAACTTTACTCAGAAGCTGCATCTGTTCAGAGATATGTTGCACAGTCACTTTATTAGCATGAGTTATTTAAGGAGACAATGTAAGGAGAAAATTACAGGGGAAAAGGTATACTGATGTGAATCTGTACAGAATTCTTTAGCCTCTGTGCATCCTCCCCTTTCTTAATCACATACATGTATATGTATATATATAGATACAGTATCTATATAAATTATAAACACATAGACACAGATATTTTTAAAAACACAAATCACTTATTATCTACCAATATCAATAACCCCAGATATTTATATGCACTATACCATATACATGCAATCTACTCCCAGTCTACACAGTGAAAAAAGGGAATAATGAATACAAGGAATACAATTTACAGACTTCTTTTGAAAGTAATGCTATTCCATCTCATTCTTTTGACTAATAACAATATGATTCTTGAACCTCATACAGGATGAAACTATGGCTGCCTGTGTCTTTCAAATTAGAAGTGGTACTAATTCATGCAAAGCTTACAAATTTTCTTTGCTGCATTGTATTTCCTAATGACAAGTCAAAAAGATGGCACAGCAAAATGCTACTTGGAGAAAAGGCGTCAGTGATACTGGAAACAGGCATCTATGAAACTGTACTCCTGTGTTACCATTTTATGTAAGGAATTGTAATTTTCAGGTTAAGTATTGTTCTTATACCATTCAATGTATTGGATAGGTTATTGCTTCTAGGCATCATAATAGAACATTGAGTCCAATATTCTGCCTGATTTTCTCTATGGGTTTTTTTTTTTAGAAAATAATGTTTGTATACTAACATCAAACTACACAGGAATTTGTCATCACCATAGGAATTATGTGGTGAATTTTTTCTTAAGCAAATACTATTACATTCTCTTAGTAGGAGCATGTGTTCTGTCATAAAAAAGAATATTTTCTTTATCAAACATTCTGAATAATACAACATTTTCTCATTAGAAAAATCTAAATATATGTAATTATCAAATTAAAGACTAAAAATTATGTTGAGTGTCTGCTGAATTGTTCCTTTTAAAAACAAGAATTAAATCAGGCATCATGACCCTTGGAGGTTCTCTACTGAGAGTTGAGAGTTGAGCAAAGCAGCTGTTGATTTTAATTTGATTTGCAGGTTCTAAGTATTTCTGAAAATCAGCTAGTGAGATTCTTATGAAAATACTTATTATTTAAAATCATTTGATGGACGTCTAGTATAAAATATTTTAGCAATATTTTTGTTTGTTATGACAACATATCCATGATATGTTATAACAGGACAGCCAATACTATCATATTTGTCATGAAAAAACAGCCAGAATTTCTAATAATATTTGATGATCACTAAAAGACTTTACAACTGTTTTTTAGCATTTTACTGCTTGGCTCCCAAGTAACAAACAGCTTTTCTGATTGCTGTGCAGATCCTTTTAAGGTGTGTACAAGCAAACACATTTCTGTATATGTGGTTTTGGGGTTTTTTTTGGTAAATATTTTTGATAACCAAAAGTAATAGTATTCATTTTCTCAGGAATTAAATACATCGCAACTGGGCCAGAAGTGTGAATTTCTAGAATTTATTACATTGAAAATATTTTCATAATATTCATTCATCCCTACTTTCTTTTCATGCAAGTTGCAATTTTCATAGTCGCCTACAAAAGTGTTGATGGCTTCTCTGAAGACTTCAATATCAACTATGTATCAAACATTACAGAGACAAGAAATCTCTGCTCTGAAATAAAATTTCTCAACCTTTTCAAGCTTTGTATTTGGGCTGCAACTGCTAACCCAAACATCAGTTTGTATCTTTAGATTACAAATGGGATTTAGATTCCTTTAGAACAAGGATTGTCCTTTTGAGCAATAACATTATTTCCTACTACTTCTCTCTCAGAGCATAAAGAGTGGACTTGCTTCCAGCCACATCAGAATCTAACATACTGGACACACAGCACATGAAAACAGGCATGCCTACACTTTGTACCATGTGCCATACTGAGCCATTCAAGGACAGCTCAGGAAACAAATTCCCATTTCTCAGCATCCCTAACTAGGCCCAGCACAATGTGTGCCAATGTGATTAGCTTGCTTCCATGCTATGGTGACATTATCAGCTTGTTTGGGACTAGCTTTGCTACTTGGTGTTGTACTGCACTGGACTAGCCCACTAGAGAGATGCTATCGAGAGGAGCCAGAATGAGGCATGGTTTAGTAATTGCTCTATGATCCTGTGGTTTTTAAATAAGAGCTGCTATTGAGACATAGTCTTGCACAGATATGAACAAGATAACATCTTCCACTGCCAAACAGTTCTCACTGAAATAGTATGGGTTTAATTTTTCAAATTGGAATCTTACTCTTTTTTAAAAGGGATATGGCACACTACCTGCAATGTCTGTGTCTGGATGAGCAGGACTATTTCTGGTATTATATTTTTATTTTGTTCCCTTGATTGTTCCTTGTTTTGCATAGACAATTAAGAAGATGGCACTGACTTCAGCAGGTGGTCACCACTGTCACTGGTTTATCTTATGATACCTTTCCTGAAAAGTTATTTCACTAGAAGTATTATGATCTTGCAAATGTGTGCCAAATTTGGGTACTTCAAAGATTTAGATTTCTTTTTAATTTTCATTGATGAAATTTTCTGAGGAAGCAAAAGTAAATTTTGGGAAACTTATTTTGAAAACTAAATGATAGTTCATTCTGTCCTTGACTTGTCTGTTTTGCATACCAATGGATGTTTTCTTAGGTACTCCATGAGAAACTGGATTCAAATCACTAACCATCAAATAATCTTCAGATGCAATCTTTAGGACCAGAGTTCTTTAATTAGATTATAGGTCAAAGAATTTCTAGGCTATCAATATATTCTCGAAAAAACCTCTCAGATCATCTGACTATCAGATTACCTACACTATACAAAATATTTATGAGAGATCACAAGATTTCTGTCTGTAATTCTTAAATATGAAATTAATTGTGCATGCTGATTAATTCAATCGTTTCAGATTTAGCTAAAAATTAATTGCAAGAAGTTTAATATATATTGTAATCAATCAGTAGCAGTGATACTCAGCATTGTTTTTAGACAATCACATTTCTCCAAATACTGTTATAAATCCTGAGCTTGCTGCACAGATGCCATGACTGTGGATGATATGGTAGTTGTCTCTCAATCCATAATTTCAACACAGCACCTGTACAAGATGATATCTGTATAAATACAGAGTCATGCCCTACTTAGGTGATGTTTCTATGATTTTAGATCATCTAGACTTTAGCTAAATAAAATACAAACTGTTGTTCTTACTAATTAAGAGTTATAACTTTTACTGTGATAGTGTATGAAAGCTCAGGGCAAGGCTGAGATGAATAACTGTGAAGCGGTACACAAATGTACCACTGAAACTCTTTCCAGTTTTGCATTTCTTCCACAAGCGACTTTTCTGCCTACTGAGAGCGAGGCACAATGCTTAGCACAGCATGACTATGATGGAACAAACAAACAATCCTGGATTATCTCTCTACTATAGTGGATATCACTACTATAGTGGATATCCAGCCTATAAAGTGGAGTTTTGCTACAATGCAAACAATTTTGTGGGAGTTGAAGACATGGATGAAAAATTCATCTCACTGAAAGCAGGCTTAGATAGATTGCATGTAAATTTTTGAATGTACAATGGTCATGACTCCAAGTTTCTAGATCTGAATGTCTAGGAATAAAAATCCTTCCTGAGTTCAAATATAACTTCCTTTTGTTATGCATTCATCACAGAGTTGATTGCTCTTTTAGTACCAATGAAAATTTGCCAACCAAATATAAGCCAGGCCTTCTTACCTTGCAAAATTTGTTCTGGCCCCGGTTTCAGCACACTGCTCTGCCAATCAGTTTACCTTGAAAACGTTTGTTAAATTCCAGGTCTTTGTTCAATCACGTGTAATATGTTAGTATAAATACTATTTATCTCCCTGCCAGTATTCCTACAAGCTTTAAGTAATTTTTGTAAGGCTACCTAAAAGTTAGAAACACAAGTTATCAAAAAAGTAGGGTATTTTTATGTTGAAGATGAAAATACACTCGTCTGTTTTTTTTGAAATGATTTTCAAATTCAGAGAAGATGTAGCAAGAGACTGTGTTTACAAACCTGTGAGGAGAACATGTATCTTAATTACCAGTTCATTCAGGCCTGGTCCATAGGTCTGCTTAAGGAAGAGTTAAATAAGTATGATTTTCTTATTAAAAGTAGCAGTGGCCCTGATAATCCTGTCTTCAGCACCTACATTGCTACCCTGTGGAAGCAACATGTTCCTGATACAGACAGGCAAATTGAAACTTGTTTCTGTATTTTTATATTAATTCAAACTACTTTATATTTCCCTTCTTCTGTCAGCAGAGCCCATATCCCTGAGGCCCTGTTCTGTGGAAGGTAGATCACAGGCGATTTTCTATTCTTGCATGTTTTCTCTGTAGCAGTCCTAAAAATATTTTCTTTTCAACTGTGATCTGCATGGCAACAAAGGTGAGGGGCTCCTTTACTTTTTTGACTCTAGAGGAAAGGAATGGTAAGGACAGAAAATCAGTTGTTTCCATAATCCCTTCTCCATCTCTGTAGTTGTCATGTGTCTTATACTTCTTATACTTACATATTCAGTTATTTTGGGCAGGTCATGATTTTTTACTTTGGTGTGTTAGAATAAGACTGCAGCACAGTGTTCCAGTGAGATTATGTATTCCATTCATGATTATGGGGGTTCCATAGGCAAAAAAAAATAACAACAATCCTATTTGTCATCAAAGAATTAAATTGTTGTATCACATAATAGTCTCACATTTCCTAAGTTAAGATGACTGAAGAGAGTCTGTCAAGATTTTCAAGTGGGATGCTACTGCTGCGCTTTCTGATAATTTTTAATGGATTACAGGTTCCTGAGAGAAGAACAAAGGTGGTGCTACTTTAACTTCATCAGTATTGAAATGCTTCCTTTACATAAGGAAAATACATTAATGACATTTTAAACATGGAGTAAAATGTTGAAAATCATAGCCAAAACCTGGAGTAAAAAATGCAGTGATAGTCTAGAACTGACTCTTTACAATTTATTTTAAATGCTTCCCTGGAGATGTTGTTTTCCACATTACTCTTGCAGCTGTGGCTGCTGGGGTGTCAGTGGACCTCAACAACTTGCACTGAATAAAGAGATCCTTAGCAAGTTCAGAAGACATCATTCACAGTTACAGCTACAGCCCTCATGTAGGAACCTCAGCTCCTCCACAGGATCATTTCAGAGCACTTACACAGCTCGGCTTTGCCAATCAACACTCAAAGTCACAGAATCATAGTGGTTGGAGAAGACCTTTGAGATCATCAAATCCAGCCTTAAACCTAACACTGCCGAGTTCACCTTCCTAATTCAACCTCTCTCTTCTGGTATGTAATGCCTTGATGTGGAAAAATTGAAATGAAATAAGAAGGTTCCTCATGGAGTGATGTACTATACTCAGTGCTTTAAAGAACCAGATAATCTAACCATGGATAAGTTTAGCAAATGAAAGTGTAAGGATCATCAGATAGGTGCTTCCTTCATTCAGGCTTTATCTCAATTTAAGGAGTCTCCCTGTTAACAATCCAAAAATAAAGATATTAAATAGAATTAAAAGTGGTGGAATCTTCCAAGAGGAGAACAAAGTAGATATGAATGAGAGAAAAAAGCAACAGCAAAATTATACTTAGTTTTAAACATTGTCAAAATGCATATTGTAGTTACAAAAGTTCTTGTAACACATTAAAAAAAAAAAAAAACAAAACAAAAAAAGCCCCAAACAATTCAGTCTCTCAGTGATGTGAAACCTCCAAAAGAACTTCTTGTTTAATCTTGGAGCAACAGTGGAGAAGATTTCCTGGCATATGGGAATTACAACAGAAGAATGAAGAGATGAGTGAAGAGAAAATGCCACACTATAATTAATATATGGAATAGTTTAATTGTGAGTAACCACAGATTTTTAAATTTACAAGCCAAGAAATTGTGCTCGTTTCTGAGACAGAATTGAGTGTATTAACTGCCCTTGAAACAATAACAGTATTTGTGGGTCCCATCCAACTCAGCATATTCTCTGATTCTGTGATGATAATTGAGTTGGTGCATGTACTTGCGTCTCCTTCTTCCCTCATACCCCCTTCCCTGTCATCACCTCACAAAAACCCAAACCAAACTGAACAAATGACAACAACAACAACAAAACCCAAACAAACAAACAAACAAAAAGCCCAAACAAAGAAACCAAACAAAAATACCAAACAAAAAACCCCCCAAAAACCCTCAAAAAACCACCCCAAACCAAAAAAACCCAAACCCAACTAAACAAATCCCATCTCCCCCTCACCAAACAAAACAAAAATCCCCAAACCCCAATTCATCAATTTCTCAGATTCAAAAGAAAGTTTATCCAGGCTAAATGTGAACAAGATTTGTCAACCAGGATGCTTCACTCAGAAATGAAAATGTAAAGATGTGTAAACAACAAATAACCTCAAAAAATGAATTAGCATCTCAAAAAAAAAAAGTTAGCAAATATGCATTTGTTTATCACAGTCAAGTTTTATGATTCAAAACTTATTCATATATATTTTATGAAGAGAATATCCATTGTAGTGGCAAAATTAAATGCATTTTGAAACTTGTATGTGGCATTTATCTATCTGCTCTATCAGAAAAAAGTTGTCATATTCATTCAGACATATATTACTTTTTCAATTTCCTGTCAGTAATGTTTTTTTAATGTTCTTTAAGGGGAGACCACAGGATTTCTTCTTTCTCACAACAAAGACCATAATGCTTTAGAATTATGTTGATGAGTTTATACCTAAAAAAGTTGCGCCATCTTTTTTTAAGAGATGAACAGTTTGTTCTTATCCATGACAACCATGGTTTTTGGGTTGTTGGGGTTTATTTTTTCTTTGTTTTCAATTTTTTAAAGATACAGTCAGGTAGACAGTGTTCTGGTCTTTTTTTCTTCTTTTAAAGAAGTTCATCATACAAAACACAAACTTATGGTGCAATTTTATGATGATTCAGGTTCTACTGTGAGCCACAAGAGATAACAAAGAAAAAAAAAAAGCTCAAGTATTGAAACTCCTTATCAAATATCTTCCCTTCCAAGGGGATGATTTTGATAAAAAGTTCATATAAACCCAGTGCTTTGAATAAACAATGTTGTGCAGCAGCCAAGACCAAAAGGTCATAGAGAAGAAACAGAAACCAATTAAGAGAGTTAATTGACAAGATGCTACAGCTGTCATGCAAAACAGTGGCTGGAGAGGCGGAAACTTCTTTCGCGAGTTCCTACTAAAGTGCCACTGTAGCAAAAACTTATATTGTATCCCATAGGCTCAGTGCAAGTCCTATGGAAGATGTTGAAGTGCAGTGGGTCAGGTACTGGCTAGAAAGGACACTTGTTTCTTATGGGGTTTCTTTGGTAGTAATGACCCCATCCATAACATAGGATAACACATACTCTTTGATGATAACAAATCAGAAGAATTCAGAGAAAAACATTCAAATTGGATCTCTGAGCAAATGCAGAACATTTGAATTCAAGTTAGAAGATACGTCTCCCCTTCTAAGCATACATAATATCTAGGAGTAAAATCAAGCATTTTGGTAAAACTAGCAATAATTATGATGGTGTAGTTTAGATTATTTTTTAGGACAGAAATTCTTACATTATAAGACACACAGTATTTGTGACATCTAATGGTTGGAGCTGTGCTGGAAATACATTCTTGTTGGTCTGTGGTCTGAAGATTTCATGTATCACTTTTCTGTACTAACCAAAGCAGCAGGATAAATGGCCAAAGAAATGTAAAAAGAAATCTGTCAAAAAGAGAGACATCTTCCCTGCTTCTACAGATTCAAAGGGATTTTTTTTTAAACTAGGAAAACATCAGAGATGTAATGTCTTCATTTATGCACAGCTGATTTTTAAATAACATCATCCTGCAGATGGAATACTTGATCTCACTTGAAAGAAAAGATACTCAACAGAAAGATTCTCCCCTTCACAGTGCAAACCATCACTTGGTTGAAGTATCAGTAAAGTTAAGTATGTTTTAAATAATTCAGATAGATACCATTACCTTGGTCTTTATTTATTAGGGAAGCACAAAGAAGCAGGCAAGCAAGGCAAGCAAAACAGGAACAAAACAAACAAAAAAACTAACAAACAAAAAACCCCCAAAACAACAACAACAACAAAAAACCACAACAAAAAAACCCCAAAAACAAAACACAAACAAACAACCAAAAACCAAACAAATAACCAAAAATCAAACAAAAAACCAAACCAAACCAAAACAAAAAACCCCAAAAACAAAAAAAGAAGACAAATTCCTCCAGAGTAATTTAAAAAAATAAGGCAGGTCAGCCAGTCAGCCAGTACTAAGTTCTGCATGTCCATCCTCAGTTGCTCCCAGGATCTGAGTTAAAACTACTGTGACTGCAATGGTAAGCTTAAGGATGACATTACCAAAAAGACTGAAGTATCATTAAAAGTAACTACTGTGTGATATTGTAAGCATGGAATTTATATAATATTCAACACCTAGCATTAGAAATCCATGTTGTAGACTGTCATTCATGACTCTACTCAGTGTAGAGAGTGAAAAATCCCTGCAAGATAACTCATTGATATTTAAAATGCATGCCTTAGATTGGTCTTACGTTTTATTTTTTGAGAATGTCTATTTGTTTCAGTGATGACAGAAAACACTAAAAAGCTTAGATTGTTGACTAGCCTAAGTTGCCTTTCATGTGTTCAAAATTGGGAAAAGGAATTCAAATAGGAGCCTAAAGAGACAGACAACTCTGCCAAGAAGTCAATTCTAAAATTGTCCTGCAGTTTCTAGGTCATTTGGAAAACAAATTGCCTTTTTACTGACCATCTCAATCTCAGCTGTAGATAAAAGGAGGGTAAAATAATTTTTAAAAAATCTCTAAAACTAAAATAAAATCATTGACACTTTTTCCAGGAATGAGACTCAGTTTTCTTTATTTTTTCTTTTGTAACTTACTATTGAAATAAGATAAGGCTTTGAGAAGACCTCACTGGTTGAAAAGATGTTCAACACATGTACAAAATGAAATCTGTTTGACCATCCTTGTCTATTACAAATATAAATATAAACACAGAGATAGAGATGATTCACTTAAATTTCTTCAACTTGACTGGTAATATCTTGACACATTTCACTGGTGAGGGTATAACTTATACCACTCTTCAAAAGTAAGTTAAAAAAAAAGACACAGCAATGACTGTGGACTGAAGATTTATTAGAAAGATTCCCTAACCATCCCTTGGAAGTAAAATTTCCATTCTGTGCAAACTCAGTGAGAAATTGCTTTCTTGACATGGTACTCATTTATCTCCCCTCACTCTGTGTTCTTTGAGGTCTCCTTTTGCATCATTTGTTTGGTAGTATGAGGCCGATTTAAACATTTTTACATTTGTGCTCTTGCCAGAAACCACAGTGATTTAGTGAATCAGGAATGCATCATTCATGTTTGTTCCCTCTTTTCACTGCATATGATTTTAAGGAGAAATAAAAGGCAAGGGTACAACTTGCTGCATTAAGTGCTCCTTAGGAGCATCCATTGATGGATCAGGCTATGAGAATTTGAGCTCGACTCAGTAATATTTAACAGATACATTTTTATTTGTATTCAGAAAAAAAAGTCTTTTGTTGTAACATATTTACTTGTAATATTTTTCTCATCATACAGGGTGTTTCTTATAACACATCATTGTTGGTTAAGGATGTCCATGTAAACAAAACTCTAAGTATCCATCATCGTATATACAGAAGCATAAACCTATCTGAACAGAAAAACGCTTCTGTATACTACTAACAGTATTTTTAGGTCAGTAGTATAATATTAATATTTTAAATAATTACACTGAGAAGTTGGCAAAAAAGCTTGTCAAGATTTGTTTTATACTTATTTCTAAGACCTTCCTTATACTCTTACAAAAACATAGTTTGTGAGTGCAATTTCAGAACTTATTCAATCAGATCTTAGACTTCACAGATGAGCATCAGGGCTTTCTATGCCTTTCTGTATCTGGTGAACTGAGAGTCAGTTAGTCTCTTTGGGCCCTTGTGAACAAAAAATTAAATTCAAAAGCTTATTTTTTCTAAGCAGTAATCAAATATTTAATCTTAGTCTCTGGGAAGATTTTTGTCTTGTCTGTTGTGGCAAAAATTCTCAGGTGTGGTAGAGAAGAATGTGGTCTTTTTTTGCTAATATCAATTACATATTAATCTTATTCAAAGGTGATGACATTATGATTTATCTAACCTCTCTGTGCATTGGTTCTTAAACCTTCTGCTTTAGCTAAAGGAGTGTGTTTCAACAATGAACATAAACAACAACTGTTTTTAAATTCATGTGTTTACTTGACATCAAAGATAGGTGACTGTCTCCTACAGGTGTCTGTATCTGAACAATAGGTGCAACAGCTGGGACATTTTGGTGCATCAGAGAAATTAGACACATTCTCCTGGGTATAAATAGACTAACCAATAGAGCAACATATAGATTTAAACATACAGAGTGGTGCATTGTAGTTGCTAATAATAATTTTAAGAGACTGTCAACAGAAAACCCATACATCAGTATCTGTACAGTTAAAATTAAGAGATGTATAGTGCCGATCCCAGAAGATGAATTTTAAATACCTAAAAATGGAAGCCACCTCCTGGCACTTTGGAGGGGTCTGTGGAGGCAATGTAAATCTGCATGACAGATGTCAGGAAACACGCAGACCATGCCATCCTGTGGGCGTATGTTGGGAAATATTTTCCCTGCAATTGTATTAACAAGCCTCAATTTTCTTGAACTCCTAATTACTTCACTCTGATCCTTTGTGCAGAGCTATCAATAGTACCTGTCTACATAGTACCTACTAATAGTGAAAGGTAGTGTTAACATTCAGTGTCTTATAACTCTCACTTTGCAGTCATTCAAGAGTACTTATATTTTTTGTGGGAAACCAAACCCCTAGAAAATATAGGCCCAGTTTTATTCCTCATATATTAATATGGGGGTTAAATTAATAGTTTGCAGACAATTATGGCCTCTGTACAGTCATGATTACACATATCTAAAATTACACTTGAGACAGATGTGAGCTATAAAAGAGCAGTATATCATCTTCCATGCCAAGAGGAGAAGGTTTAGTTTATTTTCATTTGTCACCAGAATAAAGAGTCAAATGACCCCAAAGACAGAAGCATGAATCAAGAGGTAATTAAAATATTTATAATCTCATTTCCCTGTGGGTACTTGTATCTCTTCTGAGGAGATGAGCACAAATTTCCAGGTAAACATGTGTTCACATAGGTGAGAAGCAATTCAGTTGAAAAGAATATTGATATCTGCTCTATTTGAAACGTTTTAGGATTTTGTCAGAATATGGCAATAAGACACAGAGGGAAAAACATTTTTCTGGATCAGCATAGAGTAGTATTGTGCCATGTCTGAAATGGGACTAAAGACCTATGTTTAACTAACTGAATCCTAGATACACAGTGAGGCAAAGAACTACTGTCAGAAAAGAAAATGGTAGGGGATGTAGAACAGAAACTAGAAAGCCGAATACCTTGGGGTGTCTGAGGATGTGTCTCTTACATTGGCACCACGCACCTGTTTACCCGTATTCTTGTTTCCACATAAGTTTATGCTTCCACTTATGGAAGAAACCAGGAGACCAAAACCAGACAAATGAGAACAAATTAGGGCTAATAAGAATTGAGAAGGAAAGAAGAAGGAAATTTTTAGCATGACAAGTGGTGCTGATTCCCCCTCAAAGCTAGTACACTGCATGAATCTGATACCATGTTTTTTTCTTCCAGTCTGTCTACGTGTGCTATCAAATAAGACATAGCTAAATGAACAGCCCTCAAAGAAAGGAGTGGATTAGGCCTCTGGAGATGACGACTAGCAAGTTAAAATTAAAACTTCTTTTCAGTTGGGCTGCAGTGACCTATTTATACAATTTCTTTCTTTCTAGCTAGCTAGCTTTTTTTAACATTGCAAGGTGTACCTGGCCTCTCTCATCTCTAAACTGTCTCCCTGATGCCCTGATCACTCTCTGATCTATCTCTCTATCTGCTGGGTGAATGCTAATATGACATATCCAACCTCTAAAACAAGCCATTTATTTTGAAACTTGGCTATGTCAGAGCATTTGATGCGTCAAACATGAAAATGAATGTATATTTGGATATTGGGTACATCATGTCTTTATATTAAATTATGTCCTGAAAAGAGGATTGATTCTTAAACTGGCAGGATATATGTATTGCTTCCTTGAATCTCTAGCATGAAGCTAGACATGGGGGGAGTCTAGCAAAGGTTCTCTATGAAGCAGAAAAAGAGTTGCTCAAGGGCTACGAGTGTTTTCTTTACATTAATAAATCCTTCTTTGCACTTAAGGAAAGAGATTCTGTCATTCTTGTCCATTATTATGTGACAATAATACATTAGTCTATGAGAGATTCTTATCCTAGAGATAATATTTAATTAATGTGCAAAGAAGGAAGTGAAAATTGTACTTTTAAAATCATATATATTTAATACATTGGCATAGATATTTCAAAGTCCCTTTTTTCTTCCTTTTGATATCTGGGCCATTGGCGTGTACACACACTGAAGTCTACCACTGTCAGCATCTGAAAAAAAATGACAAACTAAGATACTTCAGGAAAAATAGACCGACTGTTTGTGGACTGTTAGGTGAGTCTTTTTCTGTTTGAACTTTCCCTGTCACTGTTCACAGATCAACCCATACAAGAAGGCATAACACAATTCTTTGCAATAATCTAGATGCAAATCAGAAGACAGTGAATACTTCCTCTTACAGGACAATTCCAGCTCCTTGTGCTATTTGGAAGCTTGTGGATCTGCATGCAGAAGTTATGGGTCTGCACCTGGCAGGTTGTTATTATGAATGCTGCATGAATACATTTCAGTGGATGGCTTACTACTAAATGAGTCAATCAAGCATTTCTTCAATATTCTCCTCATTATGTGAACACTACTTGGGGAAGACATATTTCTTCATTTTCAGATTCTTCAGAAGACATTGATAAAATATCTGGACTTCTCATCCGTCTAGATTTCAAACAAATACTGATTGCACAGCAAACATGGGAGTGCCAAATCTTTCCTCACCTGTATCTCTAAGACACACACATACAATTGTCAAGACTGCAGCTCAATAAGAAAGACAATGGCCTTCATTGATGCATGAAGACTTGTAACTTTTAAGAAATTCCAAACCTCACCAAAACAGCAGGAGTATTCTATCAGTGAATCAAGGATCAAAAATATTTAGAATTTAGAATGTGCATTAATTGCACTATTGACAGAGTGATCTGCTTACTTTTTTTCCTTTGCCCAAACAAGCACTTCTGATTTTGTTTATTCTGATTATCAATACCAATTCAGCAGGCTGCAAAACTCTGACACAAGGATAAAGCATATACAATATATAGGATAAGTCAGATAAAATCTAAATAAAACTAAGCACCATGTTACACAAAGAACTATGACCTGAGTTTTTTTCAGAAATGATGAGGCATATTTAGAAAGATAACTCAGAATCTCAGATTTGGTCCACTATTGCCTCTGCTTTCCTACAGTCTCTCTATAATCCACCCTGTGCAGCACTCCCTCATAAGAAGAAGTCCAGAATTAAGAATAGTCTCAGATTCCACTCTGATACAAACCTCATACCTGAGGATTTCCATCATCTGTGTTCAGACAATGATGTAGCCTAATTTTTCTCAATTTTGTCAACTCCTAAATGGATGCAATATTCCTGAGCACTTCCACTGTTTAGGGAACATCAGTAACATAGAAAGCCCTTTTCTTGGTACCACCTACATGAATCAACTTTGTCCACTGCTTTGCTTACCTCATGTTAAAGAATTTTTAATGTAATTAGGAAAACTTAAGTCTTTGCCTTCAAGTTCTTCTGTGGTTTGCTTCCCAGGAATTTAAATGGCTTGTGGATGAAATGTATAATGACCAAATTCAGTCTTTTAGGATAACAAGAGTCAAACCTTCTCTGTGCACAGCAAAGTTTGCTCTAAGGGGAAGGTCAAATACTTGGAATGGATTTCAACAGCAATTGAGAAGCATTCCTATGTTTATTATCTTTGGCTTCACCACATTCTGATGCAAAAGCTAATACATTTTTTGTTGTCTGCCTTGCTCTGATGCAAATACAAGCAATATGCATCTCTAAGAAATCCCTTCATAAAGATTTTAAAATCCAAACAAAACCAAAATTTTAGAAGTCAAACAAAAAAAAAAATCCTAAAAAAGACAGACAAAGCCAAATGCCCTTACCAAACATGCAATGTGCTGTTCTACAAGTTTCTGCTGGAAGGAAGACCAATTTGTGACTATCACTAGTCATGTTTCTTAATGCTTTACTGGAAGGTGATAAGATATGATGATAAGGAGAGCAGTGTAAGAACCTCTGTAGAGCAGAAAGATTTCATTGACTGTGATGTATGTCACTGGTGATAACAACGAAAATTTTTCATGCTTATAACCACCTCATGATGCTAGGATGAACAGATTATAGGAATGGTAGGTTCTTCTTTTTTTATTGGTTAGCTTTCATGAAAATGGTATTGGGGTAAGTTTGGTTTTCTTCTCCATGCAAAAGTAATTAAGAAGGCAATGACAAAAGGACAGTTATGTCCAGTACTTCTGACTGAAGTAATTAATGTAGATTAGTAACATTTTCAAAAGTGCCTAAATGTTGCAGGCTTTTAAAGATTTCAAAGTATATTTACTCCACATAATACAGTGTGTTAGCAAGACCCCAGAGCTAATAACTAACGAACTAGATCCTGTGTCACCTTTTTGAGAAGCAGAATTAATTAGTCCAGCCATAACAACATACTGCTGAGAGTTTTGTCTTCTTCAGTCTGTGCTAGTACAGCACTGAGACATGCACATATAAATGAACTGTCTCTGGCAATTTGCTTGCAATGCTCTGTTACAGTGCATAGACATGCCTTCAAGCACTCAGTCTCGTAACTCTGATTGAAGGAAACTCAGGCTTTTACAGGTATGAAAGTTGCTTTTAAAAATAAGACTTGGCACCTCCGAAAAGATCTGTGTCCAAGACACAGTACCTTAGGCAGAAATCCAGGCAAGAGGCTACAATCTGAAGTGTGAAATTTAGTAGCAAAAGTAAGATTTCTTGCAAGTTAGGTTAAAAGACATTTCAGTGGCTCTTCTGGATAGATGTGGATAATTTCCAAGCCTGATAGAAGTTTCATTCAACAATTATCCTTTCCATTTTTCAGTGATCACTGCCAATAGTAGATTAAAAAGGCTAGTCAGTTCTTGGTTTAAGTTAGACTCACTCTGCCTTTGTCCATTTCCGTTTCATGAAACTACCAATTTGCATGACCAGAGAGCTTGGTCCATGCATTTTTACATTTATGCCACTGTGGATACAACTGATTATTAGAGAAATAGTACTGCAAAATAAAGACACAGTCAGCAAAACATGTTAAAAGAATTATTTGTCTTTTGATTCAAATACACACGGGAGGTAATTAAACAAACACCCTCCGCCATGTATAGCTGTGGGGAGGGAAACCAATGGGAAAAAAAAACAACTCTTCCCTTACAAATTACCTTTTCTCTTTTCTTCCTGCAAACAGCAAAACTGCATATATTCAGCACAGTGCAACTTTGAAGGGGAAAATAGGGAGTCAGACTCCACCCATCAGAAATTCAATACATTAATATGAAGGTCTGTCAAAACAGATTCTCCTGGTAAAGGATTTTCCAAGGAACGTTCTTAAATGCTAGTATTATCAGACTGTTATAATCCCTCCCTCTAGCATTGCCCTCAAAATATGTCTCTTTTAATGTCTTAGGTTTCTAGTGAAATATCCTTAATATATGCCATTCTGATACCACCAACTCAGATTTCTATAGGTCTTAGCCCTAGGAAGATATTGTTAGTAGTCACTACTTAAACAATTATTGTTAAGAATTTTGTGAACATTTGGATGTTGTGGGGGCTAAAATATTAGGGGTTACCATGTATTAAAGCTGCATAGCTGAAAGAGAAAGTGAAAACAAGAAAAAGAAAAGAAGGTTAAGAGAAAAGGCTAATGGACATTGAACATCTGAAGAACAGCATGAATTGCACATATTCAGGAAGACTCTTAAGATTCTTACACATTACAGGATTTGAGCCTCCTAGAACTTCTGGAAGAAAAAAACAAACAAACAAAAAAAAAACAACAAAAACAAAAAAAACCCCAAGAAACAATCAACATCCTCCTTTTAAGTGTAGGAGGAATTACAACTTGCTGTGCCACTGGTAGCTGCCAATTTTCTTGGCTAGTGTTGAAAAGAAAACTAGGTCACATAGCAGTCTCTACACATTTCTTGGAGATGACTGCTAATTGCTCTGAACTTTGAAGTGTGGATATTGAAAAGTTCTTACATCTGTGGTTTTCTAGAGAAATCTAGAGAATTTAAAGTCTTACAAGTGACTTTGTGTATGCATACTCATTTGCTCATCATAGCATACTCTACCAGAAGGAAAATGGAGGAAAAATTGGGGAGTTGAACAAGACCAACAGGAAAAACCTGCAAAAAAACCCCAAAAAAACAAACAAAAAAAATCCCACTAGCAAGAAAAAACCCCATCCAATGTATTAGATCCTTTGGTTTTATCTATGCACAAAATCATACTATAGTAATTTAATATATAGTACAGGGATTTAACAGAAATTATTTAAATCCCTGCGAAGGGATACATATCAGTATTGGAATATCTTATTGCTATTTAGCTGAAACAAAAGTTAATAAGTAAGTAAGTAACTAACAAATTCCAGCTTTCCACTATTTTTTTCTCACGTTTAACTAAACTACATTAAAATGTGCCTTAGATTTTAAAAAAGTATTTTCTTTTGGAATGGGGATAGCCCCAACTGAACATCATTGGAATAGAAAGAAAATGCTACAAACACCTTTTTCCACACTGTGTTATAATTACCTCACTCCCCAAAAGAAGGTAATGGTCTTGTCTGTGGGAACAAAGAGGTTCTAGTACTGCAGCCTATTAAATATTTTCCAGATTGTGGCCTTGGCCACTTCAGATAAGACAAGACAGCTGCTCTGCTTAGAATGATAAACTTAGTTTGCAAATAACTGTTCTTACTTCAGAAAAAAAGTAGTCACAGAAAACAGTGAAAATAATAGTACCTACATGTAGACATGTAATAGTTGAGAAGAGAGAAATTTCCTTTACCATACTTCAGCACTTTCCAAGCCAGTCCACAATGAGCACAGTGTTATTTTAAAAAATCCTAGCCCCGTTGTTATTGTACATGACATATTACATTGTACTGTACAGTGTGTGGTGATGAGAAATTCCCCAGCTTATTTAATTGTGATCCTTCAATGAATTTGAAAGGGAGCACTTTATTTCCATTTCTTTAATTTACTAGTTCTTTAGCTGATGATTTTATTAACTCTTGTATTTGAGAACTGATGCTTAACAAAAAAAGGGGAAGAAAAAAAAGGCCCTTGGCAGTATTGTGAAGGCCTGGAACTGAATAATGCACTTTAATAATGAGGAATAGAGCTATGGCTTTTGCTGATGGCTGTGACCGGCTCTGTGACCTGATTATGTCGCAGAGTGTCAGCAGCTGAGATACTACAAAAGGGAGCGCATCCCATCAAATCTATCTCCATTGTAATCACTTGTGCTGCTGAGAGGCTTGTTAGGAGCAGGGAATCCATCAGGCCTCATTAGCACCGTTTACCATCAAGAAGCTCAAAGAGCAAATGTGTATCCTCTCATCAGAATAATGAGAACCAAAGTACTCCTATTATCTAATTGCATCAACAATGCCTCTCTCTCTATTTAGTTTCCTGAGCTACTTGTGGACTACAACACTCAAAAATTAGTTATTTTTTGTTAAGTACCAGGGTGGACCTGTGCTTAAGATTTTTTTTATACAGAAGGTTTTCATATCTAAAGAGCAAGGCATGGGCACAATGAAGCCTGGGTTACTTCAGGGGCATTCTTACATTATAATGAAACAATCCCAATTAATTCACTGTTCACTTAAAGTGTGGACAATACAATTGCACCATACATACTTAGATTTTCCTTTTAATCTCGCAGGAAACAGACTATTGCCCTTTATCCACAAGGCAGTTCATCATGACAACTCTTATCATGTTTCTCTTCTCTTTTATGGTAAAATGTTATTTTGCAACTGCTGAATTTAGTGGTATTTTTCTCCTCTTCGACAATCCCATCTTTTCAAAAGAGAAACTAAACTTACTCAGTACCCACAGTTAAAATGTATTTGATCCTGCTGAAGTCAAGAGGCATATATGAATGCAACTGATGATAATTAGAAACCATATTCATCAACCTTGCTTTCATATTTCTGTGGCTCATTTCCTTACAAATATTATGACAACCTCCAAAGCACACATTTCACATACTTAATGAACATAGCAAAACCAACACAAAACTCCTGATTTTCTATTTTCTTTGCAAAACCAGTATAAAAAAAAAAAAAGATATATTGGGTTAAACCTCTGAAGAATCCAAGGGCAGCAATGGCACTAGGGTCCTACTGTAAGGCAGGCTGAAGCTGAATAGGTAGACAGTATTTCTTTAAAATCTACTGAGGGTGCAATCTGGCAAACCAGCTGCCCTGGCCTTCAAATTTAAGATATAAAAGCCCAGAGCTGCAAACACTTCCTGGAAAGTGCTGAGGCCAAACCGAATGTAAGCAGTGTTACATGGGCCAATAGCTCTTCATAATATGCCTCTGAAAATGAAAATTTGATTTAGAGTCCTCTATGTGTACTATATCAAATTAATCAGGTGATCTAATCATATTGTTTCAATGGATTAGATCTCTTGGTTTGATCTTGGGAAGCTCTGGTGATACAGTTCATATTGCCATTCACAGCAAAAAATGAAAAATAAACATGCTATAACTCTGAATTCAATAATTAATTAAATAAAAAGGTATATAAATTATTGTTAATATATATAATTTTTTAAACGATAATAGTAAGAACTCTTAGACTATTGGGAATTAAGGCCATGCCATATGTCATTTAAAGGATCATTTCCCTTAAATTTGGCATAGGATCTTGGATTTGACCTAGAGCTTAGTGTCTCCAGGGATTACTGATCACCATATATTTAGCTAGACAGATGGACATTTACAAGCCCTGAATTTCTGTAACAGAAACGGCATGTAATTACAAAGATTGCACATATCAACATTCTAGTAACTCATTTAGCTTTATATTTTCAGGAATGAGTTTTGGGTATCATGCTTGTGTTTCCTTGAATGGGAAAATTTTTAAAGGGCAGAATTCTTAACATGTGGTGCAAATCTGGCTCTTTAGTGACTCCAAGCAGATTATTTAGAAATGGAGCATTTCAAATTACTATTCGTATATGCTCCCAATTTTGAAAAAAACATCCTGTAGTTCTTGGTTAGGTGCTATAATTCTATTAATTTGAAGGGAATGTAATTTACTTTCTGGAATGTAAATAAATTATACTGAATGGTCCTGTTTTAAGGCAGCCTGATAAGTGGCCTCTAAGTAATATGAGTTTGTGCTGAATATTATAAAACTGTATGTTATATTACACACTTACTGTCAATATTTATTTATATTGTGGCAAGGTCAGCAGTACTGATTATAAACCAAGGAACATTTGCAAAAAAAAAGTAATAAAAAGAAAACCCTTATTTTAAAAAACCTAGGCAGATAGCTAGATGCAGTAATTTGATTCTGACAATTGGGAAGATTCTTCCTTTCCTTTCTCTTTCTCTGCAACCTGTGGAATTATTGGTTTTGACTTTATGTCTGGAATAAACAGACTCAGCCTGAGTGAAACTTATATTCAGTGGTATCTTCTTAGTAGTGGTATTTTTTTGAGAAAACAGTGAATGGTCACACATAGTGTGAGAACATGTTCAGTGAATATAGTTCAGTGGAGAACATGTAAAGGAAAAGCTATAAAGAAATTAGTCTACAGTCATAACTTCAGCTCTTACGATGAGCCTGTTTGGTGTCAAGTGCTTTATATTTAAGTGGCAACTGTGAACCATTTCTGGAGCACAGAGGAGATAGAAACAAGCAGGCTTCTATGTTGGAGCTGATCTGACTATGAGTTATAGGTATTATAACCAACTTTTCTCCCAAACCAATACCCCATCCCTCCAGAAATCTTAATAGGCTTTTGAGAGCCTCCATTTAAAGCTGGCTGCATAAAATGATCCTTTGATGAAAAGGGATTGAAACAAGGGTTAAAGTAGACATTGAAAGGTTATTGTAGAGGGCACATTGTTCATACAATCCTCCTTTAATATGTGTGGTGTGCACCTGCGATAAGATGATTCATTAGATAAGGCCTCACTTTGACAAGCTCCATCGTTCAACCCTCGGGGTAGTGATGGAACAATTCTGCACCCACCCAGTAAATATAACAAGGTCAGCATTTTTTTTCCCTGGGACTTGGATGGTGATAGTGAAGCTCAGGAAGCATCTTTGTTTATGTGTCCTGTTTAAAAAAAAACAGGGGAGGTCCTATAAAATGTTCAATTTTATTTTTTAATGGGCCAAAATAAAAAACCTCATTCTTGTTTCAATTAACTCACAGAAAACTACCAGGAAAAGAGCTGCTCTTTCTTTTTTTCTTTTTTCTCCTCACTAGTAAACAGTAAGAGTAGGAACTAGATTTTAGATCCCATATCATCCAAGCTGCATCATTTCAATAAATCTTTTTCAGGGCCTAACATCCACATAAACACTGTGGGTATCACTGTATGCCCAGTTTGTAGAATTTAGAATAATGACATTCAAATGACTCAGTTACCAGTTATATTCACAGATCTGTTGCAGAGAAACAATTGTGTTAGTTTTACTCCTAATAAATTCAATAAAAGATAAAAGTGGTCACCATCTGAAAGCCACTTAAATATGGCGCATCAAAGGAATTATTTTTATATATATGGATTCAGATGCATATGTTTCTGCATCATTCTAAGACTGAAACTAAAATAGTTTTAACAAACAAACATCTCCAAAATGTAGGTAATGCACAATCTCTCTCTTAGACACATTATCTCTTAAACAATGTTCAAGTTCCTTTTTGGAAAATTTTCTTTACATCAAAATAATCCTCCAAATTTGCATTTACAGGCTGGCATAGTCATTGCAAATTGCTTAACATAGTTAATAAACAAATTAGGAAGCCACTCAGATAACTCCATTCCTTATGCCTCATTACAATTTATTTTCCTTTACTAGAAACATTTAATGCCTTTTAAGAAACAACATAATGCAGAAATACCACAGAAATGGAAAAAAGTGAAGCACTGTACCACTTCAGTAAAGTTGTCTGTTATTAGGCATATATAAGTGGAAGAAGACAGATGGTATGTTTGTTAAAAATCACAAGGTTGCTGGACTTTTGAAATGGTAAAATATTAGTAAATGGTATTGCACTACTGAAATATTTTTAAAGGACTGAAACAAAATAAACCAAACCCTTAACCTTTTCTTTTCTAGCTTGAAAACACTCTTTAAGAGTGCCTAATTTTCCCCTGTTTCTTAGACTTTCCATTTCTTACCTTGTCTGGCAAATCAATATTTATTTATCTTCAACATGTGCACTTTTAAATTGCTGTCATACAGGCGGAACTGATTTTTGTCCCGAGATCAGCCTGCCATCAGAATTCACTGTTTGCTCCATGTTCTACTCACCTGTCCTTGTGCATTAGTGACGAGCTGGCCTGTGACCCCCTGAAGACTGGAGAGGGCGTTTCCAAAGGCCTGGGAGTTTGCTATTGAGCCCATGGCTGCTGCTGCTGCAGCTGCTGCTGCTGCTTGACTTGCTAGTGGATTATTAACCAGCTGGAAAAAAAAGAATTAAAAGATAATGATAAAACCCATGATAAATATCTAATACTAACTCAATAATATAAAAGTGATAGCACAGTAACGCTTATGTTATTTTAATGTTTTTTACCCACTTAATTGTGTGTAAAAAATGTCTGCTCCAAGAGCTCAAGTTTGAGAGGTTCTTACTTCTGGGGCTTTGAAAATTAGTAGTTTTAAAAAAGGAAGAGGAAATTCCATGTGATGTTGAATACAATTCCCCTTTTTAATCCTACATTAACTCTCCTATTTTTTTAATCGAGTTATGCTTGATGTGGTTCTTTAGGCTCAAGTTGTGAATGCCACAGGTGTAGCAGCTTAGTACTACTGTAAAGAGCAATCAGTGAAAGATTAGCGCTTGACTGGGAGTGGAAAGTTTACTTGGAGATATTCAGAACAGAAACTATTTTACTGATGACCTCAAACCCAAGAGAAATCTGCAAATCCTTTTAATTTTTATCATTAAATAATTGGTCTCAATATCTAGATAAATCACATTAGAAGACTCAACCTTGTAAGGGAAGTCAGTAGATTTCAAGTAAGAAGTCAAAATTAATTTGCAAAATATGATACTAAGCAATATGCTGCATCTCAAGTGTGAATGATTAGTTCCAGGACTCATACATTTTCAGGAAATAATTTGTATTGTCTGTTTTAGTCAATTCTACCTCAATGCACCACAGAAAGCATAGAACATGGTCATGGCTTTCACCTTAAAGACTAGGGGAATCCCATGGAGAAGCAGTCCTATCAACTCCTGTGCTTATCAAGCATACAAAATGCGTGCTCCTCTGTCAGAATCAAAAGTTATCTTGGACACGGCTTTTCTACTGGCTTATTGGGAAGTTTCTATTTTCTTATCCTTTTCTGAGAAAGGACAAACATTGAACCAAGCACACAGGGATAACAGTAAAAAAACCAAAAACATTGTGAAACATAATCACTTGGACAGCTGTCTTGAGAGAAATTAAACTGAGTTCAAGAGGCTGAAAATACATTTTAGAGTGGCTTTGCCTCCTAAGAATCATTGCATTATAGCAGAACTTTAAAATATGCATTAGCAGGATAGAGCAGCCAGAAGTCTGAGGGACATAACTGTCTAGAGACATTTTTTCTTATACTGAGATGAAAATGCTAGAGCTAACTCAAAACAGCTTTATGTTTGAGCTGAAATTAGTAGGATTTCTAAGTCCTAAGATGATGAGGAAATTATCTATCTTTTAGAAATGGAGAGTCACAAGCAGTGGTAAGTGATATACTCCATAGACAGGCTCTGCTTCAAAATAGGTTATAAAAAATTAATCAGTGATTAGTAGATGTTTTAAGCATGTTACAGATATGAGTAGTGTGTATGTTATAGACGTTTAGAAGCCCATCAATAGAAGATGTCAGATATGGTTATAATCTATGCTTATAAGAAACCTACTTGTCTGTTGGACATTGCAAAATCTACAATTGATTGGTCATACATTAAAACATCTATTAATCATTCATTAGCCTCTCATGAAGTATTTATAAATGCAACCTTGATATAAAGTGTTGCTTAAAGGGGTGCCTTGGGCATATCCAATCCCTCTAGAAATTATAAAGTAAATAACTAAATAAAGATTAGTAGCAATGCCAGACAGAAAAGATGACATTGTTTGGAGGAAATATTTTGATTTGGAAAAAAATGTTATACGAATCTCTAAAAGCAGTTCACAGCACCTCGTGGCATGAAAATCAAGCAGGAATAAAACACAAAAGGGGAAAACTGCAATGCGTGCTTGATTAGTAGTCCTGATGAGCTGCGCTGTGAAGAGAACCAGTACAATGACCAAAGTGAAGCTCAGTCCCTGAATACAGAATACAAGAAATTCCACTGAATGCACAAAGGTGTGAGTGCAAAGGTAGCTGATGCACTCTTCAGTCGTTTGGGTGGTGGTGTCTGAGCATGGCAGTGTAATGCCAGAGAACAATATAAGTAAACTGGTTTTCTGCTGAAAACAGTGTCATTTCTTTATTGTCCGAATCAGAAGTTAGCAAATGCTGCCTTTTTTTCACAGCACTTCATTGGCGGTACTGGGACTTGAAGAAATTCTCTTATAGCTGTAAATACTTGGAGAAGAAAGAGTATAAGACTTTCAGAAAAGGCCTTCTACAATCTTATTAGCGACCCACAAGTTACTGAACCTCTGATCCTACAGCATCTGACTGCAGGTATAAATGATAATCTTTTGACAGTTACTCAAAATCAGTTAATAAACTACACTAGCTGCTATATTCAGGGCTTCAGAGGTGTATAAGACCAGCAGCTTGGGAAGCATAAATAAGCCTTGTGAATCTGGAAAGTACAAAGGGTTAAAACCTTGTAAAAATCAGACTATCACCTTCTAGAATCTCTTTTCCATTTTTCTTGCACTGGTTTTCAAAAAATGTACATTTTCAAATACAACAATAAAATTTAATTACAACAAACCCTGGAGACACTCAGGATTGCTTTTAGTTGCATCACAGTGATAAGCTACTTATTAAAAATGACGGCAGTATCTGTGATATGCATAGGTACCCTGCATAGTACCATGTTCCAGGAAAAAATACAGGGAATGGGCCAAATTGCAGGGTAAGAGACTGCAAAGTGCATATGAAATCACCCCTATCTATTTATAAGTCTGATTAAAAAGGAGAGGATGCATTTTTCTTTGAGTCCGTTGGGGAGCTGTTGACTGCAAGTTGCACTCTATTCAATTGACCCCTTTTATCTTGTGTGCAAACTGGGGATAAAGAAATACATCTAATTTCATTACGTCTGGACACCAAGATAACACTTTGAATCTTTCTTTTATTCAAGAAATAAGATCTCTAACTTGAGAGGTTTATGCAATTTCTCAGTGAAGGTTGGATTCCTAAGAATGCATGTTGGAAATATTGGAAATATATTGTGAAAAATCTCAAAAAGGGCTCTTCTTATCTTGTTCCTGAATTTAAATAATGATTTAATTTGGAAGGCTGAGATATTTAGAACTGTCGATTCCACTGCCCAAATCTCTTCTCCAACCCGAACCACCAGCCATAACAGTAGATAATAGTAATCTTTGTTTAAAGTGACAGGCCAGCCCTCTTAAAGACACCTCTGCTAATAACATGATTATATGAGGAAGCAAATTTTATTAGGAAGAATCTTCAATAACTGAGTAGGTTTTGTACATTTTTCTGAATTTCCAAAGCTGAACTAGTAAAGGTAAAGCACATGAACATTGTCTACTCTAAGTCAGTAAATACAGAAGACATTCCAGTGCAGCAAACAGAATTCACACAAATAAAACAAATCAGAGAAATTCTGGTGAATGAAAGAGGCACTAACAAGATCCTAAAACTGTGCCATGTGAAGTGAGTGTTTCTATGGTTAACATAGAGTCTTAAAAAAAAATAAATTTGAAGAAAAGTGTGTTAGAGCCAATGCTGCAAGCAGCTTTCTTGAGAGCCACAAATACTTTTTTCTTTTGGAATAATACCATTTTCCTCTTTATTTTGAAAACTAACTTAGTATTTCATAGGAGTTGCTGTGAGAAACTGACCGAGCATTCATCTATTGTTGAATACAAGACCAGATTTGACAACCTACACAGTAGGCAGGTACTTTCCTTTATAAAAGGCATGTCCTACTGAACTTTCAGTCTCCTGGTCTGGAAATCAAAGAGCCAGTTTTAGTCATTACAATATAATTCAGTCAACAAATACAAAGAGAAAAAACCAAACAGTTTTACTAGTGGAAAGTCAAGACATTTCAGGATGCTAGAGCATCACATGAAAAAATGGGCATGTAACCTGAAAGGTAAATTCACTTTATGCCATGCCAGTATATAGATCTCGTGTGTTTTCTAAAGCACTTGTGGAGGAGGCTGCGTAAAGACATGCTGCTATCTGAATGCAGCCATGGAGAATTTGAAGGACATATTGCAGCGTAACTTCAGGCATAACTTCATTTTATAAAATAGTATTACTGTTTTTCAGAAAGACTGTTAAAAATCACATTTCTGGATATCTCCTAGTGATGGAATTAGTGTAAAAAGTATTATATTTGATTAGGGACCAACAGATCCTCAGTCTCTTATGTTCTCTGACAAACTCTTCTGTAGGGAGCATCACACTAGTAGATTAGCTGCTGAGATTATTTGCTTAAACCCATGTTTTTCAAGTGAAAACAAATATTTCTAAGAGTTGAGAAGAATTCAGCAATGGCTCTCAGTAAGAAACACATGACATTTTTCTTTTCTACCCGTAATGAGTGAAAATTTTATCCATAGAAATGAATTTTTTTTAAACAGCATGGCATGTGCTTTTGCAGGAATTTTTAGACAAGATTCTATCTGAATTTTATTGTGCTTAACTGATGAAAGAATTATAGATTAAAATATAGTGGGATTTATTCCCATTTTTTCTCAGTGGCTTGTGAGACAAATTCTGGGAAGTAGTCACTGGACCTTAAGGGAAAAGACTGTTTCATACTGAGCACAGGCCCCTGAGGATATTCTGATACCTTCTTTGTTACAGTGACTAGCATTATCATCTGTACTGGGCGTAGATGGAAAGGTTTTGGTAGTGAAGCAGCTGCAGAGGAGGAAGAAAAAAAAAAAGGAGTGAACAAAACAAAGGGAACAGCAAGGTCAGAGAAAGGAAAGGAGTTGTTCCACAGCAGTGAAAGAGTCCCCACTGTAGCCCTTGGAGGACCCTAGCGTAGGCAAATGGAAATTTCCTGATGAGAACTGTGATCCCTGGAACGCCCGTGCAGGAGCAGGGGGAAAGTGTGAAGACAAAGGAGCTAGAGAGGGGAACTTAACTGCCTATAGCTCCCCACTGAGAGTGGGTAGAAAAGTCAGGACTGAAACAGTGAAGTCTGGGAGAGTGGGGAGAAAAGTTGTTTTAATACTTGTCTTTGTTTTTCACTTAATTGGCACTATATTAAAGTTGATTATCCTCAAGTTGAATCTGTTGCCCCCAACACCGATTGGCAAGCAGTCAGTCCCTCTTGACCCATGAGCTTTCTCATCCTGCTTCCTCCCCCATCCCACTGAGGCAGTGAGTGAGTGGCTGGCATTGCTAACCCACCACACCACTGCATGGCAGTAACTGGAAACCATATATTGCAACAAAACTACTCAAGTATTTTCAATACCTTGATAACATAGAAGCAGAGCATTTCAACATAGATACCCATATGCTTGATTTCTAAACATGAGTGAATTGAGACAAAAGTGCAATTTCCCTGAAAGTCCCCATTAGCTCTTCTGGCAAATTCTTTACACAGTGTTAATGCTTATATTCCTAACTGTTTTCAATACGTATATATACCTAGTATCAGTCGATAGCTCCCTGAACTTACATAAAATCTCATGGTCCCTGGAGGAATTAAAAAAAACACGCTGGAAAGACTGCTTCAATTGAATCCTTGGAAAGGACCTAGGTATGCCAGCAATAAGTACAAAACAAATTGATCATAAAAATCAACAAGATCACCACTTAACACTTACATAGAATTGTCGGTGAGTGAGCTCTGTCAATTTATTTTTAGGATTTTAAGTAAAATTAAGTCAAATTTTGAAAAATCCTCTGAACATGCAGATCCCAAGAAAGTCAAGAGAGAATACACAGGCAACATAAACCAAAATGTGTTAATTTCATCCAAACAGACACCATGAGCAAATATTTTGGAAACTGTCTGGTTTTTTAATTATCAGTTAGATTTTTTTTTAATGTTGTTCTTTCCCTCCCTCTGTCCGTCCCTCCTTTTTTTGTTTACATAATAGGATAATTACATCATTTAACTTTTGTAAATGAACATCAGGGTAAAATGTCTGATAAAATGGCTGTCATAGAGTCTAATCATGCATAACTATTTGAAAACATGCCCAGCAGGCAAATCCCAAATTATGAAAAAAAAATTAAATCTGTCAACATTTAGTTTTTGTACACTGTTGTGATATGATCAATCTACAAAATGTATAATTTAGTTATAATATCCAGACCCATCCAACAATGTCTGCTTATTTCAAGACTGCACAGACCTAAATTTGCAAATGGTTGTAGATGGTAAAAGTTCCAAATAGGCTGCTTAGACAGACATTTTAGTATATGCACATGGATCAGAAATTTATGTACAGCATACAGTGTAGAGACAAGGATATTGAAATATCTGAAAGCACCGATTTGACAGAGACACTTAAAATATCTGGTTCTCACAGATACTTAGTCCGCTCATTATATGCATTTATTGTGGTTGAGCTATTTGCTGTCTAAATCTATGCTGAATTTTCTATCAGAAATAAGCACTGATAGTGGTATCGCTGATGCGACATGACTTGATTCAATGCAAAGCGACGCGACCTGAGGTGATTGGAAGTACGCAGTGCTCATGTGAGCCTTGATATGACATGGGTAGAAGACGATGAGCAAAATTTCTTAAAATATCTTTGTAAACAAGGTGCTGCTGCTCAAATTTGAACCAGTCTGAAAACTACAATAAAAACTTGCAAAATTAAAAGGGTATATTTCTTATAGAGCTGTGGCAAAGCAAATAAAGAGCAGATATCATTCCCAGGTCTCTCAGACCAAACTTATGGAGTCATGAATAATGAAGAATGGATCAGGCTAAGAGTGAGCAGACACCAACCTAGCCAATTTAATTTCTTCTCTATTAGTGACAGACAGGAAAGAGAGGAGAGGAAACTAGCAGAAAGCGATCCTCATCAGGTCTAATCCTACAAGACAAACTAAACTGAAGGTGTCAGCATGTCTGAGGCTGGGTCTGATATGTTTACAAAAAGAAAGAGTGAATATATATAAATATATTTAATATCTTTAAATGCAAATAACTACAAAATGAAGATGACTGACCAGCAGGTCACTACTTACAGACTGACTCTAGACTCCTGTCTTGTAGGTTTCTGACTCCACATTTATAACTTACAAGTTTGAAATGTTCCAGGTCTATTTAAAATTGCACCCACTGAACAAGAGTTCAGTTAAACAGAGGCATCTTGGTTTCGTCTGATTTATTTGGTTTTATCTGATTTTTTCTGAGTTACTTTTGTGTTTACATAGTTTTTAAAATATCTGAAACTGTTTCACGTATGCATGATACATATGTACTCTAAACAAACAACATCTAAATTAAATTTGGCATCTCTAATAATCATAAATTGTATCAGTACTTATAAAAGAGGAATGAGTACTGAAAAAGTTATCTGTATTCTCTAGTTTTCTGAAGTAGCTTCTGTGTGTTGCAAGAATGAAAGCAAAAAAGCACCTTCCAAACTTTTTGAAAGGGGCTGCAACACAGTTCATTTCACATTGATTAGTTTCTTGGTTCCTGTGTTTGTCTATTTTAGAATGATTTATCTGGCTTCTGAAAGATGCTTTCCCTACAATAAAAATGGTTACTTCAGGGCTCCCTCACTGCTAAAAACCTGGACTCTTATCAAAAGGAAATTGCCATCTGTCTTTTCGGATAACAGCCCAGCACTTGGGTCTCAGAAATCTCTGTAGAAAGTGTGTCAACCGTGAGACACACCAAATTAATCTCCTTAATCTAAAACATTTATTTGCCTTTAATTTGAATTTGTGAATGGCATGTGCACATGTAAATATGACCATTTGCATATATAAATGTTAAAAATGCAATGTGAGGTCACACCATGTTAACATGACACTTCATGTTAAGTATTTGAGAAATTATTTCTGAAAGTCCTGTTCTACAATACAATATGCAGTCTTCACAGGTATGTCTGGAACTGTTTATTAAAATATTCATAATAAAAAACAAACTTTGAGGTACAGACCTTGTCTTTTGCCCTTTGAAGAATAAATCCTACTTAATACTTAGGGACACATTGTTAACTGAGAATATATATAAAGCTTCTTTTAAAATTCTGTGTCAGTTGCCCTGCAAAGATCCTAATTTCTGAAGCTGGAAATACGTCTGGATACTTTGGTTTATTTGTAATGTAATAGCATCACCATATCATTTTGCTTTCATGTAAGCTTACCTTGAATTTTTGTTGACTTGAATGTGAACAAGATCAGATCTAAAACTGTAACTATGTGGAATACTTTTCCTTTCACTACTTTCAGGTCCAAACTGGACCTTTCTCAGTGCACTGATACATGATACAAAGTTGAAGGACAATACAAATGGCTCCTGAGTGCAGTAGCAGGATTGCTGTCAAAGGTACAAGTCAGTCCAAAATATGAATCTGGTTCTTAATACAGGTATCTAGAAAGCTGGAAGGATTTAAGTCTCTGTGTTTATATCAGTTCACCCCAAAGTCAGAATGACATAAACACCATAATTGATATAATGTGTTTGAGAAGTACTCTCTCTGTTCTCCAGGTTTTGTGGAGAATATATGAGATGCAAAATCAGTTGTGACACTGATTTTTAATTAGGCATTTGAGTTTTGCTGAAATCTCAGTATATAAAATGAGATCTGGAAGTATGAATAAAATTGAAGAAAATATTCAGTATGAAAACCTTGATGTTAAAAAACATTTCTAATTAAATAAATATGAGATGTGAATGATAGCCACGGAAACAAGTAAGTTGAGTCAAAATCTACAAAAGGGAAGTAAGCATGCAAAAAAGAATGTTGGGGATCACTCAGCACAATACTGTTAATATTTTCCCTGGACACTTTTTTAACATTAGTACAGTTCTGAATGCCCAGTGGTGGACTGGAAGTGAGATTTTGTTTAACCTTTTTCTGTCTGTCAGTGGGAAGGTTACAGCTGCTACTCCTTTTCTAAAGATAGCTCAATAAACACCTCTGAACCTCCTTGCATGACCCCTATGTGAGCATATTGCATCTCAGATAGTAGCAACCCTCTGCCACATTCATATTTAGATAGCTTACTTTGAGGATAAACATAGTGGAAGACACTAGATAGCACAAGACTGAGTACTGCAATTTAAAGCCCCTGTTTATAATACATATTGTCTTTTTCACCAGCAGTCCTGCTCTGTAGATAAATTTACATGAAAATTTATACTAGTTGTGTATTTAAGTTGCCAAAAATTGTGCCCTCAATGCAGCTCCTATAGAAGGAGAAAGGTGGAAGGGTTAATAATCATCCACACATCTAACATATGTTACATCTGCAGCCACGTGTGTAACTTTTCCTCAGAGAACATCCTCTCCTCCCAGGCCCTTCTGTCCCATTTGCTATCATCAAGAAACTTGCTCCCAAAAATGAAGTGTAAGTCCTGCCCCAGAAGCAGCACATGCCTGCTGTGTGGGGCTCAGCTGTGCCTAACATCAGCTGCGCAATTCCAAATTTAATTTTGTTAATGTTCTTATGAGAGCTATAGAGAATATTTTAAACGTACCAACTGCCTTTAAAGCTTTTTAAATTTCTTTGGTTGGCTTTTGGTTTTTTGGGGTTTTTTTTGTTGTTTTCATAATCCATCCACATCTCACCTTTTGTGTGACTCTTCTGGATTTTTTTGCTTTTTGGAGTGGGTATAAATTTTTTTGCTGTGGTAGAACCCCTTTCTGCTTTCACCTATTTGATTCCTTTTCTCTGATCTCTTATCTCCAGTATCAGCTACTTTGCTCATGTCACTCCGAGTCTGGTCACAATTGGTTTTCCACATCGGAGTTCACACTGAACCGCAAAAGAAGCAGTACATCTACTGTGTCTCTAATGCTGCCATTTTAATTCCTAATCAATTTCAAAGCCGTATTTGAAACTCATATATTTCACCTCAGCAAAATCAAAATAACTTCAACTTGCGAACAGTAAATGAAACTTGAAAATAATTAAACATATGGGCTAGAAATGTATTTTTTCTGAGGTTTTTGCAATTGTCACTGTGCTAGACACTATAATTTGATGGCAAGAGGGTATATGAAACTGAGATCCTCTTATAACAAAAGCATAGCTCCATATTGCTTGAGGTAACAGAGCTCTCAGATGAATGTGAGTGATGACTACAAGTATAAAATGTATAATTTTTTTTCCCTGCAAGGATCAGTTCCAAATTTGTTAAAATCTGATGCTAAAATCCTACAAAAACTGCTTAGTTAGCCTGCATGTAATCCTAATGCAGTCCTGGGTAAATTTGAGAGAGTTCGTGCTAGTGTGTTTTTGTGGCTCATTTTTCTATTTTGTAGATAAAGTTGCAGTATGACCTTGTACTCCATCTTATACATGTTATTACATAAAATTACACACCAATATTAATTTATGCCTACGATGATATTGCTTTACTTTAAACAAAGACATAAAAAAGTTTAGCTCCTATCATCCTCTCTTATTTTTTTTTCCATGGAGACAGAATGTCAAAAATAATGCCTATGTTATTACTCAATATCTTCTACTGGCTGGATTCATAGCCTGGGGAAAGTCTAATTACCATTTACAATAAATAATTTCCTCCATATTTATTATCAATGGAAATCTACTCATAGACATTCAGCCAAAGAATTCTGCTATACAGGCAAAAATATGTACTATCTTTCAACAGCAGCTCAGCTTACAACCTGAATGTCTGTAGCTTTTTCATTAAATTCATTATTGCCTTATTGTACCTAGACTCTTGTTCTTCCATAAGGCACTGTCAATAGACAGACACATGAATTTCTTCATGTTCTAAGTATTTTCTACTTTTATCTGTTGGCCAGATTCACAAAATATTTATGGGCCCTGTAGCAATTCTTGTGCTTTACAAAACAAGGGATTATTTTGGTGCTAAAAATAACATAAGTTCCAAGTTCTTGGTCTGATTCTGATTTCTTTCTGCCTGAATATAAATCTGATCTAATTTTAATGAGGTCAGCAGAGTTGCAATTACTTAAAACAGAGAAACTATTGTAAGAATCAGTCCCTTCAATTTCTTATAGGATTCAAATCTGCAATGGGGGGAGGGGGAATGATTCTTTCACTTGAAATACTACAGTTAGCTAATCACACTGATATTTTATTTAAATCAGATAGTCTCATCAATGGTCTGGGTGGGTTTTTCTGGCTTTGTTTGTTTGTGTGTTTGTTTGTAGGTTTTTATTGTTGGTTTTTGGAGGGAGGTTCAGGTGGTTTTTTTTTTTTGTTTTGGTTTTGGTTTTTTTGCATTTATGCCTCTATAAACTAGAGAAGCATTGAAGTCATAAGTCAAAACATTGACACCTACAGCTGTGAAACGAATGGATTTTTCTGTTTGTGGACTTAAAAATTTCCCTGAAACACCCTATTCCCCCCTTTAAAAACAAACAAACAAAAAAAAAACAACCAAAAAACCCTCAGTAATAAAACACAGTCCAGGCAGATCTGGAGTGGGAAAAATTGAAAATAAATAAATTTCAGGTCACTTGAAACATTCACTTCAGACCAAAATGGTTTCTTGAAAGGAAATGTAAAATGGATCACCCTCACAGATGGGTGTTATATAAATTGAGTGGAAATACTTGACTTCAAAAAATCATTCTTATATGTCTTTTCTTAATCTTATCCATTTTGGGTTTGGAGGAACATATACATCTACCTAACTATTTGTCAAAATATACCTTTGGAAATGGTGAAGCATGCAGACCTCTTTGCAGTCACTGTCAGTGGAGGGTGCTGTTGGTAATACTGTCAGTAAAAGGGATAAGTCAAGGGTCAGAAATATTTTTGCAGAAAACCTAGTCAGACAATGCTGCTGTTCTAATGTACCTCCAACATGTGAAACTCTAAGGAACTTAGCCTGAGTGCAATTAAGGCAGAACTCTTTCACAATGCCTATCAAATTCATGATACTTGTACAGGCAGTAAAGCAAATTCTACCTCTAAGATATAAGGTATATGCTGTTTGCTTTCCAAACTTAAAGCTGAATATATTCTCTTGAAAAAGAAATTCCACAGAAGGCACTCATATATTAGAAACCATGTCAAGAGAAGATGAGCAGAAAAGGCTTGGCCTAGTTTTAAGTATGTATTAACTGAACACAAAACAAGGGTGCAGTTATTCTGTTGGATTGTGTCCTCTGTCTGTGTTGGATTGTGTCCTCTTTCAACAGTGGGAATCAGGAGGCAGGTAACAATCCTAGTTTCACCTCAGAGAGACAGACAAGGACTGTGACCTGCAGAAGACCTTCAGCCAGCTAGAAGAGACAAACAAGCTCAGTAGTCTAAACTAAACCAGAAATGACTACTTTTGCATGGGTCAAGGATCCAGTTTTTCAGCTGTAGCAGCAAGAAAGCAACCGAGTGTGCTAAAATGGAGGTTCCTTTCTTTTTCCTGAAGACTACTAGACTGCTAAGCATTGCAGGTTGCTAAGACACCTGAATCAAGATCTTCACAGAATTAGGGAAAAAGGTCCATTTGCCATGTCACTTATACTCAAGGTTTCCCTAGCATTTCCAGTTGTGAATCCCATACTAGGGAATATCAGAAGGCTTATTTTCCCCACTGGTCTGACAAAGACATAATTTAAAGCAGATTTACCTGGTATACAGCTAGCATACCAAAATATTTCCTTTGATTTCAAGAAAATTACATTCCTTATTTAAATCAATGCCCATGAAATCAGATCTCTCTCTCTCTCTCTCTTTGTTCCTAATATTCATCCAAAAATAGTGTTGCTCTTAAGAGCCATCAATGCAACAGGTGGAGTCTCACAGAGGTCAGTGCAATTACACCAGTTTAGACCAATGAAAAATTTAGTGCATTGATGATGGCATGTGAAAAATAAATCAGAAACTTTATGAATATTAAAAACAGTGTTAAAACAGGGTGTTTTATACAGTAATTACAAGGTTATTTCTCAGTAATTCAATCTACCAAGGGCAAAAGTATATCTTTTATTGCTGCCTATGATGGTAATAATTCTCCCTGGCATTTGTAAAACCAACAATAGCTTTACATTGATTTTGCTTAAAAGGAAAGTTCAGGGTTAGAAAATAAGTATTTCATGTGGAAACAAGAAAAACTTTCCAAAGTATACGTGAAAGAAATAGTAATAATTATATCTGAGAAGGAAGGAAGTCTTGTGATTAGGGTCACTGGGTAGAGATCTAAAAACCTCACCAGGGGTCCAATTCTTCCATATATTTCCATTTCTTTAATTTCCTGTCTGAAAAATAAAATAAATAATAAAATTCTCTTTCTTTCTCATTGTTTGCTTGTTTTCTCATTAGATAATACATCTGCAAGCCCATCAAGACTGGATTACGTATGCGCACGCACCAAACAACAGCAAGATCAAAGATAAAACAGAATTTCTTATTTCAGGTTAAATCTGCATATGGAATACATTTTTCTGTTTACTGCACAGTATGCATTGATTTATGTATTTACCTGGTATTTTTAGCCACTGCCATAATATATATCCAGGTAATATTAATGGAGGCAAAAAAAAAAAAAATTCCTCTGAGGTACAGAAATGAATGAACACCTAAGTCACTAGCAAAGCTGTTTAAAAAATGTAGGTTTTTAGCTAAGAAGCAGGCAAATTGTACAAATAACTACAAGAGGTTATTTCAAAGTGAAGACTGACTTTACCTAGGGAAATAGTAAATCCAGGAGAGCATTCTCCATAAGTCTGGATTTTCTGCTCTTGATAAGTTAACTAGTTAAAGTTTGCTAGTTTACGTTATCAGAGCACCCTGCAAAAAAGAAAGCCTTGTCTTAGCTCTGAAGTTGTGATCTGATAACATGTATTATTTAGAAAACACTAATTTTATCATTCATGTTCTAGACACTTTTTGTAAGATAAACCAATTGCACAGTTTAACACTGCAACAGTGGGGAAATTCCCGATGCATCCTAACATTCCTTCTGCTTTTCTATTCATTCACACTCCTGTAGTAAATTTCACATATGATACTTTGTTTTTATCAAGTCCTATTTTAAAATAAATGACAGTAACTCAAATAATATTGATCTGAGTCTAGACCTAACAGTCTATCTCATTAAGCAGAAAAGATGACTCACATATATAAATTACCTTAATCTGTAGCTGTTAAACATAACAAAATTGGGGAAGAAAACCATATGTTGAACTACAAGAGCTGTACTATGGGGTGCTACAGGCCCCTTGTTATGATTAGCACTAACTGGCACCCAGCTGGGTTAGAGATGAGTGGCCATGGATGCAAAGCCTCATTAACTCATCTGTGCAAGTTGCTGTTGTGGAAAAGAAGGGGTGATGATATGGTAGGCAGCACCATGGAGCTCTTGTCCTGCATCTTCCTTGGGACACAGATGGTTTTGCCTTCAGTTGGAGCTGCCTCCATGGCAGCCAGCTGCCTAAATCACTGGCAGTGTTGTAAGGATGGTTCTTGTCCCAGGAGGGATGGCCCTAGCTGGCCAAATTTGTTTCTTTTTTGAGGTTTGGTTTTGGCAGAGTTTTTTGTGCCTCTTCTGAGCAGACACTGCAATCTGCAATCCAACACCCCCTCAGGGTACTCTCCATACCAAAGATCTAGTTTTGCTTCCTTGCCACAACTTGTTCTTTCCTCAGGGAAAGAAGTTGGAGAGTCAATAGAAACTACATACAATTGCATGCTATCCCATAGTCTGAGCATTACAGAATGCCTTTGAATCTTCAAAATATATTACTTAGTCAGGACCAAATTTGGAGGTGGTGTCTTACTCAGGGGAACTCAACAGATGGGCAACTCAAATTAAGAATCTTCTTTCACAGCTGAGATTAATGTCTACTGCTTACTATCTATTCTTTAAAAATGTCCTGCATTGGATGTGGAAAAATAAAGGTGATGGGGAAAATGTGAGTAATGAAATTATTCCTGGGCTACCCTTCACCTCAAAAAGGAGGTATAAGTTTGGAAAAACTTATACCTGGCAGAGCTGGAGGCCTGGTCTTTAAGTCAAACACTAATACTATAAATTTGGACTCTTAAAGTAAAAATAGATGGAAAAACAATCAAATTACAGGATTACAGAACAAAAATCCAGTAATAAAAAGAAAATAATGTCATGGCTATATAATACATCAAACACCTGTATTTGCCAAATCTGTATGAAAAACCTCCCTGAAGTCAAATTACAGAAAGAAAACAGGCATAAAGGAAAAAAAAAAAAGAAGAATATAAAAAAGAAACTGAAAAGCAATCAGAGACCTGGAAGTCCGTGACTGAGTGTGTGTGTGTATGCTGTATATATAGAAATATATGCTGTATATGAGAATTATGCAAGAGAAAATGCATGAAACACAGGATTGCTTCATTAATTTTAATGAACAAATAGCAGCTTACTACAGACTGCCCACTAATTAAGGTGATAGGCGATATCAAAACAAATCCAAGAAATATGCTATGTATATATTTTGGAATGTTCTCATTGCCCAAGCAGAACACTATTAAAAAATGTGTATAGAAGTTAGTCTCACAAAATATAAAGAAAATTAAAGGTCTTTAATTTTATTTACAGCAAAGCACTCTTGAGGTAATAAAAGATGAACCTAATGCTAACATATCAAACACAAGACTTCTGAAACAAAAAAATTGGAATCACAAGAATGGCTATTGAAATAATTACATTAAATCAGACAAATGACATACAACACATCATAAATCCACTAAATTCTAGATTAGGAATAGAAGAGAGAAGGCTGTAGGCAAATCAAAACACTTATATATTTCTGTCATCTTTTCTGCATCTCATGAAGCCCATACAGCAGTACTTCCGTGCAGAAGATCTAGGAGAAGAGATGATAGGCATATATAAGTCACTGCATGAGAGATGAGACTTTAATCTACTTGTGACAATCTTCAAAACACGCAGTCTTTTTGACTAGTGTTCTTTTTAGTTTACAAAATAGTGTCACAACTATTCTGATATAACTTATATTAGTTTAGGAGAATAAGACTTGCAGCAATGCTCCTCTCAAGTCCATATTCTGACACAAAGCTGTAAAAATAACCTGTGTCATAATACAGTTAGCCCATGCTGCAGCCACACTTTTGTCTTCCTGTCTGTTTGGGGAATACACAAATACCTACAGTCTGATGCTGAAGTTACAGATGGTCTTGGAGGTAATCCAGATCTCACAAGAGAAGACCTGAGCTGTATTCCAGTGAAGACTCTTCGCTGACCATGGGAGGCATCTAAACACACTAAATGTGTAAGTGGCTTGGTTGGGTGGCATGTACCAAAGGCAGGGAACAAGGACATGCATTTCGTATGAGGACACATTGCCAATGTTTTGCAGCTTTCCTAGTTTTTGGACACACTGCGCACCAAATCCCACTGCCTGTCTTTGGGTATGTGTATGCATTACTTAGCAATTTAGATTTGAGTAGAGAGGTAAGAAACCTGCATTAAGGGCCTGCCTCTGAATGTTAACTATATGGGACTGTATAGTCTAAGTCCCAAATGACACTTTTAAGTGAAGTGATCATTAAGTTAAATGACAGCATAACTATCTCTGCATCTAAAGCAAAATGATAGATTCAGGACCTTGCAGCTCTTATCTTTGGGAACCTGTGACAAGTCTCTGAGCATGTACACTGACTTCTTGTAATGAAAGCAAATTGTAAAGAGCAGCAATGTAAAAATGGTTGCCCAGCTATGAAAATGATTGGCTGTGCTAACCTGGTATTCCCCTTCTCCCTAGTTTTAACTCACTCTAATTATCATGAGTATAGCAATAAGGAACTCAGACCTCTGCCCCAGCTTCAGTACTGCCACACAGTTCTGTATCACACAGGGAAAGCACAAGAGCTAAGGTACAGAAAATGTGCTGTTATGCTTCCCTTTAACATGCTCACTTCTCATGAACAATAAAGGTGCTGTCCCAAAAGTAATACAATTTATAGGGAAAGTGTTAGAAATTTTAACAAAATTTTAACTGTTTTTGAAAGAGTACACCAACCTCTAACAAAATAATTAAAAATTGAGCCTTAGATTATTCCTTAGTCATTATTCTTCACTGAGCATCTCTGGTTGGTTGGGATCCTGTCTGTGAGTTTTGTCTCGGGTGAAGTTCGTTTTCTTCACACTAGATAGTGTGAGGTTGGGTTTTGGATTTGTACTGAAAACAGGGTTAATAACACAGGGATGTTTTAGTTTTTGATGAGCAGTGCTTTTACAGAGCCAAGGCTTTTTGTGTGGCTCACACTGCCTCACCAGGGAGGAGACTGGGGGTGCATAAGGAGGTGGGGGGGGCACACAGCTGGGACCGCAACTGACCAAAGGGATATCCCAGTGCCCTATGGCATCATGCTCAGCAATAAAAGGCATGGGAAGAAGGAGAAAGAGGGGATATTCAGAGTGATGCCGTTTGTCTTCCCAAGCCACTGTTACATGTGATGGAGCCCTGCTTTCCTGAGGCTGAGCACCTCTCTGTCCATGGGATGCTGTGGAATAATTGTTTTCTTTCCTTTGCTTGTGCTCACAGCTTTTGATTTACCTATTAAAGTGTCTTTATTTCAACCCATAAGCTTTTTCACCTTTACTCTTCATTCATTTCCCCCATTCCACTTGAGGGTTTGAGTGAGGGGCTGTGTGGGGCTGGGGTTAAATCACAACATCCTGTTTTCTGCAACTGTTGTACTTTGCAATACTACACTGCAAGGGAAGTCACAAAAAGTCTTGATATGCACACCACCTAACTTATTTTGCCTTTGCTTTTAATTTTTACTTATGGAAAAGAAAAGTATATATAATTATATAAAGAAATTAATTAATTTAAAATAATATATATGTAAACTTTTAAAGAAAGGTCAATAATCTCTCTGTGAGTTCATTAAATGCTCAAAACCAACTCAAAAATAATTAATATAAATCAGCTGATGAAGATCAAATCACATTCCACTTCAGAGAGAATACAAAATAATCCTACAATCTTTTGAATGCTGCTTTAATATAGACTCCTTTCAAAAACTATAGAAACTAGCATTTGAACCATAATAGAACATGTAGAACATTGTAAACAGCTTATTTTAATCATGTCAGTTCTAAAATAAGGTTCATGTACTGACCAGTGATCAAAGAGGGAGAACCAACAGTAGAAGTTTTTCCCTAAGGTTTCAGCTTTTCTCAGAGGATTAAGGTCCAGAAAATCAATTTTTTCAACTAATACATATAAAGGATGATCTCTTGCTAGTTGGCTCATCATTGTGCCAAGTCCTAACACTTTAAAGTATATCTATCTGATAGCTAGAAATTATTGGCCAGAAAAGAAGACAAAACAACATCCACCTGCAATTAATCAAAAAAGGGGATTTTTTTTCTCCCCATCATTACTTTCTTACAAAAAAAAATAAATTCAAATGCTTTATATAAGAAAAGGAATTTGCTTTGTTGTAGTGTTGTGGAAAATCCACTAATCAAACAAAAATGTAATGAAATAGTATTTTTACTTTTGTAATGTTTTAATTCTTTAATTCTTAACCAGATTCTTCTATTAAGAAACATAGCTTAGGACACTATTTCTCAGATATTTATCCTTCCTTAGGAACTCAGAAAATCTAGTTCTGTACCAGTCAGGCTCTCTAAGTGACCCTGGACAAGCTAGTTAATCTCTCACTAACTCATTTCTCCATCTGTAAAGTGGAGATATCGTAATTCCTTTGTCTTTCTTGTCTGCTAAAACAATGTGTTTGGGAATAGGAAATGTAACAGACTGTGCTCATACTTCATGCAGCCCAGTGGCCTTAGTCTGTCCTTCTAGATCCTTTCTAACAGCCACTCCTACTCAGCATCTTTTATCAATTTCATCTTTGTTTTGCAGGAGCGGAGGGACATCTGAACTGCTCTAGGATAGTAAAAGTGAACAGCCAGTCTGAGTGCTGATCACTGTGATTTGATTCTGACACTCCAGTAAGGCACTGTGTCATGGAGGGTAGGCAAAATTACTGTGCTAAAATACAGACTGACTGAGGTGTAAGAGAAGCCTGGAAAATAAAACATCCTTCACAAAGATAGTTTTTAAAGCTGTGCTTTACTTAGTTTTTTCAATCAGTATTACTTGAAAGCATACTCAGCCAAGCTGGGACAATAATTCATGATTAATAGATTCATTTAGTATATTTTTAGTATGTTTTTATTTCCAGTGTTGTCTATATTGGTAAAAAGGAACTATACATATTTCAAAAAAATTAAATTAACAGCAGAATGGAAAAGGCAGCAAACAATAAAGCTTCCTCAACAGCTGGAAGAGGAATAAGTGCTGTTTGTTTCATTAGAGATTCAGAAATCTCCAAACCCCGCAACAAGTCAAGTGGGAGACTAAGTCTGGCTGTTGATGTTTCTGGCAAGTAATACTACCCCATGCTTTATATTTTACTGCTTTTCACCAAAGCTAAGAACGCTATAGATCCCCATTTCAGCAGACCGGTATCCTGCTGTTTTCTGGAAAGACTTTCTCTCCTCTTGCTGCCTACGCCCAGTGGCTTCATGGTCCTGGACTCTCTGGAAGGAATTAATGAAGAGAAAGCAAGGAGAATTACTGGTATAGTGGCTAGGCCCAGTATGAGAGTCCAGAGGGTGGAGGACTGAACCTCCATCCAGCTTGGGTGGATAGAAACTGGAGTGGAGGAAGTGTACTAAGAATGGGACACTTAACAAAAAGGTGAGGGGTCTGGTTTGGCTCTCCAAGGGAATTCTTCTTGCAAAATTATGGCAGAGGGAGGTGCAAGCTGGTGCTTACATCTATGGCACACAGGCCAGGGCACTTCTCTGTAGTACTTGCTTGTTCTGCTGCTGTGTCATTAATTCTGGCCAGCAGTAGGAGGGAGAAAAAAAACCTTAAAATTGTTATGAATATCATTTGCATTTGTAAATCGCATGACAAAGGTTATGCTGAGGTTTTCTCTAGACATGTAGAGCAAAAGCAGTAAAGTCTTGACTCTCCACAGTTACTGGCAGCACTCAACTACTTCCTGCAAGCTAGAACCAGGAATGAGCACTGTATTCAATATTTATATAATCATTTTCTTTCTCCTCTCTTATATTTAGATACTGGTTTTAGTGTCACTAACTGCTCCTGCAACCAATTTCTAGAATTTGAATTAAATCCTAACAGCCACAGGGAGTGAGTGGACTCAGTCTGTGGGGCCCAGTGGGACGCAGGATACTTCTCTGTTTGGCAGCCTGGTGAGATTCAGCTTCCACCACTTGCCAGTGGCAGACAGGACAACCACAGCCCCTTTGTGCCATTCATGAATTTGGGACCTCTCACATACACACTTCTCACTACAGTATCCCATCCATAAGCTTTTCCATTTGGAAGATGATGCCCTCAAGTTGACTGTGACATTGATAATTAATGTACTCTAGTATCTGCAGGCAACTTCTCCACACATCTTAGATGCTTTTGTTCCTTTCTTAGTAAGCCCACCGCTTTCAGACTGGCTGATCAGTTTTCACTCATTTAAACTGTTACATACAGAAGTACCAATGTTCCTTCATAATGCACAGGAGACACACCAGGAGGTAGAACAATTTTCATTCTTACTTGGGTGTGTTCACCCAGTGATTTGTCACTGCTACCTAGGAGAGCAAAACAAACACAAAACTGTCAAGTGTATAGTCCAAGTCCCAAAGCACTTGGTATGGAGACACAAATGCTATTCTTAGAATTGGAGTGTATCTTGTCTTGTGTGCCCAATTTAATACAAATATACATTTTCCTTCTCTGGTCAAATAAGAATTGCTTAAGGGAGTGCCTCTTTCAGTAAGGCCTGCCACTGCCAGATACTGATTTACCAGTCATGGAAGCAAACTAATGCTTTTGTGTTTCCAGGGTCAAATCTTGCCTTAATCCCTGAAAGGCTTCTCAGTGTTACCTGGCAGGGAAGGCTCTGAATATGATGCTATGCCAAGAGCTCCACTGATGTTTCTCTCGTGCAGAGTGTTTAAGGGAAACTCAAGGATGCAAACAAGTCACAGTCATAAAGTTCTAGTTGTGCTATGAAGACAAACTTCCCAAAACGCACAGTCACTAAGATCAATCTCATTTATACCACTTTCATACTATGTATTGCACTTGACATTCTACAGAATAGGATCTGATTTACCTTAGCACAATGTATTAGACTTAGTTTGATTCTGGACCAGACAAAAATGTCTAATGTTACCAGTAGAAAATGGAAGATCACATGTTTGCAATCAATTTGCAATAAATACTGATGAATATGGAACACATTTAATTAATGTGCTGTCCTTTTATGAGGCCTTTATAAAAGTTAGGTATAAATGAATCAAACATTGGGACATTGTAAACAGTGAATAAAGCAGGGCATTGCTAATTATTATGAAAAGAAAGAAGTGCTTCAGACTATTAATCTACTTGAATAAAGGAGGGCATTGCTAATTATCACCAAAGAAAAGGAGTGTTTCAGACTATCAGTCTATTTCCAGCAACTAATTCAAGCAAAGACATTATCTGAGATCTGTTTTATCAAGCATTGTTTGACACCCCTAGTTTTCTCTATCATAATTCTCTACAACCACATTGTTGATCTTATAGTGTTCCTAGGATATAAAATATTTGTCCAGTCTTACATGATGACTAAGAAAGAGGGTTTCCTGAAAAAAAATTAAATCCAAGTGTGCAGACAGTCTTGACACTTTGCTCCTTCCTCCTCTATGTTCTCCTTTCCTAGAAAGTAAGAGACAGCAGACCTGTCTTGATCCGCTCAAATTTTTCTTTAGTTTATTTCTGTTCAAGAAATACCTGCCTTAAAAGATCAGAAGAGAAATGCAAGCATTAGTATCAAATAGTTTAATATAAAATTAGAAAAAAAGCATCTAAATTAAGCTTACTGTAATGCTCTGTATCAATACAAAGGAAATGTTTCTTGAAATTTCAAGGATTTCCCCCTCTATTGACCTTGTTCATAATCAATGAGTTGCAGACATACAGGTATTTCTGAGTGATGGAACAGATCAGAAAAAAAATCTCCTGTAAGCATGCCACTAACATTGATGGTTTAAAAAATTCAAGTGAAGGCTCTTGTGGCCCCAATAATTGCAATCAATGAGATATTGCAGTCATAGAGTATGATCATGGAATTTAATATTCCTTGGCTTTATTATGGGCTATTAACAGGGAATAAAAGCAATGTCCTAACATCATGGCTAAAACACACAAATATTATCTAGGAACATGACACTCTACCCTAATGGAATACATTCAATATTTCAAGCCTTTCAGATACAGTAAGAGAGGAGGAGTACAGTCAAACTCCTGAAAGTTTAGAGTATTATGCAACCTTCTTCTTCTTCTTCTTCTTCTTCTAGAAATGCCATTAAACCATTTCCTCCATAAAGGAGGAGAAAACCTGCCTCTTCCATGATATTTTGACATTTCCATAGCCTGTTCTAGCTCTAATAAAGCCAGAATTAAGGTAAAACACTTGTAACTTATGAATTCCCCGAAACTACTCAGTTTTCATATGTGAATGATTTACAGTCAGAGATTTGATTCAATTTGTCTTCTGCTTGAAATGCTTTCATACTGCCCATTTCCAGGAATTCTAGATATTTTACTAGCACAGATGCCAGTGGTGGAGACGTCTACACTGTAATCAGGAGCAGGTGTAGTCCTGTCCAAGCCCATCTAGTTCATGCCAATGCCACCATGAGGATACAGCATCATGGACTTCAGTGTAAGCTGTGCCTGGGATTCTGCATGTTTACTTGAGTGGCTCACTGCTATTAATGTCTTGTCATAGTGCCTTCACTCTTCCTGGCATTGAATCTTGCTTCATGAATCCTTGCCTCGTTATACTGACACCTCCACAGTTCTACTCCTGCATCTGTAGGGCAGACCTAGACTGGACCACCATGCATTGCTAGAGGTATCAGATTCTACAGGGAAAGGTTCATCCTGAAACACCTGAAAGAAGAAGGAAGCAACTCACATTTCTAGACAAATGTGCTGCTGTTAAAGACTCTTCACATATACTTGCTTTGCACATAACTCCAGAATTTTCTTATCCCATCCCCAAGAGATGATCAGCATTGTAGTGCTATAGCACCAGACTCACAATGAAAATACTCTGCAGATGTAGGTTCACTTTGAGAATTCCCTATCTACCTGGCTGGTAATGAATCTTAAATTTTCTCGAGATCATTGCTCATCACCTGAACAAGTACTGAAGAGTAAATGAAAATAGCCATCCATTGGAAAAAAAAAAATTTAATGTCTGAAACAAAATGCCATCACTGCTGTGATAACAGAAGGTTTAAAGTGTATTACAGTCACTTCTCTATACACTTGAGGGCTGGCTACTGGGTCAGATGGTGCAGCAGTCCATGTAATCTCCTGAATGGAAAAAAATTAGTCTCAAAGTGCCAAATAGACGCCCACAACATAATATCAGGTAAAACAAACACATACCTCCTATCCCCCCTCACCAAATGTTAGAGAAATAGAGAGAAATTCCAGTCATTTCTCATTACTGTGAAGGTCAGCCTAGCTGGGAAAATTGTTTCTACTTTACAATTCCCCAAACTGTAGAAAGCAGTTAGAGTTCTGGACAAAAACTAATGTTGCATTCAGAGGGAAAAGAGGCTGATATGGCATTGCTGCAGTAATAAGAGAATTTTTTACTCTTTCCACTTCCCTGTGAACCTAATCAACTGTGACATGAGAAAATATACTGGGCTCACCCAGCCAGAATCTGACTGCCACCTGAAAATGTCCTCAATATTCCACTGTTTGGGAGTTTACAATGATCCTTCCGACATCAATTTTGTACATGTACATCAAAATGCCATTAGAAATGCTTACAAACACGTCCTGCTCACAGGCCTCCACTCAGACTCCAATCGAAGCCAGGCTGTAAAGACTCCCCAGTGGTCGAATAAAGGTTTCTTTCGATTACTCATATGAAAGCATTTGGTTATGGAAAGGCCTCTTGGGGGAGCCTGGGGGATCTAAAGATCTCCCCCCTGACCTCCCTTGTAAGCACACTTGAATGTCATTACAAGCAACATATATTGAAGGTACTTTAAAACCTGCCTTTAACATTTAATTAATATCTGTTGACTTACCATGTTTCCTCATTCTCCTTGAGGTTCAACAAACAAGCCACACCTTCCAAAGGTTGCAAGGGTGTGGCAGGGAGTAGGAAGGTGTACTGAAAGGAGAGAGTGAGAATCCATGGTCTATTTATACAGTCACGCTCAGTTACATGGATGGATATGTTCCGGCTATCATATACATGAACTATTGCATGCAAACACCACATACATGATGCAGATGGAAATTAATTTAGCTTTGATAAATGCATTATTTAGTGCCATTTTTATTATTTCTCACTGATGAAAAGGTGAATAAATCTAATGCAACTGAACAAACTATTATCATGGCGTTCTTTTGTTCTAATATTTACAGGAAATTTGATAAGTGTTTGACATATAAATTGAGCATTTGACCGACTTTAATAACCGTGTGATCAATAAGAAGTGATATTTTTACAGCCTAAGTTCAATTTTTAAAGGGCCAGGGGTCACAGAGCTTTATCAAAACAATAAGGCTAAAACTTTATTTTCAGAACCTGTAATTCCCCTTATTTTAGTCTGTATTGACCCAATATCATTAAAAGTCAAATTTTGCTCATAAATTTTCAATCCTACTGGAGCTACCATTTTGTTATTTAGCAATTTATTTTAGCTGTACTTTCTGGAAGAATTTCAACATTTCCTTATATTTGAATTAGTGCTGAGTGATAGAAAGTCACTTATTACCTACATTGAAGATTGTTTCTTTTACTTGGGTGATACCATTTATTTTTTAAAAAATCTGATCAATCTGAATCATACATATGCTCCCTGTGTATCTTATCTTTCTGAATCAATCATCTTTCCCCTTTAAAGTAGCTTAGTCTTCATGATTATAGAATGAAAACCAGCCAGATACAGTACAAACGCCAGGCAGTCATCACAGGAAAAGTAGTGCTCATGTTTTACTAAAGTGGCAACTCTCCCATCCAAACAGCCGATAAAATATCCTGTAACCTGTAAAATCAGCCCTTCTTCTCCCAAGAGAGAACAAAGACAAACCAGTACTAGTTTTCATCTGGAGTATTTACACAGGTCCTAGGGCTTGCCTAGCACTTTGAGAAATTTTTCATTAAAATTTTCAGCAGAAAATTCTCAAACAGAACAGATATACCTAGTAAGTTACAGACTTGTAACATTTCTCTGCCATTGTTTAGAATTGTTTCCTTAGTAAAAGTTACCATGCATACTGGGACAAATAGGAGGATAAGGATTTCTGGCCTGATGAACAGTGAACTATTTATATTTCAAGATGGAAAAGTAAAAGCCCTCAAGCATGCATTATTCTGCCAAATCAGGGCATTCACAAGCATGTAGAGACCCTGCTTGAAGCCTCATATCTGAATCAGGTGCAGTGAAAAGCTTGAACCTGAGGCTAAGATACTGTTTTATGAGATGATTTAACTAGATGCCAAGAATAGATTTGCTTTTCAGTGAATCTACAGTTCTGAACAAAAAATAATGAAAAGAAGTCTTGAGTTGTCCAGCTACTAAAAGAATGCTAGTAATTTTGCAAAGGAACATGTTATAGGAAAATGAGAGTGGTTATTTCCTTGATAATCATAAATCACAGTTCTTTAGGTAAATCACATTTCCTCACTTCTGGACCATTTTACTGGTATGACTGACTTTATGTCATGGTGAAACCCTATATCTGCTAGAAGTGGGACGTGTACTGATCTTTTCTTTCGTCTCCTCAAGACACTATGCCATTTCTTGAAGTGCTGAAGCACCCCATGGAAATTTAAAAACAGCACCCTAATGTGAAGTTTATATTCTATACTTGGATTAATTTCCAATATTTTCTTACAAGTGTTTTTTTTTTTCAAACAGGCTTTAAAATATGTGGTGGAAAAATTTATTGCACTATTATTCTTTCCATTGGAATGGAAATGTTTTAGGCATTTTGATTGTGTTAAGTGTCTCCTTCCCTAAGTTTCCAAAGAAAGTGTTTTGGTAGGACTGAAATTTCCCTTTCAAGATCTTCATTTTGAACCAAATTTCTCAAATCACACGGGGTTCATGTGCATATGATAAAGTAAAATGAAAGAAATCAGATTTAACAGTTTTATTTTATCCATGCAGTTTTCTCAGTTACCCTGTTTTTATTGTTTTCTTTTTCCAGTTTGAAGTCAAGTGTTTGTGCAGATGATATAATATCCTTGGGTCTGAATTTTTGCCTAATCTTTGTCATAAGACTTTCTCCTGTGAAAAAATTACAAAATCAAATTAAGCATGTCCAGAAAAGCATCCAAAAATTTCAATATCTCTTGCTCAGATGAAGGGTAGATTCTTTTTGAAAAGAAGGCAACTTTTTCAGACAGTCCTGGAAACCAGAGCAGCATCTGGTTGACCTTCAGACCTCCATGTGTGGCTATACCCTGGACTGTGATCTTACATTTTATGTCTTGGAGTAAAGGATGTTGTTAGTCTAAAAATTCAGATTAAGACTTTCAAAACCACACACTGAAGATGAGGTTTGCATGTCCTTATTGTTTCATGAAGGTAAATGGAGATGATGTACACTAGTGTTGAGCATTTTTAAAGCCTGTTTAGGTTGATGGCTGTCAAGGAATATGAAGCCAGAGAGCTGGGAGACATGCTGCATTTGCCTAGGTGGTTTGAGGTTTCATTGTAGGTTTCCCATATATATGAATGCTATATGAGTCATGGTTACAATGAAATAACTGCGTGGTTGTAAGAATAACTAGTTAGAGCAAAATGGCAGTAATAACTTTTTCCTAAGTAATAGCCACACCAAAGGCTTTCAAATATATATGCTAACATTTCTAACCATTATGCTAATTTTTATTTTGTGAGTAATTGCTCTTTCTGTATGGGACTGGGTTTTTCTTCTGCTGACTCCATTCCCCTTTCAACCTGAAGAGCCCTCAGATAAATATCTCAGGAACATCCTCTCCATGTTCCAAGACAGAAGGTAGTTTAATGATTTGTGAAAGTGTCTGTTTCAGCCTTTAAATAATTTACACCATTCTATGTTGTCATCAGAAAACTGTGGTAAATGTCCCTTCTAGAAACAACAGGTAAACTGTTCTTGTAACTTACACTTTATACTACACTGCATTTGAAAATAAACAAAAAATAAATTACCACCTGCTTGACAGGATCACTAATCTTTGGGAGACACAGTTACCTCTGTAAAAGAAAAGAATCAAATTCTTTTGCTAACAGGCAAGCTAAAATTTACTACTATTGTTCAGTCATCTATGTATGAAAAACAAACTAACAAATATCAAAAGGCAGATTTTTCACCTGCCCAGCTCTCTTAGGTATTTGGGCTGCTCTCATGACCCACAAGCAATGACACACCCCAGGGTAAAGCAAATGTGCAATTGCCTTCAAAGTCGTTTGTTTTTCTTTTAGTTGTTCTCCTGGTATCTTGATATAAACTTCCTATGGGTCAAACTGATGGGCTGCTAGACCATCAGTTGCATAGCTTTGACCTAAATGTGCTTTACTGTGTCTGCTACTTTCCTCTAGATGGACCACTTTTGACTGACTGTCTACACACAAAGTTTTGTGCTTGTCCTATTATTTTTCTTAGTGTGTTTTTACCAACATAATCCTGTGTATCATTAAACTAATGTAAATATGAATTGCTTAGAGGACTTACAAAGTACTTATTATAAAGTTCCTTAATGTCAATATATTAATATGCCCATCTGTGAAGTTATACATTTAAGAGATTAGTAATTCAGATAAACACAGGATATTGTATGAGCCAGGCTGGCTTGGGCTGACCTCAGTCTGAATTTTGGCATTTGCAAATTGTCAGCTTCCTGTGATAAAACCTATAGACACAAGCAAGGCCTTTCTAAGAAATGCAGAGGCTGAAATCTGTATCTTTATTCTTTTGAAAGCTAAATAATGATTTCTACAGTTCATCTCAGTGGTAGTGACACAGCCCTTCTGAAAATTCGATGAATGCTTATTCAAGAGACTAGCATTAGAATTTTTCACAGTATTATTTAATTTTAACTTGTCTACAATCCTTTAGTCCAAAGGCAAATAGAATATAATTACACCAGGATAGGAAAAATTAGATAGGGTTGTAGTCAGTCTTACATTCAAAAATCCCTTTTGTCACTTTCCTCAATAAGTCTGTCAGTGACATACTATTGTATGTCTCATTCATAATTAAGTGAGATGAAGATTATTCCAAAAAGTAAATTTGTGAGGAAACAACAGGAGGTGCACATCAATACAAAGGACGCAATGGCCCACAACACATGTACTAAAGCAAAGGTATTCATTGTCTCGCTATCATAACTACTGGGTTTAGCCTTTTTCACAGACTTCAAAGGATTTTTAAAATTAGTTTAAACTGTTGTATGATCAGACTTTATTAAGAGATGGTTTCTGTTGGACCTCAGCATGCTGAGTAGTGCCAACTTTGGGAACAGAGTAATGAAAAGAAAATGAGTGGGAATAGGAACACATTTGGTCTCCTAGCATTTCCTCACTCTTCTGAACCCCTGTTGTATCCAACATCTTTATATCCACTTCTAAACAAGATTAAGGCTGCAATAACACAAAGGAGTATGATGAGCATATTTAACCAGTGTGATAGTTTACCACAAACTTAAAACACTGCACCAAGATGAGATAGACCTTTAAATGAATAAGTCCCCTACAACAAAATGGTGGTTATATTGGGTTAATTTCTGTAAATTTCTGTATATACAAAAGCCCTCCATAAATACTTTACTAAATATTTGTTTCATGACATGGATATAAGCTTCAGAAGCTTCCCTCTGTTTTTGAGAAATCAATGTGAACATTTTTGGAAAAAAATAAAAAGAAAATAAAACACATCTAGACCACTCAAATTCTGACTATCTGGCCCCAGGAGTTGTTTATATACATCTGTAATTAACTGTGTAAGAACCTCTTAGCTGTTTTACATTGCCTACACATTACTGATGTTGCTACAGATTAAGACTGAGTTTTAAAGCTGTTTCTATCACTAGTGATTGCTTGTTATCAACATTTTAAAGAGAAGATGTGAACAAACCTTTGAAAAGTGACTGAATACTTCAATGCCAATATATTTTGCATGTAAAATATAAAAATCTCTGTGTGTTTCATTTGAAATCTGATAAATATTTATTATCAATGCTGTTTGCTTTTAATCTGTTCAGGATATCATTCCTCCAGCTCCTTAGTACTTAAACAAAAATGGCATTTACATTACAATATTGCTTGCCAACAATCTCATTTTCTGGTTTAGTCAGCAGCCTTCATGGTTGATTAGTCTTTAATTATACAAATACCTACATATTAAAAAAGTTTTCTTTTTTCCATACTTTGAGCATGTAATTATTTTCTCTTGCATGCAATAACCTTTAATTTTAGGATTAAGCAACTGATTCTCTTTAGTATGGATGGATTTTTTCAAGTGTTAAAGCAAATTTGGGTATTGTATTACGAGGAGGAAAATTAACTTCAGGAAAACCTTTCATTAGTGCATTTGACAGCACACTGAGCAGCTGACAGAAACTTCAAAATATTCAATATACTTGAAAACAAAATGGATACCAATTCTATGTACTCTGAAGTGAACAGCAATACTACTCTGAATTCACCACTCAGCAAGAGAGTGACAGGGGCTATGCAATTCCTCCCTTGAATATTCCTTGCTTTTGTAGTATCAGTGTTCCAGCAGTACTTAGAAGCTCAATGCAAGATCAAGGCCTCATTGCATTATACCAAAAATTGTAAAGGTTTCCAGTATAAAGTGGTGATCAAACAATGATAGAAGAATCAACAAAGGAGCAGAAAGGCAAAGTGACATCCCAGACAGTGGCAGACCTGGGACTGCAGTCTCATGCTCCTGACTCCAACAACATATTTACTATATCACTTTGTTTCCTGATGCAAATTGTTTGTCAAAAATGAATTCAGTAAGCAAAAACATAATTGGATAATGAGATTAGAGCTAAATAGGCAGATTTAATGTGGCAGTAAAACAATTCTCTCCTTTTCCTGCCGTTTTCACTCATGAGAGCATCGAATTCCAAGTTTGGGTCTACAGGACTGACACATGTTATCTTTATACCTGCTTTTACATTTGAAGTGCCAGTGATTTCCCCCTAGACATAGTCTTTGAATGTCTATGGGGAAAACATCAAGGATTTTTAGAATGGCTTGGTTTGCTCAGGTTCAGTTTATTTTTATATTTGTTTTACATGAACTGAAATTCTGTCAGACACATTTTGATTGCATGGAGAACATGTTTCAGAGTCAGAAGACAGCTAAAAAAATCCAAACAAGGCAGCTGCATTTCTATAGAGTTGGGGAGGGAGAAGAGCAGGAAACTCCATAATAGCATGCTGAGCTTGTTCCTGTCTCATTTGAGTGCTGTGAGAAACCTTCTGCCTCCTTCCCTCACAGTGGAGTTAGGTCCTGTTATAAAGTAAAAAGTTGCAGACATACAGGTAGGATGGAAATGCACACAGCATCTTACTCCAGAATGGTGATCAGTGATAAAATTACAGTCTTTTACAATGCCAGTACTGTTTTTTTTCCCTCTCTCTTTCCCACTATAATAGGCCAGTAGGAATAAAGGCACTGTGAGTAACAAAGACATTTTTTTTTTCTCCCTTCTCTCTTCTCCTCCTCCCAACATTTTTGTTTTCTTCCCTAAGATCAGGCCCTTTCCTTGAGGAATTCAACACTGATGGAAACTGCACCCTCAGATGAATCCTGGGAATGAGACTGACTTTACCTTACTTGCCCCTTCCTAGATCCCAGTATACAGCCCTAGTCCTCATCACCTGCCCCATGGGTCATGGAGCACCCTCACTGGCAGCTCTGCTAGTCACTCTGTGAGGTCCCCAAGTTCCTGGGAAAAGGCCAAGAGGAGATCAGCCATCTACCATTTTCTGTCCTGTTCCAGCTGGAGCCACCAGTCCACAAGGATACCCAAACTGGGTCAAGAGCAGTAAGAGCGAAATACAGCACTCCAGCTGGATTTGGCTCTGTAGAAGGCTGAAAAGAGAGTTATAGGGTTACTGTGCTGAAAATCATGAGTGTATTAAAAACTAACCATTTTTATATCACTTACTATCACATAAATTCAGCAACATTTTTGGTACCAATTCACTGGCCATGTCTAACAAAGAGCACCCTTCTGTAATGTGACTGGGCCTATATTTTAGGCTTTTCTTTGTATCATCAATATTTTTGCTCAAAGACTAGGATCCTCCCAAATCTGAGTGCTTCTCCAATGCTTTTTACAAGCATGTAAATATTTCTTAACGGTTATACAAAGACATTGACAGGGTGATGGCTGCTTTAAAAAAATCTCATCTCCTTTAGGAACCAGAATGCACCATCGTGATTCCTTTAATAAAAGCAGAATCCTAGCAACTCCATATGTCAGTTTTTGTCTTCTGCAAACTCAGCTTTGCCTTCCAGTGTCTTTCACAAACATAACCTAACTTGGTTCTCCAACTGGAATCCTCACAAGATATCAGGTCATGTCTAAGCTATCCAAAATCAGCCAAGTTCCTGTCCTGTGGGAAATTATCTGAAATTATCCTAGTTTATCATGCAATTTCTCATGCAAATGAAGATGAAAAATGGAATATTGAAATGTCTCAGAAAAAAACCTTGCATTTGAAAATGATTAAGTATTCTAGCTGATTTCAAATCATCACTATGAATGGAAATATTTTCAACTTCTTTTGCTAAGCCAATATTTTTGAGGCTATTCAGTATAATAATTTTTATAAATGTATTAAGCTGATTTTAAACAAAAGGTATACTTAGTTATTTCAATTTACCAGGCCTAAAATAGAAAATTAAAAGGAAATTTTGGGCAAGGGAGAAACCAAGTTTATAGAATAGCATCATTGTTGGAAAGAAAAAACACTAGAAATTTCATGAGTAGTCTATGATATGACAGTATCATAAAAAAATGGTGTGTGTTTCAGAGGTAAGACTTTTTTCTCCTGAGACTCATAATGTCCATCTATCCTTTCTTGCTCTCTTTCCTTTACTTCATTTCCTTTCTCAGCTGGTGGCAAACTTCTTTATTTGACTTTGTCCCAGATCAGCAGCAAAAACTACAGTGGTGCTACAAGACAAGTTGCCCTAAAAAGCTTTCAAACCTTGTTCGTGCAACAAATGCTGGAATTGTAGAAGGCATCTTGTCCAGATGAAAATGTTATGCTGGGGCCCCTTTAGATCCACAACCCATCACCTATCAACATGGATTCAATTGGTAATTTGTATACAAAAAAGAAAAAATATAATACATATGATAAAAAATAATATAGAATTTATGATAACTAAAAAATTTAAAAATAAATTTTAGGATCATTGTATCTACAAATTATCAAGTCTCATTATTGATTTCCTGCTTGGTAAGAAGGTGTGTTGTTTTTGCATGGCCTGGCTTTTGGTAGTGAGGGGGCCATGGAGGTGGCTTATGTGAGATGCTGCTGGAAGCTTCCACCATGTCCAGCAGAGCCAATCCCTGGTGGCTCTGAGGATGGACATGCTGCTGGCCAAAGCTGGGCCAATGGGAGATTATGGTAATGCCTCTGTGATAACATATTTAAAAAGAAAATCAAAACAAAGTGGGGGCACTGTTTTTTCTAGCCAGAGCAGAGGTGAAAACATATGAGGGAAACAACATGGAGACACCAAGGTCAGTAGAGAAGGAGGGGCAGGAGGTGCTCCAAGCGCCAGAGCCGAGATTCCTCTGCAGGCTGTGGTAAACACCATGGTGAAGGAGCTGTGCCCCTGCAGCCCATGGGGGTCTATGGGGGATGCAGAGATCCACCTGCACCCCATGGGGGAGGTGCTCACACTGGAGTGGGTAGATGCCCTGAAGGAGGCTGTGATCCAGTGGGAGACACAGTGGATAGAGGCGGCCCCGGCTTCCAGGCTGGAGCAGCCTGTCCTTGGAGGACTGCACCCCATGGTAGAGTGACCTATGCTGCAGCAGTTTTAGGAGGACTGTTCCCTGTGGGAGGGACTCACGTTGCAGCAGTTTTGGCAGAACTGCTGCTCATGAGATTGGAACCACATTGGAGAAGTTCATGGAGAGCTGTCTCCTGTGGGAAGGGATCCCATGGCACAGCAGGGAAAGGACTCCTCTCCCTGAGCAGCAGAACAAAACTTCAGGTGGCGAAATGACCAAAACCCTCATCTCATCTCCCTGCATTGTCGGTGGGAAGGAGGGAGGGGTTGGAGAAAAAGGTGTTTTTAAGGGCTTATTTTGCTTCTCACTATCCCTCTCTGACTTTGTTAGTAACAAATTCACTTTGTACTTCTAAGTTGAACCTGCTTTGCCCATGCAGTGTTACCTTCTGGTCCTTATCTCAACTCATGAACCCTTTGTTGAACTTGTTTTCTCTCCTCTGTCCAGCTGTGGCAGGGGAGGGTGAGTGAGTGGCTTTTGTGGGTGTCTGGAGTTTGGCCAGTGTCAAACCATGACAGAAGGACATGTACTGTTAAATGCCCATTTGTTTAAAAGGTCCTAATTTCTTCATGTCCTAACCCACAAAGAGATCTTAGAAAGACACATTTTCTGACTGTGTCTGAGGTGGTGACCTCTGACTTATTAGTTTTCCAGTTTTCACATAATTGTTAATTACTTCAAACAAAATTAGAAGGTTGGTGGAGAAAGGCAAAAAATGAAGGATTGGAAATCTCATGTTTCCAGTCTAACCCCTTTGATAAAAGGATATTTTTTCTTTTGCCTAAATTGTTTCTAGTTGCACCTCTAAGGTCAGAATAAGCCAAGAGAATGAAAGGAACAAGCATCCTGATGGGCTGCCTGAAGCTGCCTGGTGTTACGGATCAGCGTAAAACCAGCTCTCTTTCCTCTGCCTGGGCCGATGTAACTCACTGGAGTGGCAAATTACATCAGACCTACAGCTGTAACCCGACATTATGATTAATTTGATCAGTAATTTCTCCTGTTTTTCATTTTAATCGGTGTGACTATTCTGCTGTGGCAGGTCTTTCAGATCTAATTAAGATAAATTTCAGAGTAAAAGACTTGGCAGAATTTTCGAGTCAAATCCGAGCGTCAAGTGTGAAGACCTGCAGCACTAGTCAATCAATTTCCAGTAAAGACGGCAGACTGTAACTCAGCAATCAACCCATTAACACTTAAGCAAATTTCATAATCTCCAGACCTGTGCTTAGTTACTCTCTCAAAACATCCTGGCTGGCAATAAAAAGGAAAAAGTATTACTCTCCTTAAACACCTGCATCTACTAAAACCACCAACAGTATCCAGAAGTGGACACTCCAATAGATCTCAACAATACTGCCAATAAAAGGCTTAATTTTAAGATTTAAAACACAGTCTAGAGTGGCTTTTTTTTTTTCTCCCTTGCAGTATGTAGGAACTGAGCAACATCTTTTAGGTGCTTTTTTGCACAAGAAGCCTTTATGATATAACATCGGGGCTATACCACTTACAAAATATTACTCCTCAGATTCAGTAAGACCCAAGCCCACCAGGTTCTCAGTGTTCACTCAGTCCACTTGCTTCCAAGTAAAAAAATTATTTTTTTGCAAGACTAGAAATCTGTGATGACTTGCATTTTTTTAAATACAAAGAGATGGGGGATATGAAAAATAGGGTAAAATAGAGTAATGTTTTAGAATATTCTCTACTTTCTTTAAACATTTTTGGAAATATGACTGAAAAAATAAATTAATGAAATCAATGCTAACAGAACAGATCAGCTTGATTTATAAGAGTATCTGAGAGGCTGTGTCAACTTTTTCTGTCCTTAATATCCCCAAGGGTCCTACTCTCTTCCTAGAAAGGCTTTGGAAATAGAAGATCTTATGGGATATGCATCCTGTCCCAAATTTGTTCTGGGAGGATGTTATTTATTTATTTTCCCATGTATTAAATACTTCAGTTGCTTTAGGGAGTTTATTAAATGCTCCCATTTCAGAAGCCAGAGCAAGCTGTTTGCTGGGCAAACAGCTCCACTCTCCTCTCCTTCAGAGAATTCTATAGCAAATGGTTTCTGTTATTAGCCTCAGCATCTGCCCCTTGGGTGCTAATAATGCCAGTTGTTTTGCTCAAAGATTAATTTCCTTGGCTTTGAATGTGAGTCAGACACCAGTCCTCCTTGTGCTTCTGAAATAGCAACAGCTGCAGAACATATTTGGATGGACCAGCCAGCCAGTGTTCCATCTCAGAGAAGGTTTCCTCAGGAAATGAGAAGATGTGCTTATCTGTTTGAGATTGCTTAAACATTTCTGCTCTGTTGAAATGCAGTATTAAACAGATTTACAGGGAGAACTCCCAATGCCTTAAAGACCCCAAAAAGCAGTGAACTAAACTACTGGGAGAAAGAGACTGTTGAGGAGAAGAAGATCTGGAATTCTGTTCACTGTGTGGATGGACACAAATCTTACACACAACTGAAGCTAGCTTTTCTGTGGAAAAGACACCCGTGAATCTCCAGGGAGACATGAGTACTAGCAGTCCTCAAACAAGCTAGCTACAGCAGGAAACCAGCTGGCATGTCTCTGCACTGTGCACTAGCACCAGGGTACGGCATAGAGCAGAGGCTCCTGAGTGTCCAGCCAGGATAAACTGCCATGTTGTCATATCAGAGAAGTCCAGCTGGTGGAAGACCCAGAAGGGGTCAGTATGGTCATGGAAGTGCCAGAAGAGGTAAGAGGAAAAGAAGAAAGGAGACCCTGGTGGCAGTGAAACTCAAACCCAACAATTTCTCAGGCAAAGCTCAAGTTTGTGAACGGTAATGTCTATGTACACTGGCAAAAAGAAAAGCACTAAACCAAAAGTGCCTGAATCACAACAGCATTCGCTGTGGGTAACAACCATGTGTGTGTGTGGTACATGAGTACCATGATTTCCTCGCTAGTGGAAATTTTTATATGAGTAGTTGCTTGTTCTGCCCATGAAATCACACTTATCAACCCACAAAAATCTTTACAATACTATAGGACTACAAGTGAACAGTGGATGAAATAAGCAAAGTATTTTCAACAGATCACTGAGCTTCACTCAATTTAGCTGACTGCAGGGGACTTCCCATGCCATCACTTTAGAGGTGAGACCTAGATCTTGTCTCTTGGAGACCCACCCAAGATCAGCATTTCTACTGGCTCACTCTCATCAGGTGCTGGGCATGAACCTTCTCAAATAAATGTCTTCATGTCTATATCAGATATCACCTTGTGATGTGGGTTATCTCACTCCCTATTGATACCAAAAATTAGGAGATTTTGGACAATGGGTCTGAAGTACTGCATTTACTTACCATTTATAAAATATTTTTTTGTCAAATTGATTACTAAGCAACCTGGGAACAGATTCAATCAGTCATAGAGTGCACAGTATCTTATGCAGAGGAAGTTAGATAATTTTAGCAAAACAAAGCAACCCACCAGACTCAGTGGGATTACTGGTGTCATAATCTCAATCAAATTTTCTTAATCTCAGGAGTCAATAAACATGAGAAAACTATAACAAGTCTTGGATGCAAACACAATCGTAAGGCCAAGAGCATAATCCTTCAAAAACTGGCCTTTATTAAGCTGACAGACTTGTTTGTGACTTCTGTATCTTAAAGATATGTAAATATGCCAAAATCTCAGAAAATATTGAGATTACTTCAAAGCTGATTTTGCCTTAATGAGAAGCTAACCAGTGAATGAGGGTGGGTGGAAAGGGAAGGGGGAGTTCATTTTGTGTGACTATTGGAGCCTCAGACATCTGTGTATATATTCTCCCTCATTTGCAGCTGAGTATTTCAGCCTTTCTGCTTTTCTTTGTTCCTTTGTTATAAAAATGTTGAGTTTCCAAATACATTATTTAAGATTAGTATGAAAATTTAATCTGAAGGAGGTTCTGATTTTGGTATCCTAAAGTTTGCTATTACTTGGAAGATTTTTGTGCTGTTGTCATCTCCTCACTTCCCTTCTTCCTTATTTTTATTGTTATATCTTTTCACTCATCATCTTCCATCAGCTGCAGTTATTGTAGGTAGACTTCTGTGACAAAAGCGACTCTTCAGGAAAGAGTTCTGAAAACAGTCAGAATAATTTTACAGTAAGAAAATCTCTGGGGGATTTCCTGTTTGTCTGTTCCTATTCACATACAAACAGAACAGTAGAAGTCATTGAGAATTCGTCTATTCCTATAGTGTAGCACTCCCTTTGCAGATCTGGCTATGTGTACATTCATCTTATCCATATCTCAAAAATATACAGTGAGAGTCAGCACCAGAAGCTAACCATTTTTTTGGAGCCACCTAAATATATTTTGCTGGTAGAAAGTGCCTTATTCTGGTAGTTGAGCAGAATAATTAGCTACTTAATACTAAGCTCATCTGTTTTTATACTGCATATGATCAAGTTCTTATAAGTCCACAATTTTAATTGCATGGAAACTCTGTAAGATGTTCTATCTTACAGAGATATCTATCCTTTGAAGTTGCAATATGCTGACCATTCAAGGACCCATATATTTTGCATGTAATAACACTAAATATTCACAGGATAAGCATATTTGGAGAGGTATATTTTCCCAGAAGTAAAGGTTTTGAAGTCCTCACCTTACAATGTGAGAAAGGTTTTGCCTCTTTTGCCTCTGGATTCCTTTGTCTCAATCAATTGACACAATGAAAATAAACATCAGACTGTGATTATCTTTATGAGGAATTTCACCATTTTAGAAGAGTGGGATGAAAGTCTTCTGTCATCTGCCTAACCCACCACTTCCTGAAAGGGAGTTCAGCTTTTAAAAATTCTTCTCTGGTTATTGCCTCTTGCAAATCAACAATTATCTGGTCCTTCTGTGTTTGGCTTTTATCAGCGTAAATCTGGAGCATCTTCATTAATGTTAGCAAAAAATTAATATCCTGGAACCTAAAGGGAGGTTTTACATCTTTCTACACAATCATTAAAAGACACCATAAAAAGTAGTTTTGTTTTACAGTAGCTTTACAGTCCAGCCCATTGAATCCTTTAAAGAATAGTGATAAAATTATTACAGAATAATCTGACAAGAACAATTTTGAGACTTTTAGCAGGCATACATTGTACTGGCATTATTAATTTCTGATCACCTAGCAAAATACCTCACCCAGGTATACCTAAGCAAGTCACTTTCATTTAATTTATCTTCTGAAGGACATGACAGCATCTGTATATTTTGAGATATAATTGCTGTTATCCTTCAGTTTTTTGAAACAAACACAATCATCCTCCTGAATTACTGACTTTCCATGACAATTTTTTGAGGTTGCATTTTTTTAAACTAATATCTTTCAGACAGATCCTGAATAATATAAGAGGATAAAGCCCACGTGAAAAAAGTCAAGAATTCAGAAATGAAATTTTAGCTGTCAAACTTTAACTTAGTTGTTCTTTATTCCCTTAATATTCTTCAAACAAAATCCATTTCACTCTAGTTCATAAAGAACATTACCCTAGAGGACATACTACATCTGACTTTTGTTTCAGGTTGATTTTTATGTCGAAGCATTGAACATTAAAAAAATCCACATTCTAAGCAGCTATTATGAGGAGCTGCTGCCAAACATGTGCTCCCTCCTTTTGTTTGTTTTTGTAATCTGCCTGTGTGAAAGAAAACAATTTCAGATCCAATCCTCAAGATGGATGTACAAGGGTTAGGCAGCCTTTATCTGCAGGATAAATTCTTCTAAAGAATGGAAAGACAAATTTCATGGAGATGTTACCACTGCTCTGATTTAGAAAAGTATCCAAACAACCATACACAAAGTAAAACATTAGTTCCTCTGGAAATATTTCTAGGTGTCACTTGTTTGCATATAAAAGTGTCTCAGAATTCCTGGTAATATGACAGAGCATGCTTCAAGTTTTAATTACTTCTAGGGAAGCTTAAGCAGTATTGAACTTGCTGTAGAAATGCTGTAGAGATGGCTAGAAGACCAAAGTAATGACCCTACACACATTGCTTAAGGCGAGGGCTGAAGTAGTGTGCTCAATTCTGGCTTCTCTTGTGGTTGTCAGTACACAACGTATTTGTATCTGTGAACAAACTTTGGGATTTCATGGCTATTTAAATGGTGAGGATCAGAGAGGAAAGACCATTAAAACTATTTATCCAACAATTTATTAACAAGTTTTTAATGCTGAGCCAGAACTAACACCTAATGACTTCTAATTCCTTCATTACTGTTCTGAAAGTGAACCAGACATGCAACTGGCTTGGCAGCACTGGCTGAGCTCAGCCCAGGGGAAGTGCCAGATCTCTCACACTGGTGTATTTCATTAAGTTTAATCCCAATTCCTAAAATGTTCAAGGGATAGTATTTGAACTAAAAACACCTCAGAGTACTTGGTTCCCTTCTTTCACTTCTGTTGTCTGCCACTTCCAGACTGCCCTCAGATAGGTAGTTGAAAGCATGAGGATGCTAAAGAGAGAGATATGCCAAGGTATCTATGTGGAAGTATTGTCATCGGCACCTAACAGGAAAGCTTTTACTTACTTTTATTGTACTTCTGAAAATGAGAGGTGACCCAGGGAAACTAACAGTTGAAAGCACCTGGATAATCACAGATGGGACTGAAAATACTAGCATTCACCTGAGATTTACTTTGGGACCAAAGGCTATACAAGAGTTAAGACCTCAGATTCAGTTAGTACAACCCTCTCGAGGTATGTTGTCTGAGATAATCCAACTTCTTCCTGACTCCAACTCTAATTTATGTGTGCATTTGCTTTGTTTGTAGAACTTAATGACATTTGAAACACAATATTTAGCTGGCAGTTTAGCAAAATATCATGTGTATAGTTAGTGTGCATATATTACAGACGTACCAAGAAAATAAAATGCAACAGAAGCTCCCCTAAAAATATCTGTGTCTCTGAATGTCAATAATCTGCATACAAAAAAGCCCCAAAGCACTCACTAACATGATAGATAGGGCATTAAGTGATGCATATGTAGTCCTTAAGACAATACAGAGAAAAAGCTTTAGAAGCATTATTCTCTACTCTAAGAAAAAGTTCAGCAAGCAAAGACACATCTCTTGCAGACTTTTAAGTCTATTATCTAAACCATTTTAAAAAATCAGATTTGATGCAATTTAGTTGAAGCTCAGATTAATGCAGGTTTAACTGGCCACATGCAAGAAAAGCTTCTTGTAAACCAATTCCCTTAATTGTCTAAAAAAGGATTGTTTAATTATTAAGCTAATGCAGTTTTATTTCTGCAGGAAATGGATCCAAATCCATCAGTGTGGATAGAATATTTTAAGTGGTGTCTCAAAATTTAAAGACTAAAGTTGATAGAGACTTTTCTGGTTTCTAAGTGCAGTTTCACTGCCTAGTGAATAAGACTCCACTCCACAGACTACCCTGGTGTTCAGAATCACACTACTTATGGGTGCATTCAAAGCTGTTCTTGCACAGTGTGAATGTAGCACAGCACATGTAGTGCAAGAACACCCAGCTCTAAAAAAATAGAACCACTGGACCAGAGATCTCCTGTTTCTGCCCAGAACTTCTAAGACAGGCAGAGCTGAGCAGCAGCATGGATGTGGTAGCTGCTGATCCATTAAAAAATAACCATGTTAAACTGTTAAAAAATAACTCACTCCAATGAGTGAGTATCAATGAATGGCATTAACTGGCATCCTTAGCTTTGGAACCTATACTAAGAACCTTAACAGAAGTATTTGATTATTAGCAGGATAAAAATTAGGACTGTAATTTCAAGAGGAGAGGTAACACATCCACCCCCTTGCACATGTCCGTTAGCAGAAGCTGACACTCAGGATCATCTCCTAATGAACTGCTAATATTGTTACCCTCTTAAGTTATCATAAAGGTGACTGCTGGGCAAGTGTCTTTCATGAATGTCACATGATGAATCTGTGGAAAAAAATTAAACTTTTCTGTGTGTTTTACGACATGAGAATTTAAAAGCAAAAGACATTTACTCTTCAGGAAGCAGCATCCTAGAACCATCATTAGGTATGTTCTGGTTCATCAGGCCTTTAGCTGTTCTAAGCTGAATGCCCATAAGGATTGAGTAATACAAGGTAGAATTCCTCAGCTATGTGGTCAGAAGGTGTAGCCTTTGCTTTGTTTCCCCTTGCAGTGAGAAAGAACGCACATGCTGTTTTCAGACCTTTAGGGATTTGTATGTAGTATCCTACCTGCAATGGATTTGGTGAAGTAAGAGGAGATGGAAGGCCATGCCCTGGTGACTGGCTGGGTTTCTGAGGGGAGCTGGAGGACTGTGAGGCTGGAGGTTGTTGGCTCTGGCTCTGGGACTGCGTTTGGTTCTGCTGTGGTGGTGCTGATGTCTGTGGCTGTGACTGCTGGGTCTGCTGGGTTGGCTGTGGAGTCTGTGCCTGCTGAGCTTGCTGCTGCTGCTGCTGGCTTTGCTGCTGCTGCTGCTGCTGCTGTTGATGCTGGAGCTGCTGAAGATGCTGAAGCTGTTGAAGCTGGGAGTTCAGGGATGAGGTAGCTGTGAATTGTAGAGAGGGAAGGGAGTTATACAGGTTTCAGTAAATACCTACTGCTTTAAAAGTATTCTGGATAAAATTCTGGTTCTGTTACTTTGAGGGGCACACTGCTTAGAGGACAGCTGGCCCTAGACTTCAGGATGTGGGAAGAAATTGTTCCCATCAATAATAGCCTGTGATTTTGCCTGTGTAATTCTGTAGTAAAGAACCAGACTTCCCTAGGGGCAATGAAAGCAAACCTTTGAAAGAGCTAGGTCTGCCCACAGGATGGGGCTCAGAGCTGAGCAGGAGGGGCTCAGACAAGCTTACCAGTGAAGCCAATGGGAATATTCTCTGTCTATAGAAGAGAGGAACAGATTGTCACTGTACTTGTAAGTACAGCAAGAACTCACAACATGACCCAGTGCTGTTATGTAAAGGAGGAGAAAGCCATAGTCATAAAATAAAGGATACTCTGAAAAGAACTTTGTCATGTTATTATGCAGTAGGTATCAGGAAATAAAACATTCAGCTGTGAAATTTCTTGTGTGATGCTGAGGGAGCAAAAAATACTTAATAATATGTGTGTCTCTCTGGAAAAAGAACTGCTTCTTATAATTCACATCTAAAAGCTATAAATTCCTTCTTGTAACTTGCACTGCTCACTTACTCCTGATAGTTAAGATCTGTTGTGTTTTGCTAGCATATGCTTCAAACATTATGTTTGGAACTGCTCACATCCACCTGCTGGCACAAAGGGCAAACTTTATTTCCCAGAGGCACTTTCAAACTGACTAGGACATTCATTAAATTCAGGAAGACAGGAAGTGTGTCATAGGGATGTCACTAAGGAAGAACAGCTTTAAACTGCAGCAAGAGCATCACAGAAGACTGCTTTCTGGGATTATGCCCTGAATAAATCACCTCAGTCTCTAGCCACAGAGATGTTAATCAACATCTTAAGGATTGAACTAGCTAGCTATAAGATCCCAAGAGAAACAACTTGCCAAGGTCATGATGATATTTTTTGCTCTGTATACTGCTTTTTCAGCACCACCCTGTATTCTAATTTCTATCCAGAGAAGCAAAAGCAAATTGGGAATTAATTAAATTTGTTATTTTTAAAATGGCACTCAGATTTCATGGCCAGAAACTCTGTTGACCAAGTTATTTGTAGACTGGCAGATAAAAGCCATGTCATCTCCACTTTCTTTTCATGCTGACATCCCTATTTCAGTTTTCTAGATGTCTATGCCCTGAGGCTGAACCTGAGGTCTTGGTGCAACTTATGAAATCAATGAGCCATAAACTGGAATAAGAAAAAGAAAAAAGACAATGGAGAAAGATGAGGCAGAAAGGGTAAACTAGAAAAGGCTGTAAGAAGGAAAAGTGTAAGACTAGATAGGAAGAGCTGCTGGCTCTCCACTCCCATGCTCATAGCTACTCTAAATTTTCTTTAATCAGATGCAGGAATCAAACTAGAAATAGGCTTTAACAAGAATTACAGCCATGTGTATGTGACTTCAACAAAGAATCCTAATAATACAAAGGAGGACTGATAATACCAATGTATTTCTATCAAGAAAATTACTCATAGAAGTTTTGTGTTTCAACACAAAGCAGAGTGACCGTCAGACTAAAAACATGCATGGTATCTCATGTAAGAGAAATTACCCTGGAGAAGAAAGGGAACACTCCCATCAATTTCCCAATGAGAATTTGTACCGAAATGCCCCAAAGCCAACAGGGTAGTGAGTGGAAATATAATCCAAGGCATGTGAGAACAAAGAAGGTGGTTATACAAGAAAGCAACTGCATAGATTAATTAATGATTCATAGCATGAATCATCTCAGATGGCAAGGAAAACCATTCACCAATTCTACCTGTAGAAGCAGAAAGACCTTTACCAATCCCACAAGGATAAAAGAAATCTAGACCAGCTCTTTCTATTGTGCAGACCATTTCTTCATGAACTGTGATAGCTTAGCGACTGGATGAACCACTGATAACCAGAACCAAGACTTCAAACTGACCCTTACTGCATCCACAGACTGCAACACGGAAATTGATTAAATGACATCCCACAGAAGCATAACTTCTAATCCACATGGCTCATGAAGAGAAATGAGGGGCCATTTTATGTTGTGTGTGTACAATTGGACAGGAGGAGACAAAACCTTTGCATTTAGGACTAGAAAAGCTTTACTTTCAGTACTGCTCAGTACTTGAATGTTGGTGAAACAGGAAGACAGATATTCTACCATCCACTTTTGTACTGGAAATGAAAATATTCTTGCTGGGGTAGAAGATATCCCTGAAGGATAATCTGATTAATTACTTCATGGAAAAGTTTCCAAGTTTATTGCCAGCAACTGCACAAAATTATTCAAATAACTTCTTGTGTTTTCATGTCATTCCTTTAAAAAGCCTCTCTGAAGACCATCATCATACTGAGCTATAAATTGCATTGAAGTGGCTTGGAGAGGTATGGTTGTTTAACATGCTGTTGCTAAACAAACAGATAAGGAATTGGAAGAAGGACTGTTAGATCAGAAAAGGTGTTCTGAAAGCCACACTGTAGGTATACCATGAAGGTGGATTTAGGGCTCTGGATCGTGCTTGTAGTCTGGTGTTCATGCTGCCAGATTGCACTTCCTCTCACAATGTGTGTGCTATCCGCAGCAGGGGTTGTGTCATGTTATTGTTTGCAATCAAATCCAATCCAATTCCCAGAGCTTGCTTGCATAGCTCATCCATTATAAATAGTATACCTGTCTAGCATTTGTCACTTTCTGCAGAGCTTGGAGCCTGATAGAATTTCAGGTGGTACAACAGTGCTATGTCTGCATCTATAAAAGATAACATGCACTGCCTACCTCACAGGAATCTTTTTTATGACTTACTGGCTAACAGCTGGGTAAAAATTTGACATATTTTAGTGAAAAGTGCTACTTTCACAATTGCATTCAAGAATTAAAAAGGTTTGCAAAGAATTGCAGAAAGTTCTTTTTATAGTTAAAAAGTTCAACATAAAGTACATCACTGTAAAAGAGAGACACAACTAAAAATGTATGCAAGCAATAAAAATCTGTGAGGAAAATCCACAAAAGCTGTGTGACATTTCAACTCTCCCTAAAAAAAATACGTCTTAGATATATACCAGGGATCCAGGATGATGGTAAATATAACTGATATCTATAAAGAAACAATGGCACATGGGGTTTCAAAACCTGTGGTTCAACAAACTTCTTGCTTGCTGTGGTGTTGTGGCAGACTTTCCATGAGATCACCCCAGGGTTTATTATCCTACTTTAAGCAGATTATACTTACTCATGGTATCAAAAGCATTTGATTAGAATAAGAGGCATGGAGTTAAGTGGTGGAAATCAACGGTCAGGAGGCAGTGAAAGCAAACTTTCTGATCTCCTAGGTCATCTACTGCAATACTTGTCATAGATCTCAGGCTACTTTGTGGATCAGACAAAGTTAAGACCTAAGGTATATACTCCTCCTTGACTTTCTTTGGGGGACTCCTCAGGCATAGTGTTGCCATGCATTTACAATGTTCACACAAAATGTGTCATTTCATATTCTATTCCTCTGCTGGTTACCTACACAGGAAACTAAAATGAAATGAAAATGCCCTTCTGCCAAATAGAGAGTTACAATCGGGAAAATTCACCTCTGAGGCAACAATGCTGAAAGAAGCAGTCTGATCCATGACAGGGGAATGAGTGAAGCTTTCTTGTAGTGGGCAAACTGAAGAGGGTCTGTCTTCATTTCCCAAGCCTGATTAATGGAAAATAGTAGCAATTCCCTGCTGCCTCTGGCTAACATATTGTGACATAAGTAGGGGAATATCCCTGGTTTTACTTTAGGTTAAAACATACATTTTAAAGTTTAATCATGATTCTCCAAAAAGCAGGGAACAAATGTGTGCTCACAAATGTTTATATAATGAAAACAAGTTAAAATTAGGACTCCTTTGTCATCTTTCCTTTACAATATAACCTCAGATTCTTAAGACTTCTATAGTGTTTGGCAGAAGATCAAATTAATATTCAGGGATTCAAATTGTATCTAGAATCTGCTCTTGTGGATAACCTTCATATAAATTCTGATTTATTTTGTTAATGTTTTGTGCATGCTTGTTTTTGTGTAAAGAGGAAGGAAGGGTAGGAGGAATAATAAACAATTTTAGCTTACAAACAACTGTGCTGCTCTAGCTTCTCTCCTCCTATTTATGTAATTGCATAGTTGTTCTTCAGTGCCTTGATATGATGTACAATGGACTAAAAATAAGAAAATCATACATTAAACCTTTTCCTATTTGACTGAGCACAATACTTGACTCCTGCCATTTCAAGGGCTTAATGCCTTTTTCCACTTCCCCGGTAATGGAGAATAGATTTGCATTGCCTTAAACTGAAAAGTGTAACTAACTTTAGCATCTGGGCTTGCGTTTGAACTGACATGGCTCGCTTTTTTTTCCACCCTGTTGTTTCTCTTCTAATGAGGTTTATGCCTTTCTTTTCTTTGAAACAGATTTCTAAAGAATGAATACACACACTGAACAATCTAATGCAAGCCTGAATTTACATTCTCTCCCTCCTGGGTAATGAGGGGTAGGTTAGCCAAATACCCATGTTTTTCCATATGCTCGGATTTTCTTTTTGTGAGTAAAATGTGAGTTCTTTTAAATATGTTATCATCCTCTTTGTGAAAAAAAAAAAAATATCCCTGAAGGGTTGGACTTGTGGCTGAAGAGATTAGTACTGGGATACAGAGCATATTATTTCTAAATCACTGGCTCAAATTCAGCTTAGGTCAATATAGGGAACAAAATCATAGCACTTTAATGGTGCTTCTGCATGTTTTCTACCATACAAAAGATGCATTTAATGTAAAGAAGTCTTATTCATACACAGATATCCACAGAGAGCCTGCCTGCATTGGAAGAAGTTTGCCATACAGTCAAGGTAATAAATTGATGGTCTCACAACATCTAATGAGGAATATCAAAAAGACTATGGTGTTGAATGACATCAGTTGGCATCTTTATTTGCACTTTCAGTAGAGAGGCTAAGAATGGAAAGAGTACATGGATCAAGTCATCTCCTTGTTCCTAAAGGTGATCACTCAAGGTTACAGCTGCAAAACACAGATGGAGTTATGAGGAGAAACTTGCTTGCCAATAGTCCTCTGCACCAGTTCTGGAGATAAACAGAGGACTTCATGTTCTAGTGTTGTTGCATCCAGCATTGTTCATGAGCACTAAATTCACTTTAAAGAATGTAGGCAATAAAAAGGAAGTATTAAGAAGAAAACCATCATAATTTATATGGTGCCTGTGGTGTCTCTACATTTTGATGAATGCTGGAGCTTCCCTGAAAAATGATCCACTGCATTAAATCAATCTGACATTTTTTTTCCTTACCAAACTTTAAAATGTACTATAAGCCACTAAAATCTTGAGAAAAGAAAAAAAAAAAAAAAGAAGAAGAAGAAAAAGTTCTAAAGTGGAGAGCTTGACTAAGTGTCAGAACAAGTATATTTGGATACTTGGAATAATTTCAAATTTGGGCTATTTTCCTCTAGTTTATGACAATACTCTGTGAGTAAAGGTCCCTGGGTGTATTGTAAAAATTGCATTAACCTATTTAAAATGCCCAAAGGCAAAAACAAGCTGGAGAAATTAGACTTTAATAAGCCATTCACTTTCTCAGTTCAAATGGGACCTTAGGTCTCATATTGTACAAATGGTTGAAACATTAACTGGAGTTGGGATATCACCAAGACATAGGAGATCAATCAGGATGACTTGTCTTGGGATTCTCATTCAGATAGGCAATTAATCATAGTATGACAACACTGTAAGTGTCTGAATGCCAAAGTCTGTGTGTCAAACAAGTAATCTAGATATGCTAAATTTCTAAATTTTACCAGCCTTTTTTTTTTTTTTTGTGAAAACATGACTCACAGATCAGGGGTAGGATCTTCCAATTAGGTTCTTATGCCAGATAAAAGCAGTTTTCTAATTACAGACTGCAGAACCAGTCCCAGACTGTCTAAGAACAGAACAGAAAAATCCATTTAAGTGGTATGGTATTCATACAGAGTGGATTTCCAGGCCATATTGAGCCCATAACGATGTTCCTGTGGACCAGAACTTAAGATAACCCCCCAATTCATAAGAAAAAAAATCTTCAGGACTCCTTAGCAAGAAACTAATCAACAATGAAAATATTATAATTTAAAGGCAACACAACCCAATGTAAGATTTCACAGCTGAAGGGATATGACAGGGAATGGATGAATGACACAAAGAAATTAACTTTGAAACAACAGTCTGCTGACTCAGAGAACAATGACCATGATTTATAATGGACATAAGACAAAATCTTGGCGTTCTGTGCATATACAGCCTTTAATGAGAGAAACTGCAGCTTATTTTTGCTCTCCCTTACTTTTTAGATGCTCTAATATTGATGGGAATCATAATTTTGATAGAACTTATGCAGACTAAGTGTTTGATGTACTCAAAGTAGCAATACTTGTAGAAAAAGCAGTGCAAAAACATACAGCCTCAGAAGCCTCGGAAGAGGTTGTGCAGAATCCTGTACTAGAGTTCAGAGCATCACAGGTCCCCAGTCCACCAGGTATCATGCCATTTCTCCTGACAGTGTGCCTATATGAGGCTTTGGGGAAAAGTCTCATCAAGAGGAGCTTGGTGGCCTCAGAGCGATTTTGCATTCTTTCAGGTAATAGATCTGCAATTGTATCTTCTATAATTGTTTATGGTAAATGGCTCTTTAGACAAATATTTACCTAGTTGTAGCTTCAGCAATGGTTCTTTGAAGACTGGGAATTACAAGAAGTCTCTTCAAGGAGTCTTTGAAGTGAGTGATGTTTCCTTAACTAAAATTACTGTAAGTGAAATGTACTGGGTATTTTGTACATGTGTATGTTTGCAGGTTTTTTTTTTTTAATAATGTGATGAAATAGTGGATCAAAATATTTGTGATTTAAAAGGTTCATCTGTATGCTGAGTTTGTGAAAGTGTCCTGGGAATGGCATACGATAATGTCACATTATCCCAGCCTCAACCTAGGGAAGCAATACGTGCTACAGCTTCCAGCAGATGACTTGGTATCAGTGTTTGCTTTCATGTCTCAGATGCTCACTGTAACCATGTTTCTTTCAATTTTCACTTCCAGTCTTTTCTGAACGGAAAAGACTTGAAACTCTGTTTTCTATTAAGAACTCTAAGAGTCAAGCACCTGTAAATTCTGCTTTTGTGTATGAATTCCAGCCAAAGAAGCTAGCTGAACAGCAGTGAGAAGAGGCCATGGAATGACTCAGAAAACAGCAAGATATACACTAGAAGGAGAAAGGGAAAAAATGCAGCACAAACCTCTTCTTTTCTTTACAATCAATAAAACTACAATAACAAGTACAAGACCAGGTGCAAAAATGGCAGTTCTACCTTGCTGCACACAAATTCTCTGCTGGAGCAGTGACTTGAGCTTCAACCTTGTTAACAGACCCTGTTTTTCTCGATATGGCCTTGAACATCTGCTTTTACCAAGACATGAAAAATTGAAAATAGCAGTAACAGGGTAAAAAAGGTGGGGGAGAACACAAAGCAAAAGAAAATACATGGCTGCAATGCTCCCTATCCCTGTTTAGGGACTGAACACTACTCATCAACAGCTGGGACATAAATGCAGTACCATGTTGAATATGATATTCTTCACCAGGCACAGAAGAAAAAAAATGGACTAAAAAGCTTTGTCTGTGTCACAAGGGGCATTGCTTTATTAGCTGTGGTCCAGAAACAATCTCAAGCACAGGATGGTGAGGAGCTGCTGTGCTAGATGCTGTAACATCACTATGTGAGCAAAAGACAGAGGTGTTCTTTCTTTATAAGAGGGATTAGTGTTTCTGTATACTATGCAACTACCTCCACACCAGACATTATAGAAGAGCTAGGAAGTGAACCTTAATTTGGCAATCTGTCATAGCACAAGCTATTCTGGAATGTACGTACCACAGCAAGGTACCTGCAGTGTTCCTACTGTTGACTCACAGTAGCTCTATTTTGCTGTCTTTAAGAATCTTCCATGATTTTTAGTATATGCCGTGCATAATTAAAACCACAAAATTTAGTTATGTGCATTTCAAAACATACTATAGTATCTGTAGCTGTTTTCTTTTTATGATATTGAAGCTGACTACAGGTCAGTTTGAGGCAATCTGCTTATATCTCTTTTTCTAGGGATATAGGCAGATTCTCCCTATTATCCCCTTTTTTAAATTTTACTTGCAGAGATATTCAAAACAAAGTTAAACAATAGGGAAGCAATGGTTCTAGACTGTGCAGTTGGTATTTGGCACAGATGGACTGACTGCTCAGTTTTAGACTGTAGTAAAATGAGAGTGGCTGCATATGAGATTTCTTTACAGTCTCTATAGCTCATCAGCAAACATCTTGCTGCTTCAGATGCTACTCCTAGTTTGGCTGTGCTTGGCACCTATCACCTTTCTGCAGCAACAATGAATTACGTGCTCTTTGGGTGCTTATGTGCTCCCATTTAACTAATTTCCATTGCTCACCAATAGAATAAGCAACCTGGTTATTCACATACTGCTACATATTCTACTACTCATCAGTAAAGAATTTGGGTGGGAGACTTAGGGAGAAGATTTTATAGTCAATCCTCATTCACAGGCTGTGAAGTCAGTCACACTTCTGTTAGGATGAGACCCATGCACAGCTGAAGAGAAGAACTGGGGAGTCCAGAAAAGCAGCTGCATTGCACTGCCCAGTCAATGCATTGTACACTTCATGGCTTCGAAAAGCACATAGGAAACCCCATGCTGCTTGATAATTTGCACATTTTTGAACACTGAAAAGTAGCAGTTAAGAGCAGTCCTTTACAAAAAGGACTGCTCTTTACAATCTCCATCTAGATCTTACTTTGGCTCTTAAGTTGCTTCTTCAAGGTTAATTATTTTTATTTTGAAAGAAACACATAGACATTAATAAAAGAACTTCCACTTAAATAATGTATTTATTTACATGGAACTGGAGTCCCTAGTTATAGAAGGAGAACAAAATCAAAAGGATGTAAAGAATTTTGGATTGGCAAAAAAGATTATAAAAATTATTCACTGTTTATGTACATATATTCAGTCTGAACAGAATATTCACACCCTTTTGATGCAGTAACTAAATAATAACCTTATCAATGAAAATATTTGTTTTTCCAGACCAGCTAATAGAAGAAAAGCTGAATTTGGTTGCTAACCTGTGATTCTACAAAAAAACTAACACAAAGCTAGCCTTTCTCAAAGAAACATTGCCCTAATTTTAATATTCAGAATAATGAAATATTTTAAATAAGAGTTTGTGTCTCATCAGCTCTGTTAACTATATCAAATCTCAATGATGCTACAGAACATTACCAATGCATTAAGACTATTACACATATTAAATACACCTGCTATTAATAGCATCCTTTTAAGAATTATAGAAGAATCCTCCGGAATTTACTCTAAAAATATAGAAAATTCGTAAGAGAATGTATCCTAATAGGCATATTTTATTCACCCTATAAAAACATACTGGCAGTGATGCATCTGGGTTTTGTGAAGTTTCCAAACAACTACAATTTACTTTTAAAATTTTCTTCTGTTATATTTCACCTGTTCATAAAATAATGAAAGGGCTACCTCAAACTGTAGAGAATTAAGAACATTTTTATGATAATGAACATACTGGTCATAATGTGAAATGGATTGTTAATGTATAGCCATAGATAATGATGTTTGGGGGTGGAGGGCAAGAGGAAAGAATTTGCTGTTAACAAATTCCCTTGTTTTTGAAATGAGTGAATTTCTTATCCTGTTGCAAGAGTCCACTGACTAGTGTAGGTAGAAATACTACACCGTTAGTGTAGTAATCACCGCTACAATACTTACTGTCCTAAAACATCACTACCATATTTACTGTACTAACTCCAATGCCAAGTAAATGGAGGTGAGCTTGTTTCAAAAAAGTGTATTTTATTGAAAAGCCTGGACAGTTCAACAGTACAAAACAAAGAAATATATGTCAGTGCTGATACAAGATCTAGCTTTTTTGCTTAAATTAACTTCTAATTTTAAAAGTTAGTGGAAAAAGCACTGAGCAAGTGGGATAAACTTTCTGTCATGGCAACCCTGAGAACAAAAGTTGGCACAGTTAGTGCACATGGAAATTTGAAACCACTACTTTAGATTTGTTTTGCCAAGTTTTAACTAAGTAAATACAAAGACTGTTCCTTTCATTTTCAGTGCCAGGGATTTTGTCTTTACTCTGTTGATTTTAATAGCTCGCTCAGAAGCTTGGAAATGAATGTTTCTTCCATCATTAATTTAAAACTTTTCCATTTGCCAAATATGAATGCTTATTCTACTGTGTGTTTTCAATGAAGATGAAATTAATATGGGTCCCTTTGATTTTCCACCCAAATGCCAGGAAGCATGGGGCAAACTATTTTTTCATCTCCATCCTTGAGGCAGAGCCAGGTCCAGCTTAACAAGACCACAACACCTCCCCTTTTCTCCCTCTATACCACAGTCTTCAAAAATATGGCCAGTTTTGGACTCATGTTTGTCTAAAGTCTACCTGGAAAGACCAGCTCTACAGAGGGCCTCCAGCCTTCTATAGGCTATGACAACTCCTATGGCCATCATCTTTAGTGGTTCAACCACTGCTGCTCTCATGCACAATCTTCTCTTTGTGCACATAAGGACACAACAGCTTCTCTTCTCTACCAGCTGTAAACACATTTACTTCTTTTTAGCTTATGGAATTTTGATGGCACTCCAGCAATTCTCACCTTTGAATCCTCTCCAGACAACTGAAGCATATGCAAAGCTGGCTAAACTATACTGTCAGAAAATAAGATTATAAATTTGATTGTGATAAAAAGCTGTGCAAAAGATGTGTAAATTCCTGCCTTCATTTTTTCACAGATGTATAAGGATGGTTTTTGCCAATAGCTACTCAATCAGTAGACCTTTTGAGAATGGTACCAGGAAATAGCTAAAAAGATAAGACCCATAAGTGGAGGTTAGTGTTCTTTAAGCAATCATCCAGTGCAAAAGATTTCATTAAGAGGCTTGCAGAATACACTGGTGACTGATGTATCTGGATTATGGATCACATGGATTTTCAACTCATAAAGAAGCTAATACCAGGAAAGCATCTTATGTTTTCAAGTTTTATGCTGGAAAATTAAGAGTGGAAGCCAAGAACATAAGACCTCTGATACTTGTGAATCAACACTGGTACACAGACCACTACAGACAAAAGCAGAAGTAATTTTTTTTTTAATGCAGAATTATTCTTAAATAGATTAATTCTAGCACCTCTTAATCATATCTCACAGTGAAATGACATCTGACTTCATGCAAAACAGCTTCAGCCAGGAGCTTTGCTGGTTTAACTGATATAACAATGATTTTCAGACTTGATCACAGTATAGCTGCAAAATAAATAAGGTTTAGATGTCTGCATGATTCTCTCACTTTCTTCAGCTGCAATTGGGAGTGGCCTTTTTGCAGTGCACTCTCTAATGGGTGTCTTGCAGACCTGCATCTCACTCAGTGTTCCCCCTGTCAAGAGCTCAGAGAAGACTACAGGGAAATGTGCAAGGCACCACCTGCATCTTGTGCCAGCATGGCTATTAATACAGAGCACATGGCACAGAGCAGATCTCTCCTGCTGAAATTCAGAAGAATGCCATTGGCTTATGTACTGATCTGCAACTTTAATTTTCCCACAGAAAACTTTAATCAGAAACCACTTTCATAATTTGTAAACGCTGCCAAATGTTTGATTCCAGGCTGTGTAAGTGATCAAACCTTTGGGCAGAAAAATAAAACAAATAGCAATCAAACCACCAAACAAAGAAAGCAGTTATAAATAATTAAATATGCTGTTCTGACACATACTATTCCCATCTGGATGCTGTGCTTCCATGATATAAAGCACAGCTTTCCTAATTAGGAAAAAAAATTTAAAGAACACCCTCTATGACAGAACAAGTCAGATCAGAAACAGGGATTTAGGACTGACTGTCTTATACAAAAAGATCAGCACCTGGGAATCTACTTCCTTTTCCTGAACCTACCAGACCTGCACCACCTTGGGCACAGCAGTTAATGTCAATCCCTCACTTTCCTGTTTTATAAAAGAAAAAGAGGGATAATAAACTTTACTTCCCTCACCACAGGAAGCTAAATTAGTGAAGTACAGTAATGTGCTCCAAAATCCTCAAAAAGAAGGGGATTAAAGATAGACAAAATTGTATTTCCCTATGGAAAAGATTGTTGTAGAACTACCACCTCCATGGTGTTAGTAAGAGATAAATTATTTAAAAGCACCCATTGTGCTTACTTTTTAATAATGTTTAGGTAATGCTTTTACTCTCAGCAGCTCATAGAACTTTTTGAAAACTGCAATAAGCAGGATGTCTTTTAAGCTGAACTCTCAGCTTAGGCACATTTTAGGCATTTATCTCACACTGGATTGAAAGGATACCTCTGACTGAACACCAGTCCCAGATTTTCTGGAATATTGATACTTAGTTTTCATTACACACCTCTGTGAGCACCTCTATAATCAGAGACACACCAATGGAACTATCTAAACTAAACTAGTTAATGACAAAAGAAAATGTCACCAACAAGGCATCAAAAATAATAAAGCGATTCCTCTAATGCAGGAAGCTAGGCGAGAGAAACAGAAGGATGACAAAAGAAAATAAAGAAAGGAAACAAATTCAAGGGCGCTAACTATAGGACCCCAGTGGGCTTGTTATATGAATGGTCTGCAGGCAACCACATCCTGCTGCTGTGATGGTTCATAAATTCCATCATCTTGTTAAGAAGCTGAAGACTACTGACCTCACTTCCTCTGCTAATAAGACTGTGCTGCTTTGTGCCTAGACTTTTATGATGCTTATGAAATTTGAGCCATTGTGTGAGCCTCCTTCCTTCATACACCAATGATGCCTCCCAAATTACAGGAGGACAAATGAGAATTGGAGATTCCTCTCCCTCTTTTGTGCAACTATTCCTTCTTTCTCTCTTCCTAAACCCTTGTAAAATATTTTTCAGGCTCTCAGGACCAGCAATGTTAAGACTTCCTTGGTTTCCAAATATGGTACAAGCAATCATAGTAATAAACCAAGAAATCTGAGTAGATTTTATGATGTACACATGTAGGTATGACATTTATACATGCCAGAAAGACCTTCATGCATTATAAAGCCTCTGCAGGGAATATTCAGTCATTTTGTTGTAACAGAACACATACAAGTATCAAAAGGCCAAAGAGAGAGCAGCCACAAAGGTGTTTTGGAAATACTCTCTAAACAAGAAGACTACATAGACTAGGTACACAAAACCTCTCCTTCTTGGAGCTCAAAATAGGAGAAAACAACTATTCTTCTTAGCACCTACTTTTAAAATGCAAAATATACAAAGGCAGCTGAGACAAGGTTCAGCCCAGCTGGCTACAGCCACCTGATTATGAAAAATCCAGCGAAAAGCAGGCCTGTGACTTGTTTTTTTCCATATTTTGCATCATTTTCTTCCCAGTCTAAAAGGCAGAAGACAAATCAAGGCAGTTCTTTTGTCTTTACACATGACAGGGCAAAAATAATGCATTCACACAATAAAATAAATGGGAGGCTTGTCCATCAGCTGCCTAAAGCTTTGAGTGTTCGGTAATGGAAGTATGTACCAAGCCTTTGAAATTTTACAGTAAGCAACTTTAAAAAAAAGATCAACCATTATTTCCTTCTAGTATCTCCATAGAAATCATTGGCACTGGAAAAAACCCCAAACCTTCAGATGCCTTTTTTTTCCCACAGACATTCTCTCACCCTTAAAAGTTAAAAACCTCCAATAGTTACCTCTTGCAGCTGGTAGATTACATTACAGATGTCCTTGCTGACTAGCCTTACCTTTAGTATCTAAAACCAAAAATACTACAAATAAAAATATACAAATCAACACAGTTGACAAAGACAGAAAGACCAAACACTTCAGGTTTCACAGAGCAATGAGGACAGTGTAATAGAATTTGCATTTCTGAAACAATGAAGAAAATGCCGCCTTTACTTACATAGTTGTAAGAACTCTATGTCTTTTGGATATGACCTTCTTTGCTTCAGTTGTGCCACTAATGCTGCTCAGCGCTTGCTTTGCCACCCTTAATGGATAACAGCAGTCATCCACTGTTTAGACTTCCTATCCTTTCCATTAAGGAAGGTATTCAAATTCTTAGTAGAGTACAGAGCAATAAAACTTCAAATGAAACAGTCAAAACCAAATCAAACCAAAATGAAATACTATAACAAGTCAAAAAATCCTAGTTTCTTCCTGCCTTTTTCATAGCTCCTATGATCAAATATCATCTTTATTGACTTGTCACTCTTATTAAGCAAAGCAGGCTTATATTTAACAATTTCATTCTTTTCTTTTCTATAAGACATAAGATGACATTAGGAGCCTGCTGAGTGTTCTCAAACAGACCCTATCTCTTCTGTCTTGCACAGCCCAGTGACCAACTTGACTGACATTCCAGAATGGCCCTGTGGAGCATTAGGTACACTACCAGCTATTCCACGTTTTTGTGCCAGGGACACTGCACAGCACACAGAATACTTACCGGAGGAAGGTGCACAGGCTTGGAATACGGGAAGGAAGGAAGGAAGGAAGGAAGGAAGGAAGGAAGGAAGGAAGGAAGGAAGGAAGGAAGGAAGGAAGGAAGGAAGGAACAACAAGGAGTGGCACAACTATAATTCTTTATAAAGCAGCAGGTAAGATTGATTGTCAAAGGTCAAAAGGCTAGGTCAAACTCTGCACATTTGTCAGCTGAATGTCATTTTTGTTTTACTTGTCACCAGATAGCTTTAAAAAAATTGCGCCTCCTTCCTCATTATCTAGGACTTGGGTCCCTTCCTGCCATCCAGTATTAATGAAACAGTGCTTCAAACCTGGCCTTCATCTTTGAGGTTCCTCTTCATGTAATTCTTCCAGTTCTTAAGTACTACAGACTGAGAACAATTTTAAAGATTGCTTTCTCACACAGAGTAGTTGGAAAATTGCTGCTACACTGAGAATGGTTTGAAAACATACATACTGTAATAAATGTCTGAATAAACAAAAGTGTAACTAAATCATAGCAAGTCCAAAGCCTATACAATGATGTAACTGTATCGTGGTTAAATCTCTGCAACTCATGAAATCCTTAAAAAAATAACATGATACAACATTTTGAGATAATTTATGAAAACCCCACCACCACACTTTTTGTTATAATAACCACCTATACACAATTGGAATAATGTTAATACTGAAATTATCCATCAATTTACTGTGAATATGATTTATATGTACCTAATTCAGGTAAAAATATACCAAATAATTCCCTTAAAAATTAAACATCTAAATTAATGGAAGTTAAATTACACCTAAGCTGTAAAAATTCAGCTGTCTTGAAATGGGACACCACACAAAGAATGCTTCCTCAAATAAAACCATTTTGTGTCCCAGGTGTAGTTTAGGTGGAGTTATCGTCTTCTGAATTTAGATAAAGACAATACTCATGTGTTTATTCAGTGCTTTTCACAAAGGGATCTCAGGGTCAATTACACAAATAATTAAACCTCCTCTAAAGACTATCCTTATGAGAACTATCTCTTTGTTTATAGGAACAGAATCAGGAACCATTTGGTGACAGATTTACTAAATTAGTTTTCATTAAACACATTGCTGAGGATGGTGGTTTATGTTAACTGATTGACAAAATACCTCCTTTTATCCAGAAAAACGACTTTTAAAAATATTTATAATCACTCTTGGGCAAAAACATCCTGAAATTCTGTGCTAAATTGGCATAGAGTAACATTTCATACAAGTCTAATTTCCCTGCACAAGCAAATGAACTTCTGTGAAACTATCTGCTTGAATGGCATCTCAGACAGGGAATTCAAAATATTTCATGAAAAACATCAGTTTTAACTGTGTTGAGAAGAAAATAAAAATAAATGATAGCCCAAAACAAAACGTTTCAAAATGCTTTGTGTACTCTCCATCTGCAACTTGAGAGAGCTATTCCTAGACCTGACCTCTGCAAGAATACAAGCTAGTTTGCTTCCAGCCACAGACAGAGGATAATATTCATTTTAAGTGTACAGAATTCAACTCACAGAGTAGTGAATCACATAATTATTTAAAATAGCACAAGAGGTTTACAAGTTGAAAGTAATTAGTTAAACCAAACCCTGAGAGCCTCTGGCTCTCCTGTGATATTCAAAAGCCAATGGTGATGTTTGAAACAGATCAATTTAAAGAACTTCTGGTATTTTTTGACCTGACTGGGTTTTCAGGGCATGCAAAATATGATGTGCTTTCAAAATGTTAGCCAAAATAACTCAGTTTTGATAAAACTAGAGGAAATTTCAACAATATAAAAGAAGGACAGTGAAAAGAAATAAAGACAAAAAACATTCTTATACAAAACTAAATTTTCCTTCAGGTTCCAGCAGCAACAAAATTTAACTTTTGAAGTTTGAGGTCAGATGAGAATGGCAATAATTAGAATTTGAATATAAGGCTTTTCATTAAAATAATTTTGCTTAGAGCACCATGTTTGACTGTACATTTCTTGTCTAGCCCTATTGCAATGTGGACATTCTTCTGCATGCATGCTGCAGTGTATCAGTTTAAAATATGGAGCACTCTACATCACTAATGTGGGAAGCAGAACTAAAAGATGAGTCCCAGTATGCAGATAAAAGTAATTGTAAGACAGAGTTTGGCTGTGTCTAGGAGACCCTGTGTTTATTATGTAAAATGACTGATTATATTAAACCAGCTGGTTTTTGCATGGGTCCTTGTTCACTGAAATATTAATAGACGACATTTAGCTAAACAGTACAACATAACCTTGATAATGTGCTGAGAACTGTCACCAGAAATACACATTACTTCCTTCAATAAATACTAATTCATAGCAGGTTGTTACCAAACTGCCATGCTTCCACCTGAGAAGTAACACACTTCTTTACTACCTGCAGCTCTTAGAAATTACACAATTTCTGATTTTTTTTTTCTTTTTGCTACATCTAGCACAGAAACTGAGGAGGCAGTGAGTCTTTTATCTCTCAGGCAGGAGCAGAGAGCATGGTTAGATCCCTGTGGATATCACACAGGCAGCTGGTCTCTTCAATAGTCTGAAAGCAGCACAGATTGTCAAGCACTACTTCCAGGTGTGGTGAAACACAACGTTTCAGATCAAGTGGATTGCTCCCCTCAATGAGTTGAGGAACATTTGTTAATTGCACAGAACACAATAACAAATGCTACATATTTTGTGAAGACGAGATGCTATGTGAGCTTTCACACCTACTGAAGGTCATTTAGTTCATCTATGGCACTTCCACTTGCTTCTTTCTTCATACACTGAACTCACTCTTTTGTTCCTTCCTTTCACTAAAAATTACCTTTTAAATTTTCTTTTGTTTATATTTCCCCCCTCCTTTTTCCTTTCATTCTCTGGCTCCTCAGGGATCCCTGTGTGGATTTTCTGGCAACCATCAGACAGCACCTGTACAACTCTCATTGCATGAAACTGAATCATATAAATGAAAAGCATCCTCTCAATTTTGGCAACAGCAGTTTGAAGCTGTCCACTGAGTTGATATTAAAAAAAAAAAAAATCTATGCTCTTTTCCATGTTATTGAATATTTCAGTTTTACAACGAGACAAAGAACTAAATTTTATTCTCATCTGCTTGAGGACTCTTCCATGATTTTTGGTCTTTCAGTTGGTGTATAATTATATACTGAAGGAGAAAACAGTAGTAAGCTTCTCTATCCTTATATAGAATATTAGAAAAACTTTCTTCTCACTATTGCTTTAACCAGACACTAATGGCATTTCTACTACAGCCTTCCTTGCCTGCCTGGTTCTTACATGTTATTTTTAATACTGATGTTCATGTAACTTAAACCCATTTCTAAGCCAACTTTTCCTCACAGAAATTTGTCCTCTCACCTCCAATTTATTTCTTTTGCTGTTTCCTGTGGTATTATGATCACAATAATAGCTCTTCTATTGTGATATGAACAACACTTCTCTGACTGAATTCATTCTTTTGCTTAACTCTGTGTCAATTGTACAGTTTGCAGATCCAAGTAACACAAGTTACCATCACTTTTCCCTGTCATCAGAGTATTATGCCAAACCTGTTTCCTAAGTGGTTGGGTACCTTTGGGATTGTGCAACATCTGCATATGCCATTTCATCTCATCCCCAATCCTACTTCATATCTCACACATAATGTGGATTTCTGCTTTCAAAATTTTTTGAGGTTTTGAACCTTAATATATTGACTGAACTGAACTGTATTCAGTTGCTTAAGGTTGACATTTTCTTAATGAAATTTACATTAACTTGCCACTACAGCAATCTTACAGCTCTCTCCAGTCATTATTTGGCTGTGATACTATGTGTATGTCCCTCTCCAATGTACTATGATGAACTCCAGGTTTATGGCAAAACAGCATGAAATTACATATGTGTTCTGATCATGATGATTTGTTTTTTTCAATATCTCCTTTCCTTCCATGGCTGTGCTTTAGGAGTCCTCAAGACAATCCCAAAACTCTACACCATGAATTCTGCAAATAAATCCCAAACTGGATTTTCTAAAGGATCAAGAAACCAAGAAGCATGGGCTTTGCAAGACAGAATGGAAGGGTCTAGAAGGCTGTAGTGAGAGCCATTAAAATAAACATGTGCTGTGAGCAACAATCAATATAAGGGTATTGTTAGTTTGGCATCTATTCTAGTTTAGGGCAAATTTGGGAGGAAACTGCCAAAGAGGTCCCTCTAGAAAGAAGATTCAAGCAGGCCCTCTCCCTACTGGTTCGGGAAAAGATTTCCTTAGAGAAAAGGGTAAAAAACACTTTATTTAACAAAGTATTCACAAGCATAAATAATGAATAATATCAAACAATAAAACCTCTCACTGTTCTGAAGAGATGACAAATTCAGAAAGTCCTGGTCAGGGACTTGGCTTGGCTTGATAAGACACTCAGCAAGCTTGGCTTGCTTAGTCTCTTATCAATCCCTCCAGCACCAGGCCCTGGTGGGCCACAGCTGTGAGCTCCTGGTGTTTTTCTGGGTTCTCAGTCCAGAGCAGGGCTGATCAGTTACAAAAAAAAGAGAAAAACTACAGTCCAGGGAACTTCTCTGCCTCAGCTAGATAAAAAAAACCTAAAAGCAAAGGAGAGCTCTCTCCCACTTGTCTGTCTGTCCATGTTGCAGACAACACAGTCCAGGAGTAGGATGCAGGGGAGCAAGTGCAGTTTCTGAAAACAAACTCCATGCTTCTTCTCTTCCCCTTCGCTCTTGGAATAAGTCTTAAAGGTGCAGAACTTATTATCCAGCATAAACAGAACAGACAATTGGGGATACAAGCATCATAAAGTCACCCTAGGACAGCATCAGAAGAGGCCAGAGTTAGGCAAACCCAACAAAATGAACCTTGATAGCAATATTGTCCCTGAAAATGAGGCATTTAACAGATTCATTCTAAAATTTACTTTAGAAAAAACTCTGCACATATAACCAACAACTGATGAACTCAGAGTTCTTCCACCTGCTTCAGAGCAAAAATCAGCCTATAAGAATTAAAAGATCACAAGGAGTATTCCCACTACAACTTATTGCTGCCTGTAAGATTTTTTTCTGTCATTACATGACTATTACCTATGTGTGAGAGAACAAGCAGAATGTGAGGAAGTGAGCAACAGGGCAGAAGACAGTGAATATCTCTTCATTGCATTCTAACATAATTTTTAGCACTGAATTGAAAGGTCTCTAAATACTCAAACCGTGAACCAGACGACGTAAATATCACTTGAGCATAATTCCTATTCACTGACGGAAATTTGCCTGAGTAAGGACTGTAAGAATTTATAAGGTTCCCCTGTTACAAGATTCTTCACATGTATCATGGTTAGCTGGGGCAAACAACTGCATTAAAAAATCATTTGAAGAAAGATCATGGATAGATAAGATTTCTTAGAATTAGGCTGTAGAGCTTTATAAGAACTTTAATCAGAAAGCTGTGCATTGTATGAATTTGTTGCTTTCATTTTCACACTAAATGTAGAGTTAATAGGACTATTTTCATTTGCCACAAATGCACATAAGCAAGGCTGAAGGACTAATATGCAGAGACCTGAAACAGATTTCTTCAACAGGAAGCTTTGCATTTTTGTGGTAGTAGCAACACTGCTATTTTAAGAAATGAGGATCAAATTAAATGCTTACTCCTGTGATAATGTTGACAAAAATGTCAGTAAATTTATGAACAGTTCATAATTTTAACTGTCCTTTAGACAATGGGTTATATGTGCATTAAAATAGTCATAATAACCTGTCAGTAAAAATCTCCTGTAGACCATTCATAGGAAAAAATGTTTGCAAGTTCAGCAGCTCACTTATGTACTAGCAGAATAGTTTCTTCCATGAAGTGGTACAGCCAACCACTCCAAAAAACATTTTCATTTTGACCTGATGTGCTAACTGAGATTTTTAAGACAATGATTTTTTAATTTACAGAATTCCTTTTCAGAATTCACCCAATACCAATCTTAATATACAGTCATTGATTAGAAAATTGCCTTCTGTTGCCCTTAGATCTCTGACCTAGAGAAAAAAAGCAACTACTCATCTTTGACATAGGAGTTACTATGAATTACCTAAACTCAGGGTTGTGTAGAAATTGAAAGGCTTTCCAAATACTTTTGGGGACAAGATTCAACAGCCTAAAGCCTGCCAGTCAGTGCATTGTCACTGTAGCTAAACTTCCGCAGGATTTTTACACCCTCATGTTCTCTTCTCCCCTTCACATCTGCTCTCCCCCCACTGCAGTAAGTTACTTTTTGCAGGATCAGGCCCACCACACTGCTCTTGCTGTGTAATCTCAGCAAGCAGAACGGTTTTCAGGCCTGAGTCCTCCCATGATGTCAGCTAGCAGAGTACTGAAATCTCAAATATTATCCATCAGTCAGTCATTCCTACTGCTACTTGTCCCTCCTGGCAGGGTCACAGCACCAGCAAGGTCAGCAACAATCTAAAGTACAATGTTCTCTCACTAAAAGAGAGCCTTTTCCTCTTATTGGCTTAAGAAATACAGCAAATGGGAGTGAAAGCATTCAGCTTTGAACACTTTGAACATTCTGCAGTGAGATGTCACTTGCTGAGACATTAGAAATGAATACTCTTCTCACACAGAGGCACGCCAGCTAATTAATGTGATTTATGTTTACCTTTGAGAGGAAGAATTGCCTCAGTTTACCCAGACCATTACATAGAGTGGATTAAAACACTCACACAGCAGGTCTGCTGATACCTTATTTCAAAGGCAGTATTCATGCTGTGGGCAAGGCAAGCCCAAAGAAGGTAACCTCAGTATCTCTGCCTAACAAGCATCCTCTCTCATACTAGCAAATTACTTGCTTCCAATTCAACAAAAATGAGGTGAACTTAATTTTGCCTGGGCACTGCCTCTGCAACAGTCAACAAATATTTAAACTGAGCATTTAGACATTTAAGGATGAGTGCTTCCCTTTGTAAATGCCTTACTTTAAAAATCCCAAAGAAATCTGACTTGAAACAGCCACTTATTGTGGAGACCCATTGAAGACATTTAGAAAACCAGCTAAATGTGCATGGACAGTTACATAAAGCCAAGTTCAGGTGAGGATATTTCCCTCTAACTTCAGATGGAAGTTTATAATGCTGGGGAAAAAAGACTGTTCTTGATTCCAGCCCCATGTTTAATGCCTCTAGAATTAAGACCTGTGTTTTCTCAGGACATCAGCTATTCAATCCACATTACCAAGTACAAATTTGGCTACTCTGTCTCTAATTTACTAAGATTATTGGTGAAGTTATTAAGCACATGTCCTTGATATAAGAAGATACAAACCCCCCACATCTCCATTGAGTTTAAATAGACTACTTCTAAATTATGGATGTTAAGCAACATTCTGGATGGATCCCTAAAGACCTCAATTATGAAGAAAAAAGAATGCTCTTTCTACTTCGTTCTCAATATGTTATGTAAAAAAACCTTTTTCCTTTAGTTAAATGTTCCTTCTTTTATTCTTATTTTTTCCTGTACTGTGCTTTAAATACATATTATTTAAGTTACCTGGGGTGATTTCTAAACATTTTTCATGTTACATTTCATTTAGAATGGTTTATAATTTGTATATAGTTTAGGGCTTTATATCTTATTATCTTGTATTTAACTACAACAAATTTTATCCTCTGGTCAAGTGCTCAGTTATATGGTTCTGGGCAGGGATGGGGCAAGGAATAAGAAAAATAATCTCTTGCAACAATTACTTGTTTTGAGAGTACTCTGAATGCAAACCTCTGAAATATACCTGTTATTATCATTTTCCACAATTATGTAAATATAAACTCTTTAGTATATTCAGTAAGAACAAAAACACTTGATTAAACATTAGCAAAAAATAGCAAGTTTTAATGCAACAGTTTACAAAACTTTTAATATTGTTCAGGTTTGGTTTGTTCTTTTCAGAACTGACCTTATTCAATATAAAACTTTTAATTAAGGGTTCTCCAACTAGATATTGGTGGCACACAGATTTCTGTACAGCATGTACCTGTTGATCAGAATGATATCTATATATGCAAGACAGCTATCAGAACAATAATAAACATGTCATAGCAAGAGACAGTGAAATAAAATGTTTTTTAGTTAAAAAGAAGAATTATCAATGATTCCTCTATGATCAGGACAAAGTGGAGTGTTAATTGTTCTGGGAGGATACAGGATACTTGGTTTTTATGAGTTTTCTAGCCTTCTTATGTTACAGTATTCATGGTATTGTGTATCTCATGTGTTATCCAAACCATGAACTCATTTAGCCTTCTGCTGCTACTCCAGACTGAATGGCAGGCATCAAACCTTCATAAAACAATTGCTTTGTCTTGCTTTTTAATATTTTGCTCTTCTTGGTACAGCCACTGCATTAAATGGAAAGCTTACTTATCTGAACTCAATGAAGAGAACTGCCCACTCGTGTGGCAGCTGGGGAGAGGTTTACAGCCTACAAAACAATTTTAAAAATATGTTGCAAATTATTGCAACACAGTTGATGCTTCTACTTAAACAGTAGCCCAGGGGCTATCTGCTGGATAGCAGATAGCAATCTGATATTGCTGTCTGCATATTGGAGAAACAGACTTGTGTATTTCAGATGTTTGGTTTTGTCTTGCTTACACTCTTTCTGTTTACAGCACTTACTGGTTACTGTGATTTTTCCTTCCTGGTCTCTTCTCTACACCCTCAACTGGGCAACAGGCTTTGCTATGAAACCTATTCCTGACTCTGCCTCTGCAGTGCTCCTCTGTTATTGAATGTTCTGGGTTGTTGTTGTACATCAGAAACACAAAGAATCCACTAATAAAGATACATCTTGAAGTAAAGCCTGTCCACTTATGACGACAAGACATCCTTGAGCAACTCCACTATTTTTCTCCATTACATCCATTTGCACAGTTTCATCCATTTGTACATTCTGTGTTTAGGGCCTTATCCGGCAGCCAGTTTGTGCATGAAAAATTTATCAGTGAGATTACTGCCAGACAGCATTTTCTGAAGGAGGTCAGTGCTGGAGACTGGACATTACAGTAGATGGATTCCTGAACCAACACAATATGGCAATTTCTGTATCCTTAGATTCACAAAATGATTCACTTTTCAGCTGGAATGGTGCTTTACTGCCACAGCAGTCTGCCCAACTGAATTTGTGGAAGTTGCCTTTCTGCATGTGACTGAAATTACTTTAGTACACCACATACTTAACACTCTTTGATGTGCTCTTAATGAGAATTATGGTAGGCCTGGTGCCTGCCTCATAACTTCTTGTTTGCTGATATAAAAAGGACAGCAAGGAAGCTGTCCCAGATGGGCATCTGTGACTTCTTTCTCTTTTGTCCCAAAATATACTGTATGGTTCTGACAATTCAAATAGGAATTAGAGAGACAATATGTAGGCATAGTTATGGTACATTGACTTGGTCAGCTACATAGCAATTAAAAGGCTTTATGACTCCTTTTTTTGGTACAGAACAACTTCAGGTTAAGAAGCAATCAGTTTAGGTTTTTTTTCATCTTAGAAGTAACAACAGTACATTTCTAGCATATTGGAGGATAGTTATATTCCAAGAAAAGCCCAGTAACATACAGTGGATACCTTCCTTCCAGTATTAACTGAAAATTATCCCACGGGAAAATTATTCCCCATATGAATAACTTCCCAGAGCAGTATTGTTCTGGCTGAGAACACAGATATTATATTGAGGAACGGTTCTCAGCAAGAAAAGAGCACAGTGATCATGCAACTGTGATAATTCAGAGTTACCTATGGAGCTGCACCTGTAGTATTCACTTTGCTGGCAGAATATTAAGAACTGTTGCTTTTAATATAATTTCATGGCTATGAAATCATTCCCTGAATATAGGAAAATATTCATGGCACCAGCTGAACACAAAGCAAATGATCCTAGCTCTTCAGTCCAGGTGGGTGCATGCCCTCTGACCTGTCTGTACAGACCAACCCAAATGATCCATCACACAGCTAGCATTGGGACCCATTAGATGCTTGGCAGGTGAAAGATGGCATGTTGTTCTGCACAGCACATTGGAAATGATCCTTCAAAGACTGAAACTATTTTGTCTTTTGGTTACAACCCAACGTAGTAATGAAGTAATGACTTGCGGTAGCCCTTGCTACATAAATCGTATTTTTGTGAGGTAGCAGATGCTAGATGCCTGATGGCTGCTGTATTGTGGCTCAGACTTGTATTAAAGTAAAAACTCAGAGATCTTGATCTACTACACCTACTTGACATAGCTGCTAAGTTTCTCTTTTTCCATGCAACCTTCTTTGTCTTTCCATCATTTTCTGTTTCCAGTTTCCTTCCTAGGGAGAAGTCCAAGGTGTGGTTGGGGACCTATGTTAATTGTGCAGAATGAGAATATTCCATTCTTGAATTTGTTGCACAGAAATATTACCTTAATTAATTGCTGCTTTCTATATATCCTTATTGTTTTTCTTTCTTCTCCTAAAGTTTTTTCTTTTCTTTTTTTTTTTTTAAATTATTTTTTTTACCAAGCCCTGTCAGGTTATTCGCATTTGCTGTTATACCTTCAGGTATAGTCCCAAAGAAGATTTCCCTACCCCACTGTCCCATTCAATCTGTTTCATCTTCCCTCCTTTTTGGACTATATTTGCAACTAAAGGCTTACTGTCCATAGAACATGATTGATTCAGAGTCATAAACATGCATTGATGTCTTGCAGAAAAATAAACTAGATTTCTGTCATGAGGAATTTATATTGTAAAAATTACTTTATTCTCTTCCCTAATTCTCCTTTTTTTCTGTCAAGATTGACAACATCACCTCAATCCCCTTCTCCTCAGACCTCCAGGGTAATCTCTAATTGATATTTTGCTCTGGTAAGAAGACTTTGCTTATGACTGACCTTCATAATTTGCTTTTTTCCTCACTAGGCAAATCACCTTTCTCATCTCTGCCTTTCTGACTATTCACAGCTATTTATGGGACTGCATTGCAGAAGGGTGCTCTAAAGTCAGCAATTATTACTCTCCCCTTGCATGAATAATCTCACTTCACCTGTCTACTTCTACACCCATCATGTCTCATTATTTTCCAAATCTCATTGTTCTTTGCTATAATATTAAAATTAATTTTCTCAAATATCCTCTATTTAACTCTTGCCATCCAAAAATCTCCCCTTTTTAGCCCTTTTCCCATCCTAGTTCTGGCTTCTCACCTTCTGGTAACCTATCCTGGTACTGGATCAGTTACCCAGTCATGGCCACCAAGTTTCCTGCTCTCAATCTGGAACTCCTAAATACTCCTCACTCAGATGGTCCATATCTCACTCAGGATCCTTCCTTTAATTCTCTGCAAAGGTCAACCACTTACTGCAGCTGCCATATGAATTGTACTGTACGCATTTGTGGGTTTTTTTCTGAGGCTGCTAAAGTTGCTATGGTTTCAAAACAGTTAGGATGCTTCTTTCCTTTCAGTTTATGGAATCTCAGTCCCTGCTCTTTGGTGCAGTGTAAAGGTTGTGAAGTGTTTTACATAACAATGCAGTGTAACAGAACTAATAATGACAAGCAAAAGGTAAGCAATATACTTGGATTTGGGAAAAATTCACTGTGGAAGTTAATATTTAAACAGTAGTAGTCTTCATTACAGTTGTGCTGTTATTAAAGAAACACATAACTAAATCCATTGTCAAGGGATACTGGAACCTGAATCCCAGTCAGACATCAGGAAGTGCTGAATTACATCAGAGGGTGCAACATAAATGGTAAAATGCTTCAGAAAGTTGTCAATTTCAGTGACAATTTCCTTGTACCTTTAATTTCTGTAAAATGTGGATTATATGCTCATTATAAAAGCCTGGGTATGAGTCTATTAAAAACTAACCAGTCAGGGCAGAATGCTTTTGTCAGATGTATTTGCATTTAACATATGAAGTGGGGGAGGGGACAGATGGAAAGATGACAAATTATGAGATAAATTTATATAGTTAAGTAGTGAAAAAAAACCCCAAAGCACAACAAAACAATCACAATCAATTGAGCAGAGTTTCTAAATATGACTACAGTTCTTTAAAATTAAAAATTTATTGTATATAAAAAGCAGTAACCCTAATTTGGACCTCCTAATAACTGGTGAAGATGAATTAACACCTGAACATCATGCTGGCAGAGTGATGAGGAACCAGAGATCATGACCAGATCAGGTCCATCAGGTTCCTGATCATGTATAAAGAACTCAACTCTTACTAATATCTACATCATAGGATTCAAAAGAGAAATTACAAAAGCTGAAATAAGAACAAACCCTGAATCTAGGAGAGAAAAATGTGAGGAAAAATATGAGGACAATAATAATTTGCTAGCAAAAAGGCATAATTAAGAATTGTTCTGTAAATAAGATGCTAAACCAACTTCAATCCCAATAAAAGTAATGAAAAATATGGCATTGGATTCTCTTAATTGAGAAACAGGAAAATAAATAGCACCAATCAATGCAGCTTTATGAAAAATAGGCTTAGATGAACAAGTTTACAGTCTTCATGTCTGACTATAGTCTTCAAGAGAGCTACCAGTTTGTTGTACAAAGAAATTGTGATGACATGAACTCCTCAGATTTCTTTTTAGAAAATCAGGCATATACCATAACAATATAGTATATGTCAAATGGCTTAAGAACTAGCTAACTGACAGTTTGACACTTAGCCATAATTCTCTGAAAGGAGTATTTTTAACAATGTCTGCATGGATCAAAAGTAGACGCAAAAGAAAATGACCACTGCAATGCCCATTTTCTCTCATAATTCATATTGCTATCTAACAAGAAAATATGTAAGCACAACACCATAATGGCAAATATTGGGCAGTAATAAAGGTGCCCTGACTCACCAAATAAGCTGGGTCTAAAACCATTTAAAACTGGCAAAAGATATACATTGATATACTAATGAACAAGAGGGTGTATTTCCAAAAGAACAACTGCCTCTTGCAGGCTAAAGCTGCTTATTTTCCTGCATGACAGAGCTTCTAGAGTGTTGCAGATAGGTACAACTTTACAAAATGAAGGCCTTGCTACCCTTGTAAAATCATGGCTAACTTCTATTACTTTGGCTAAATAGAAAAGGACTCTGGGAATGACTCCTCTGAATTAGAGGTAAGAAAAACAAGTTACATAATCATCACATGTTCACATTTTGTTGTATGGTGGTTGGTTGAGTTATGTTCATCATATTTTAAAAGTATGCAACTGATAAAAGCCTAACTTCTTTAAAAGGCCTGGTTTTTGCACTAAAGGATCTCTCTTTTGTACCTGTCTATGGAGTCTGCGTCACTCTGCTTCGTAACACCAGAGCACAGCTGTTTCCCAAAGTACTGCTGGAAGCAGAAACATCACGTGCAAGAGGAGAAGAATAAAATTATTGTTGTGCTGAAGTAACTGATGAGACAGGTACTGGAGAACTGTATTAAGTTCCAGTGACCAAAAAAGAGAAGTTTTTAAAAAGTTCTTGCAAATTTGAAGAAATGTAAGAACTTTTAAGAAAGAACTTTTAAAATTGTTAGAGAAAGCACACTTTGACTTTAATTTGAAACAAAACCAAGCAAACAGTGAGTGAGGTCATTGTACTTCACTAAAAATTTCCTTGGTAGGCATAAGAAGCCAAATTCTATGTATATACAGACAGGAAATAAAAAAGATTGTAAGTAATAAAAGCCACTGCAACATCCCCCAAAATATCACTCAAAAACAGTGGTTCAAGTGCATGATTTTACTCCTTCCTGGAAGAAATACGCCACCTCAACTCCAGAGCTTGCTGGATGAGAAATAATACTTTGGACAAAAAAAACCCCCAAACTTGGGTCTACAGTTCAAAACAGCTGAAATTATAAAACAAACCAGAGTGTAAATATATTTTGTGAATAAGAAAATATATGTTATACACACACAATGACAAAATGCATTACAAGCAACACTTTAGAGTAGAAAAAAATACCCCCAAACCCTAACGTTGGGGATTTTCACTTTGCTGCGTAGATTTTGTGGAAGAAGTTGAATGCAAAGGGAAGAATATTTATGTCAGTCTGTGAAAATCAGGGTATTGAGGCTGTTTTGCAGTTCTCGTTGCTGAATCACTGTATTCATAGGAAAGAGGTTTTTCCAGTGATTTCAGAGTAACCATCATGTTATCATATGCCTTATTTGCCATGCTTATAAAGTGCTTTGAAAATTGCTGAAACCTAGCAAATCACTTCTTTCTCTCTGAACTCCTTCTGGAGTTTCAGCTATTGGATAGAGGAAGAAAGGACTGCTTGCATTGCCTATTCCTACTCTAAATGCTGCTTAACAGTTTAGGAGCTATTTAGCACCTTCCCTTCTTAGTGAAGATATCTTCTTCTTTGTAGGCTCATGATAATTATGTGTTCTTCAGTCTTCCTTGCTCTCCTGCTTGACAGCACCCCCATTACCCTCCTAATGTACTGTAAAGGTGAAAGCATTGCAGGATTTTATTGTTGGAGTTTTGTGGGTAAAAAAACAAGAACTGAATAGTCACGTTGCAGCAGCGTGGGCTTAGATGGTGGATGCTGCTACCTATAGCTATTCCCAATAAGCATCTGCTGTGGAAAAGCCGCTTGGGTAAGCATTCAGGCAAGGCAGGCAAGGCACACCACACTCACCAGAGTCTCAGAGAAGAGACTCACCAGAGTCTCAGAGAAGAGACTCAGAAGGGTCTTTTGTATGATTCTGTTCCAGCAAATGTTTATTGTGGCACCCCAAAGGAAAATAAGGGACAAAAGATGAGACCATGTGGTCTGCACCAGGTTTAATGTGGGATGGCATGGGGGCAGTACAAAGGGCAGGGCAAAGGCCATTGGCCTACAGAGCAGATGGGGCCAGCCACCAGGGATACCACAACCAATGAGGAAACTGGGAAACGAGAAACCCCTAGAATTTGGAACATATGGGGAAGGGAACATCAGTGGTTCATGTTGTTCTGCAAGTGTGGGGAAGTCTCCTTCAGCCTAGGTGGTGAAAACTCTATGGTAAGTCTTTCCAAGGCAATGCCCTAGGGTTTTCCCTGAGGGGGAAGGATTCAGAGGATTCAACATCACAGACTATAAAAACAAGGAGCATGCTCTTTAAAGCTTTGAGTAATGCAAAAGCATGGAGAGAGAATAAATTTAATTCTGCAGCAGGCAGTTGCCTTTACAGTCTGCTTATTTGGTTCATAGGCTGGAGGCATGTCTCTGTGCTGTCTGGTGCAAATATGTGTGCATTTCATAAAAAAAAAGTCTCTTTCCAATTGTACTTGTCTACTCAGCCTCTGCAGAGAAACCTAAGAGAAATGTGCCACAGGGTTGAATTCGGCAGAGGGAAAGCCAGATGTTTGGAGGTCTGGAGCATCTCTCTTACAAGGACAGGCAGAGGGAGCTGAGCCTACTCAGTCTTGAAAAGAGTCAGCTGAGAAGGAATCTCATCAATGTCTATAAGTATCTGAAAGGAGGGTGCCAAGAGGATGTTTCCAGGCTCTTAGTGGTGCCAAGCAGCAGAACAAGAGGCAATGAGCAGAGAATGATGTACAGAGAGTTCCACCTGAATATGAGGAAGTAGTTCCTCACTGTGCAGGTGACTGAGCACTAGACCAGATTGCCCAGAGAGAGTGTGCAGTCTCCCTCACTGCAGATACTCAAGAACTGTCTGGATGCAATTTTGTGGAATATGCTCTAGGATGACCCTGCTTGAGCAGGCAGGCTGGACCAGATGACCAACTGTGGTGCTTTCCAACCTCACTCATTTTGTGATTCTGTGATTCCAGTGTCCTGGCCAACTCTGGTGACACTTTGAATTGGTCTGCCCCTCACAAAGAATGCTGACTTTACAGTTCTACAAAGTGAAATGTTTGTTTGTACCAGGTGTGAGGATAAAAAGTGAAAGGAGTCTGTCTCTGAGAAGATGGAAGTTTAGATCAATGCCCATACACACTTCTTCACTTATGACTTGCATTTTTTATTTTTGTAACTTCAGTACAGTGTGCCTTCCTGGCCTCATAACTGTATCAGGATAGCCCCACATTAAACCAGTAGTTTTATTCTTATTTTTCTTATTACCTAATTCAGTAATCACACCTTCTTTGACACTATAAGCTCAAATAAAATTGTGTAGAGAATAGTAGTAGTAGTAGTAGTAGTAGTAGTAGTAGTAGTAGTAGTAGTAGTAGTAGTAGTAACAATAATAATGAGTGCAAAAAAATCAAAGGGAACTTAGTGGCATAGTCTTGGATATTTATCCAAAATGTGAATCTATCATTCCAATGGCTTCTACATTAACATGCAGAGAAAATGCTATGTAATAACTTTGATATAATCTTAGTATGATATTAGCATTCATCTTATATTAAAAGATCCTCAATTAAAAAGAGACTTAAAAAAATAAAATTGGAATTTGCAGGAAAATTCAGCACTGTCACTTCTTACAGTAGTTGCATGCCACCTGAGAAATGCTAAGCTGACTCACTTGATTGTCTTACTACCAATTACTTATAAAACAACTTGCAGAAAATCTCTTTTTGGTTCCTGAAGGGTTAATCAAACCTTAGCTGATGTGAGGGACTTCTTCCCTGCATGTCCTCAGAGACAGTTGTAATTAATTTGATCTTCTCCAGTCATTAACTCAGATTCATAGTGAGCTCTCCACACACTACTCTATTAATTCACTAGAGATCAGTTCTCAGGATTCATTTAGTTAAGCAGCACTGCTGGATTACATTTTAAAACCCTTTAAACTGGTTGTAATTGATGTCTGTTTATAGAAGCTTACTTTAATGGAGTCAACGTGAGATGAAAATCTACCATACTAGCCTAAGATAGTGCCTTGCTGTTTAAAGCACATCTCCAGAGGCATCCAGTTAAATAAGAGACACTGCAAAATAAAACAAATTCCTCATTAATCACCAACCTAGTCTTGGCATTTTAAAAATAGTTGTTGGTCCTCCTGACTGCTGGTGCCCTGGAAACAAATCTAAAGTAGATTTCACTATGCAGTAATATATATATTTGTTAGGTATTATGACTTGATCCTGAACTCAGTCAACAAAGCTGTTGTTGGCTTTGTTGTTATAAACTAAACAAGGGTGAATGTAAAGAGCAGTGTTTTCCTCCATTAAAATCTCAATGCAGCCAGCACACTGTACTTCTCATTGTCAAGTGCAACATAGTTGCAAGAAGCTATCCCTGAAATACTGGAGCAGCTAGACATGGACTGCATTCTTCAATTGCTGTTCAGCAATTAAAGCATCAGTAAGATAATGGTGTTATTGATGCTTAAATAGCATGACTTTAATGTCTGTCTTCTGCATACAAACAGTTATGATAATGGCATTTAAAACAAAATGCAGAGTCTGGTCAAAAATATATGCAGCCTGGAGTCACCTTTGAAGCCATGTAAGAGGAAAGAGTGTCATTTATTATATTTCCAGCAAAGACTAGAAATTCAACCAATCCTCTGCAGGCCATTAACTTTATGCATTCTGCTTCCACACTTGAACTATCTCATACCTGGTCATTTCAAAGCAAAGACAGAGGAGCTTGGGTCTATTGGGTCTATCTGTGTGGCTAGACACAAACTGTGCAACATAAGACAAATCACCTCAGGTAATGTTTTCTGAAGTAGCTCATTGACCACAGAGTCTCTGTTTATGGGAAAATAATTTGAGTCTACACAGACTTGACTTTCTCTCTAAGCACTTGGAATTTTAGCTGAAATGAGGAGCAATTTTAGATGTTCACTTTCTCTGAACATGAAACCCAAGGTCTCTTAGTTTTCCATTCGAAAACCACAAGCATCCCAAACTAATATTCATACAGAACATAAAACGGGGCTTTATGTTGGTCTCTGTGACCACAGAAGAAAGATAAGCCTATTAGTAAGTTATCCACTATTACATCTACTGTTATCTACTGTTCATTTGTAACTTCTTTACAGGCTGTTGTGAGGCTAAATTAATAGCTTTAAAAACTTACAAGATCTTGGGTGAAAGATGTTATTTAAATGGTAAATCAAACCACTGCATGCCATGGGAAAGAGATTCCTATCTTGCAGCACCCTTTTCTAGAATTATGTGTTCCAGACCGCCCTGTGTTGTGCACAAAACACAAAGAAAAATGAGTTTTACTAGTTTACTTTAGAAACTACAGTCTTAATATTTACAAGGCCAGATTCTCTTTTGTTTTACAGGCAGCAGTTGCTCTGCAGGTAAACAGCGCAGGAAACAGCTCTCAAGATGATAAAATTTTCCAGGCTATTTTATCTGCTAAATATTGTGAGTATAGGGGAAAGATCATGTATACCTTTTATACACAAATGGTAAAGGAGTGGAAAATACTGGATACATCCTTTTTTTTTTTTCCCTCAAGCCCTAATTGCGGCAACATATTTACTCAGCATTCCTTAGGTCCACTCAATCACTCATACTTAAAGTATGGCTTGAGTGCATAGGGATAGCATGTGCTTTCACAAGATGAGACAAATTGCAACAATCTTCTTTAATGTGATCTCATACTGCATGAGCTGAACAATACTAGAGGAAGCCAATGACAAACTCGACTGTTTGCTGCCAAATAAAAGTGAGGTGGAAATGGAGGTCGGTGATTTTCTTGGTGATGGTGTTCTTGTCAGGAGTGAAAAGGAACTGGGGTGCTGCTCACAGCAAATGCAGTGTGTAATTTTGTTAAGTATATGTTATTCTCTGCAGCTTATAATGCACAAAAAAAACCTCTTCCAGAAAGCTGTTTGATTCTCCAAGACAGGAAAGAATCTACAAGAAAAACACAAGCAAGAAGTTGCAAAATATAAGAAGGACATCACTTGCACTTTCTGTATTTACCTTTTTTATTTTGTAAGATATGCCACCATATCTAACATTTATATCAGGAATTTGATCACAATCAATATTTTCATCTACTGACATGAAATGGAAATTCCTCAAAAGGTCAAACAGGTGTCTGAACAGTTAATTAACAATTATCATTAACAATGATACTTTTTCTGCTTGTTGAATTTGGTGTGATTACTCACTGTGCTCTACTGGCAACACTTCAGATTACACAACTTCTGTCCTGTCCATTTGAGGTCTTACTGCAACCAGCAGGCTTCTGTTCCACGGTGTGAAATTATTTTAAGGATGCAAGAATATTGTAAATATCAAAACCAATTTGCATTCCAAAAAGACAGTTTTAGTGGCCCCAGTTTCCATTAGGTCAGATTATTGGTGCAGTTTCCCCATACTTGCTCCCTGTGCACAGTTTCCTTGTACTGTGAGCAATGTCATTGCGGTTCCTGCACTGTTACACCATGGGACCAGGGCAAGAAAAATCCAAGCTTCTGTGAGGAAAATCCAAGCCTCCGTGAGGAACATCTAAGCCTCTGTGAAGAAGGAGCTTTCAAAGGCAGCAGATAGCACATGGACCTTAGCCCATCTTGCAGAAGGACCACTGGGGAAGCATTGATATCTTCTGTTTATGAAGCACTCTAAGGGCTTCACATTGACTTGGTGATTGGTTAGCTCCCAGGGTCACAAACATTTGCTGTCAGGCCACATCAAAGAACACTCTGAGACTTAAGTTCTTCAAAACCTTTCAGGCCCTCAGTAAACAATATATTGCTGCATTCAGTTACTGCACATGTGCTCCCCTCAAAGGGCTCTAAATGGAAGCATTCCAGGTACACACATCCGTGTTCAGGATCAAAAGTCTATTTCTCCACACAGAACAGTGCTACCCAAGTGTGTACAGTTTGCACCTATACTGGAAATTTGTTCCTAAATTCTGAGAACCCTGAATGTCTGGTCTGGCAGCATTAAGCCCATTAGCTAAATGAAATCCCTGGTTTTCATCCTCAGGACATTTGTAAGAATATAAATAGGCTTCTAACTTCAGAGAATTAATCTGCATTTATTTAGGGAGTCTTTTGGGATTGAATCCTATTGTATCACACTCCTAATTTATTTCTGTAGCTATATTTGTGCTGAATGTGTTAGTTTATATCCAAATTTACTCACAGAGCTTATGTTTGTGTGAAATAAAGTGACATTTTTGCATGATAGTGAAAGCCACTGATTCCTAACAGAAAATGTACTACTTCTTCCCAATGTGACAGGTTTGTGATACAATGCAAACTCCAGTTATAACTATGGAGAGGCTATCACACCACTGAAATAAGTGCAAAATATCTTTACGTTTTATTTCAGAGAACAAGAGGAGTTATGGACTGCAAGAAAGTTTCCCTTTTCAGAAGATGTAGCACAGTGTTATGCTAAAGTGAATATATCTTTTACATTTCAAATGTAAAAAGCAGTGGCATTTACTGCCCACAAGCCAGTAAGTAACATCAAACAGTTCTGTCTTCATCAATACATACTCTTCTTAACAATCCTCTTAAAGCTGCTTGTGGGTGATCATCAGAGTTTGATAGAGCGATTACTAGATAATGGTATCAAGTGACTATGATGATTTAAAAAGTTACCTGAGTCTTGAAGCACTTTATGCGAGGAATGAGTTTCTCATTCAACACTATGAAAATATATAAAACAAATTGGGGTTTGAACAGCATGTTGGAATTAGGTCAAGAAGAAATAAGTTGGTATTTTCTGAATAGCTACGAATACTACAAACTAGTTTCCTATGAATAATGATATTACTTTAAGTAGCAGAACTGTTTTTCAGTCCCTTTCTTTGGTATACCGTTTCATGATACATGTGAAATCCATAGCAAGGGTGTTACACCTGTCACTGTGGCTTTCTGCACACCTGGGCTATTTTATGACAATAAAGATTTCTTCTTCCCTACCCAAAGTACAGACACACAAATCATCTAGAAAACAATTCACAGCTATTCATGACTATTGCATCCAAAATGTCAAAAGCTGTTAAACATAATTTGAGCTGAGGGCCTCCCTGTAATCCTAAAGTTGGGATGAAACAATTAACAATCAGTCAGAGTGCTACTGATTCAGATTATGTGGGAATTGAGGGTGGCCTATGATACAAAATACTTTCAGCAGCTGAAATGATCACTAAATAAACTGATGGTGGTGTTTATTATGTACAATTCATAAATGGAAGGGAAAATATTTACTATAGTACAAACATGATTTTCCTGAAGAGAGGAAGTACTTGGAACAGTCAGACAACAGACATCCTAGGTCATCAAGGAAATCATAAATATAAATATTTGATGTCTAGTCCCTCTTCAACTATCTTTTGATGCCATTCACATGTAGGCTATTTAAGACTTTTTAGTCAATTTCCTCTACAAAACAGACTAAAGATGGGAATCTTCTACCAGGACATACTTGTTCTTACCTTCTCTCCTGAATTTAGCAATTTGTCACTCTCTCATGCTTGCTTCAAGCTAAAGCAACTCCTTCACTTTCAGGTTCTGTATCACTGTGTCCTTGAGGCAATTCACGTCTTAATTCTTGTCACTCTGTGACATGTTATCTCCCTTTAATCTTCTGTCTTCTGCTCCCCAACTTTCTACATCCTGTCCCCAACACATCATCTGTTGTTCAAGCTTCAGTTACCTCATCTTCATCCCATCCCATTCCCCAGATCCATGCTCTTGGACTCAAGCAGCAACCTATTCCTGAAACAATAATGCATTATTTCTGAACAACAGCCAGTACCAACACCCAAGCTATTGTTCCTCACTGCCTTCCACACAGTAAGTCCTACAGGGCATGGACTCCCTTTATATTTATGTCTTGTACAGCCCCAAGCACACTGTAAGCATTTAATGCATAAAATAAATAACAAGAGACATGCAGCTCTGCTGGAGACAAGAGGGAGCATTGAAGAAGCTAATCAAACTTGTACTGTGCGAGGTGGGGCTTCAATTTACAAAACACTCACAAAAGATAACTGGGGCAGGGAGAAGGAGCTCTTATTATTGACCCAGCAAATATTCTGGCATGTCTTTAATTGAAGGACTTAAGTAACCCTTGTGAGTGCAAAGGCACTACCCATATGTACATAACAGGCATTTTGTTACTTGCCTGAACAGCCCAATTTCCAATGCATAACCCTTTAGGTGTCAAAGTATTTTTTAAAGACTTCAGAAAGTTCACCATTCAATGGTTATTGATCATTCAATGGTTAATTTCCATGGCCTTTATCTAAATGCATCTTTTTACCATGTAACTTCAGCTATGTGTCATCTAAAGCTATAGTTAGACTGAATTACTGTAAGCACAAAAGTTTTCCTCATTAAGCAATGGTAGGTTGTGGTAAATTTTCCCTTTTTACAGGCAGGAACTATCTGACTTTTAAGGTTTCCAGATGTAAAACAAAATTTTCAGCTCTCCAGTCATTTTTCAACCACCATCCTACATCTTTGCCAATGAAACCATTTCTGATTATATCTATCAGAAGTGTGAAATTGTTTTTGTAAGGAACCTAATAGTGCTACAAACCAAATAGTGATACAAACTCCCCTCTTCTGTGTGCACATAGAAATAATACCACTCATCAGTTTTAAGGCAGTAAAAATGGTTTATATTAATTTAGCAGTTCCCAATAAGCTTTTATAGTTCATGTTTCACCATTCAGTATGGCACATGCTTAGCTTGATCTTGGGCAGTATTAATTGTTTAAACAATAATGTTGCACAATGCAAATTTAAATGTTACAACAAAAATATGAAACTGTGGTTCTTTTCTTAGGTGTTTTGTTGTGGGGTTTTTCTTGATAGGGGATGTTGTTTGTGTATTTGTTTTACTGTTAGAGCACTAATATGTATTAGCAACTCCATTTTTGTGCAGACGGGAAGACAAACTTTGTTGTGCTGACAGCAAGCCAACCCTCAGACATGTATGACTTGGTGACATAACACACAGGGTCTGCTGTCCACCAGGACATTACAGAGCATCAATCACTCATCTTTGTGGCCTCACTAATGAAAATGCACCTTTTCCAGCAAGACATCCAAACCACACCTATCCCACTGACATATTCTTTCTGTAGACTAAAGTTTATCAAAGTACCAGTTATTTATCTTCCACTAAAAAAGTGCTGGTTCAAACAAAATTAGTTCTCATGCTTCAGTTGTTCACAGTATTGACTGTCTATTATTTTATCCATGATAACATCTGATGGATAAACAGGACAATTTAGTCCTACAGTAAGAAGCCTTGGGCTCTGAAGTTTTCCCAAAGACATGCATTATTGTGTCTTAAAATCCAAACAAATTAAAAAATTAAAAAAAAAATCAAAGAAAGACCAAACCCCAACAAAATATTTCTGTTTATTTGGGTATGCATCTTTTTTTCCACAAAGTTACCAGGAATGCAAATAAGAGATATGCTTTGTTAATCAAAAAGTCCTTTCTTAGATCCATTTTGACACCTTTCCCATTTGAATTATGTGGTTCAACATTTATTATTATTATTATTATTATTATTATTATTATTATTATTATTATTATTATTATTATTAATACATCATCACAGGTGAACCTGGTGCTTTACAGAGACTTCAATGACAAGACCCTGCCCTGAGGTGCTTGGAGTCTAAATTACATGCACACGTATTTATGTCCCGAATGCTGATACAAAATTCCCTCTCTAAGATGTGCACTGAACCTTGGCCACTCTGGATATTCATGTAAGAAATAAACCATTTGTGGATGGGAGTCAGGAAAAAGGAGTTATGGTCTTTGTTTCACAAGAGCCTAATTTTAATAGTATGGCATTGGACCTATTTAACATGGCATACAGTCTCCAGCCATGGCTCCTGCCAGACTTTCACAATGTTTAAGGGCACTGTTAAGAGTGATCCTTCCCTCAGTGTGTCATCCCAAGATTCAGAAATCAGCAGTCAAGGGACTTCCTCAGGCTGAGGTCACATGTAAACCACTGAATTAACTATTATGAAATAATACTAAGCCAATCCTTTAATTTATTTAGTCCTGTTTTGAACTAATTTATACTTTTTGCTTCCAAGCTCCCCTGTGGCTACAAGTTCCACAACTGAATTACGCACTATGAGAAAGAGTATATTCTTTTGCTTGTTTTGAACATATTCTCTAACAATTTCAAGGGGCAGTCCATGTCACTTGTTTTGTTGCTCTGTGCAATTAATGACTTACAAACTTCTGCATCCTACTCTTTCTTTGTTCTTTTAAAAGTAAAAAAAGATTCATCTGTTATATTTACCCTTGTCTAAAGACTGACATTCAATTGTGAACATCTGGGACATACTTCTCTGGATCTTCCTAGTTCTATTACATTCTGTGTCTGCATAAGTAAGCAAAACTGGGGAAACTCAGAAGTGAGCAAGCAGTATGTGAAAAGTAGCAACATGATGCTTTTTGCTTCTGCTCTCTCCATTTCTGTCTAATAATTGATATAGTTTTAATGGTCAGTCCTAACAAACTGATTCTGATATCCCATGTCACTGCAAAACACATCTTAGCCATAACAAATCTTCTCTTCTACTTATTTAACTTTTACATACCCTGGGATGTGGTGAGATGAAGGACTACTTGAGTAATTGAGGTAATTTTGGGTGTCTTTGCTACTACCTTAAGAGACATCTCCAGAAATGTTATGAAGAGTCAGACAGGGCTCTTACTCAGGGCTGAAACCTATAAATCTCTTTCCTGAGATTTCTTCTTGCTTCTCACATGATAGTTGCTTCATGACAGAGAACTGAAGGAGCAAAAGAGGGAAAAAATAAACAGGATTCTGTTGGCAGATGGTGTACTCTTCTCTACTTTTTTTCTCTTAGTGCTACAGTAGCCTAATATGATTTCTTTTTCTTTGTTTTTTTACCAACAAACTAACAGATTCAGAACCAAACATCCAACGTGACCTATTCATCACTACAAATTGCTGTCTTAATCTGATGAACTGAATCTTTATTTTCATACACAAAAATTGGGGAATTCAGTAAATTTCTTCAAAGCTTACCTTTAATATATTAAGTTCTGTCATGCTTACTGAAGTTATGCAGTTTTTTTATCTTGAAAATACTTAATTAATAGCAATGAATTTAGAAAGTAAGAATTTTTCAAGATAGGTAGCTATGCAACAAACTTGGAGTCTTTAAGTTGAAAAGTGTATCTACTTTAGAATTAGATCGTTCTTCCTGAGAATATTCTCAATTTTCAAACTTGAATTGAAAGAATCAAACACCTACCTTTTTGAGAACAAAGTTGTAAGAAATGTTTAGCAAGCCCACACACACACATTCAATTATTTTAATATTCAGTCATAAGTCAATACTTGCAGCACTTAATCATTTTTGATTCCCTTCCTTGAACTCCCTTCAATTTATCAATGCCTTTTTAAATACAGATTTTGTGGGATGTAGTGGAGTAATTTTTTATAAAAAAAGAGTGGTCATTAGCAATGTGCTCAAGTGAAAATAAATGTTAAAGATTAAACATAATTTTGAATAAAGACTAACTATTATTTCATGTTGATGACAATCATCTTTTCCTCCTTCCTGAAAACCAAATAAATCTTTCATTAAAATTGCATTCATTGGAATTCTTGAGGCACTAATATGCATGTGAGATTGGACTTTTTTCCATGTATGTGGCTGGAGGTATTTTAATCAGATGACCATATCTCAATGATGTTACAACTCTGCTGTAGAGTCAAAAAATACCAGTATCAATAGGCTTTTGGATTGTGTACAATTTTCTGCATTATTTATGGGCTGGTTGGTGATCAAATTAGGTACAAGAAATTAAAAGATTGGAAGCAAGAAAATTTTTGTTGCACATACTGGTCTATGCACATTAAGGCAATCCTGTACCATCTGTTCTCTGCTTAGGGGTATCTTGTTATTTCAGTGTGAGAAGCAATGACGTTTTTCCTTTCTGAGAAGACACATTGAACAAAGCTAACTCATGGAAACTGCTGTGAAGCAGCAGGTGGCTGGGGTAAGCAGGAGAAGCAGGAGATAAAAGTCAGTATCAGCAATAAATACAGACACCTCTACACAGTTGCCCAAAGTGACACTGATGAAAACCAAGACTTAGTTAAGATGCATGAAGGCAGCTCACTTTGTCAAGGAGACATAAACTCATGGTGGCACAGGACTCTATACAACAACATCCAATTCCTTGAAAATCAGGATCCATTGGTGAAATTACTGCTTATTGGGTGACCAGCCTTTTGGGCTTCTAAGCACTCAGAAGCATATATATGTAAATACAAACATAATTTACTTGTATAGCCCTCCCTGCTTCTTACTTAATATAGGAAAATAATCCATTAAAGAAGTACTAGTGGTCCAAATTAGAGCATGGAATTTGGACCTGAAATTATACTCTCAACTTAAGCAGAGTATACATCTATGACCACAGGTATTTTAGATGAACTTGCAAATTGAAGCATATCACACACTGATATGCTTCAATTTAGGTCACCTAAACTTGACACATTTGGAACTGGTGACTTTCACTTCAGCATCTTTGTTTTCCTATGTGCAAAAACCTCTGAGAGTTTTGGGAGGAAAATCTTTTGCATGAAACGAGTGGCTATCTTTGTACTCTGTGAAAATATGTCGACACTTGAGGCCACATTCCCGCATCTAAATCTCTGCACCTCAGTTCATCTTAGATGTCATTGGTAGCCAGTGGGAAATGACAGGCATTTCTTATGAATTACTGACACCGCAGTCAGCTTATGCCATTGCTGTGGGTGCCTCTCCATGTGTACTAACTCCAAATGGCACTGGCACTTAGAGGAATCATGTTCCCAAAGTACATGTCCCATGTAAGTTAATTGGGAAGAACTGAGGTGTTTGTACCCTGTAAACTCACTTGGAAATTCCACCTCTCTTTCAACAGACAATGCAAGGCTGCTACACTTTTCAACCCAGGAACTCACTGCAGTGATGCCAGCATTGGGTTATGAGCCTTTCTGGAGGAACAATCTCCAGGTTGTCCTGAGTCAAGGTTTTACTAGAGACTAAATGTGATCACCTCCAGTTTTAGATCTGGCATTTCCCTGTCCTGAGAACTCCTAACAAATGAGAAAAGCATCTTGAGAATTCACTCTTGCACCTCAGTCAGGTATTCCCTCTCATGTGAGGTGAGAATATGAATTTTAAACCTGGCAAAAGGGAAAGAAGTTCTGTCTGAGCATAGAACTACTCACCCAGATATTGCTAAAGCCACTCATGCTTCTTGTAAAAGACTTATTTCTTTGAAGGTAGACTATGCTGATCTGAAATTGGATTTGTCTATATTACTTCCTGCAAAACTGCATATCCTTTCTGAGGGGCATAAATTTCTTTTTTATGACTAACACGATGCAAAGCAATTTTAAATGCCCAGAGGAGAAAACTTGAAAAGATGAATGAAATTAAATGGAATGATTCATTAGAGTTAGAAGAACATTTGATGAGGAATTCTATAATTCCAGACTTTTAATTTAATTGTATCTCTCTCTATCATCTTTCACCCTTCTTTACTTTCATGGAGCTTCATAAATAATATAATTCTAAAGAGGTCCTTATCTTACAGCACCTAGTAAGAAATATAACACTGTTTATTCTGTTTGGACAGTACATTTGAGTTTTGAGGTTGGTGATTTATTAGACTTCTCAGGTACTAGCTATACCTGTATACCTGGAATGTTCCGATTCCTGTTTCAGTCAAATTATACCTTTGACATAAATTCCTGACTATTTGTGAACTTTATAACATTTTCTGTGGCTAGGAGATGAGTGCTATGATGTCTCTGCTTATTTGCTCAGGTATTGGCTAAAATCTCTTCTCACTCACATTGCTCCAAGGCACAGGATTGCTCCTGAAATCGGTGGAGCTGTTGAGGATTTACACTCTTGTGCACAGTCTTGCCTATATCTTTATATAGGTATTCTTGAGGATATCATTACGGTTTGCATCAAAGTATGAAATTAATCATTTATAAATTAATAGATAGACCTTTATACTAAAAGAAAATTTTCTTTATACTTTATATCTGCATATGAGGCTTTCAGTTGTTAGAAAGAACTAATTTATATGAGATGAGGTTCTACCCTCCAAATTACAAATTTGATTTAATTTCTCTTTGATTCAATAGGCTTTGATTAGGTCTTACTGCATTCCTCTAGCCTACCTTTTCTGAAACCTGTTCCCTCTACTCTTGTTTCAAAGATTTGGTTGATTTCTATGTTTGCCACCATTCTAAGGATCACCTTTAAACTAGCTACTCAAACAGAAGCAGCCAAATGCTAAAAGAAACTTTCTTAGCATTGGGCAAAATAAATTAATAAATTAGGTATCCTAATTTCATGTTTATAAACTGCAAACAGTTGAGCAGAAGTATAAATTATTCACATGTTCAAACACTGTATGCATAAATTATCCCAAGGTACTCTGCCATATCCGCCAGCAGTTCTGTGGAGCAAGATGGGAAAGATATTTCTTCAGAGAAACGCAGAGCAGGATAAAGGTATATAGGTGCACTTTGACTTGAACCACTTTCTTAAAAGTGATTTTTTCTGCTCCATGCTGTGTTTCTAAAACATGTAACAATCATGTCTTCTCTTCATTGCCATCCCTATACATTTTTCCTTCATTTCCTAAGAAGCTTTTCATCATACTCACACAGAGTATTTTCCTGACAAAATTTATTATTGAAAAGAATTTGATTTTTTCCCTACATCCTTCGATTCCCTAAATCACTTTGATTTTCAAAGAACCCATGCCACTTGCTGTTACTTCACAGCAGGATAATTTTACAGTATTTTTTTTTAATTTTACAAGTTGTAAAGACTTAATTTCAAAGAATCATCTCCTTTGAGAGCTGCAGTCTACTTCCACTACATTAAAATGAAAAGTTTATAAAAATTAATAATGCACAGAAACACATGGCATATATAATGTTCCTGTAAATTAATTAGTAGTTCATATCAGGTGGGAGAAAAAAAGGAACAAATATTTACAATACTTCAGCAATGAGCCTTTGTTTTTGCAACAGTTCAACAACAGGTTTGGGTTTTTTGACTATTCTAATGTCAATCACTGACATGTAATTCTCCATCCCCCCATTACTATTTGACTGTATTTAGGTAATTCAGAAAACCATTGGCTCAACAATTTTATCTCAGACCCTACAAATAGGTTTTCTCAGTATGACTCAATAGAAATGTCCCTTGTCCTTAATATTAGATAGTTATAGAAGTTTATGCATGATTAAGAGTGCATGAGGACAGAGAGACATAACTCTCTAAGTACAGGTATAGAAATAGATATAGTTATAAATATTTTTAAATCATTCAAATATTTGTATGAAATTAACATAGGAAGTAGCTCTTATATTTACCTATTTTAGCTAGTGATTAATGTTACAAATTTAAAAATATATATGCATTTGTTCATTAGTTTACAACAGATGAATTATTATTACAAATGTCTGTAGTGAAGCCCAAGTATGCAAGTGTCATGCTCATTGCCATTCTAGAAAAAAATACATAGTTTCAAAGAAAGTAATTTTGCTGGGATACTGTAATTCATTTGATTAAAAAAACAAACTAACTAACTAAAAAACCAAGAATCCAAACCAAAACACAACCCAGGATAAAAGTGCATCCCTCCCTCTTATTCTAAGATATGCTCAAATTGAAATAAACTTTCACAACTAACTATGAGGGAAAGGTAGCACTTACACAGTCACTGTATTCAGATCAATATGTTATTATACCCTCAGGAGAGGAGACAGGCAAATTTGGGTGAGGAAGAAGAAAACAAATCTAAAATACTCCCTTGACCAGGGAGGTCAGAGCGATTATTCCCACCAGGGCATTTTTAAATGAAAAAAATGTGAGTCTCTTCTCTTAATACACTGAACACTAATCTGCCTGTACAAAAGTGTAGCTCCTTCTATATAAATGTTCAACATTCATTTGTGTCCTGCCGAAACAGAAACAGAAGCAGTGCTTCTAACATCTGTCATTGCTGGAATAATCATGCTGCTGTGAAATTATTATATTGGGATCCTTTTACAAAATGAAAACAGCATTCATTCCCAATTATTCATTACAGTAAGGCCCGCCCTCCCCATGTGATTGTTATTTAAGACAAAACAGCTCTCTCGTTGTAACTGACTAAAACTGGCTTATCAGTGAGGTTTTTGCTTACAGATATCTTTTCCTCTGAGTCAGTCCAATTTAATTTTAAGAGGTTGTCTTGCATTATATTATAAATTAATAACATTAACTGCCTACAGTTTAATGCACTTTAAGGAATAATTAATGCGCTGCTGCAGGTCTTAGTGACAAATTACTCCTTGTCCCATTATTTCAGACCCATATGGGTTAGGATTATTCCTCTGTCTCTTCCCATTGACATGATCCCATACCAGGATAAATGCATTTTACACTAAACATTTAAACAATAAATGGAGAGAGGAAGAGAGAGAAAGGGGGGGGCGGGGTGGAGAGAGAGATAAAAAGAGAAAGTGAAGAGAAAGAGAAAGAGAAAGAGAAAGAGAAAGAGAAAGAGAAAGAGAAAGGCGGGGTGGAGAGAGAGATAGAAAGAGAAAGTGAAGAGAAAGAGACAGAAAGAGAAAGAGAAAGAGAGAGAAAGAGAAAGCGAGAGTGTGGTAATATTAATGAGCAGAGGAACTTCACAAGGAATGCAATGAGATGAAGCAACATTGCTATTAAGGAATGTTTTCACTCCTGCCTGTCTATCACAAGGCCAAATCTTTAGATAAGGGTTTTTCAGCATGATACAAGATGTTATCAAATGCTATTGTACAATATTTAGTCTCAAGGGCTGACTTAAAAGAAATGGCATCAACTATAAAACAAAACAACACACCACCACCAAAGAAAAGTGGAAAGCAAGTGCAGCAAAGGGTTCAAGTCTGATGCACAGTTATTATCACAGCTCTGCTTTCCCACAGAGCTGATTTTTATCTGTACTGGATATCACTGATAAGTATACTTTATGTCTATACATGTTTGTGTGAGCGTGTGCATTTCCTCCCTAAAAGGGGACCATGAAACTTGGGGGGGGGGGGGGGGGGGGGGGCAGTGAGAGAGGGGGAGAGAGGGTGTAAAATTGAATGCAGGTTGCCAAGATGGAAATGATATTTGTTTTCTATCACACCAGAGATGCACCATTCCAGCTTTTGTCCTTCAAAGCTGTGAGAGACCACGCTTTAATGCCTGCAGGTTGACCATGCATTGTTATTATACAGTCTTCATGTTCACATCATGTGTCATCTGACCAAAGGAGAGTCTACAAAGTGAAAGCCTCATGCAAAATTTATGCTTATATGGCTGTTTCAGTCAGTGGAAAAATCAATACTGCAGGCTTGATGCACAGAAATGACTGAGTGCTCTCTGACTGACACTAAAAGCACTGGGAGATTGAGGAGCTGCATTTGCCGTTCAAGGAATTGAGTGTATTAGAGCTCCTATAATAGTCTGCTCACCTTATATTAGCCTTTCCTTGGGATTATTTTTTGATAACAATTATGATTGGGGGGTTTAAGGCAATTACACTATTACAAAGAAAAAGCTGCTTTTTATGTCCTGTAAAGCTGTCATATATTTCACACTACAACTGCCTTCCAATTATTTTGTTACAATGCACTTTGGAGGCAAAATGTCCTAACTGATATATATTAGTCCTTTATGTTTTATAAATAAAAATCAAACTGTAATGTAATCCTTCAAAAGAAGCTTCACAGTTTCCCTGATGTTATTTTAAAAAGAGTAAAATGCAATGTGTGTTGTAAGTCTTAAGAAAGACATACACAGGAGCTGTTTTTTATATGGAAGCACAACACTAGCCAGGGATATTGTACAGATTGTGCAGACTGTTGTAACTCAAAATGCTAATACTGCCTATTAAACATGGATGGATATGGTCTACAAAGATGGAGAATAACAAAAGAAAAGTAAAAAAAATCTATCCACTCAGAGGCTTTCTAAAAGCATTTTCAAGACGTAGTTTAATGTTAAACATCCTACCATAAATGACTCAAGGAATTAGACACAGAAGTGGATATCAGAAAATGAACAAAATTAATGTTTGAAATAAAAACCAAACTCTTGTAATCTTATTAAATTACATATATTTCCTCCATCAAAATTACCTCTAGTCAGAACAGGAATGTACAACAATTTTGTCACTGTAAACACACAGAAATATTTTTATGAGATGACATTACAAGCTGGTCAGCAATGTCTTCTACTTTTATTACAACTCATAAATAATGAGCAAAATTATTAATACAGACTATAAGAAAGGATTAAAAATACATTGCTAGTACATTTAGAAAGCCCTGAATTCCATAGCAATAGTCATTATATTATTACAAAATACACTTCACTCCCATATTTAGCTTTTTGACATCTATGCACAGAATTGGGTAAAAAATATAGCCCTTTCTAAAACAAACAAAAGAAAAAAATTATGATAATAAAACATGCCAGCTGTCTTGCAATGCACTGGTATTTTTATGCTATGGAAATAAAGTTCATACTGACAAGATAAATTCTTACGAATTAAAAATTACTACCTCTGCAGCTCCTGTAGCAGAGCTAAAGCCACCTGCAAGCATCTAAGTACAGACTATTTCCACCCCAACAAGTTTCACAAAGTTATGTCTAATAGCTAACTAGTGATATGCAACTGCGTATCCTGATTACCCCTCTTCTAAAGCAAAAATTTCTGTTACTAGGGCTTGTAAATTTAAAATAAAATTTTCCATCAAGTTTCTGTATTTTTGTGCACATATGTAGTGGGGTGCATCACCCTTTTGAATTCAGAAACCCTAGGAAATATCTGCCATCCACAAAAGCTGGACTCACACAGCTATAAACCAGCTCTGAAACCCCATTCAATATGTGCCATCCAGGCACCACTTCCAGGACATGAGAGCATCTGCTTTCAGTGACTTCATTAAAAATGCTGAAGTAACCAACTTCCATCAGATCAAGGTCTCCCATTCTGATTTTGGTCACACCAATTCTCTACTTGAAATGAGTAGAAAGTTTTTCTGTTTTTTCTGTCATTCCATTCTGTGGAATGACTGCACTGATTCGGGCCCTCCTGGAGCACAGAAGGGACAGGTACTGGGCTAATCATGTAATTGCAACAAACCTACATGGGCAGTGGAAAGGAGAGGCAGTGAACACATTTTGGTGAGAGGATGGATTTTCCTTGTCTTGCTGTGAGAGGATGGAAGGAAGAAGGAAGGCTGATTCCAAGAGCAGATAGCTGATTGACACCTGGTAGGAATTAGTCAGTGTAGAGACACGTTGTAGCTCTATAGGAGACTGTCAAGCCTACAGCGTCTCTGAACAAATGCTGAGAACAACTTCTCACTGCTTTTTGGGGGAAAAAAACCAAAAAAACCTACAGGGAACAGAGACACTGACAATACACCTTAGAGTATGGATACTGTCATATAAGTCCCTAGCTTGCCCATTTTTTCTATCACCCTGAGGAGAGGTTATGCGCATATCTAGCAGGACAGAGAAATATGTGGGGCAATGCATTTCTTCTACCTATACAAGCTGTAACCAAGAGCACAGAGCAAGGCCTCGGAGTTTGAGGATATGAGGCTACCTTCCGGTAAACGTAGGTTTCTCTGGTTTTGATTCTTTTGGTCTTTTTTTTTTCCTGAGTAATGAGACACCTCTCCAGTAGATGATTTAAAAGAAGAAACAAAAAGAAGAGGAAAGATCACAAATAAAATGATAAAATATACTGTTTCCTTTGATGTCTCTTTTCACTTAGCCTAAATTATTAACAGTGTGGATAAGTAATCTAGTCTAGAAAGAAAACAGCATGACAACTGTGAAAACAGCCATTTTAGTTCTGAGTGGAGGTATGAGAGGACTGAGAAAGAAGTCTGATTTCAGGCTCATAGATGACTGTTGCTGGAAGGAATCAACACCCCCCTATTTACAAATTAGTATATTCATCTTTGATAGTTTTCATGCCTCACCAGGCATGCAAAATTAAAGAACAAAGTCTGTGTACAGAACATTCTCATAAGGTGAAGGTGTCCCACCATCAGACAGATGCTGAGATGAAAACCAATAGCTCTGTTTTCACCCTTTCCTACAGAAACTACTCTGGCTGCAGTTTCTTCATTGGTAGATTCCTTACCAACTTACAAGAATTGACTTAAGGAAGATGACAAAACCAAACTAGCAAAAAGTCTCCTTGAAGGGAGTTCAGACTTCTGCGTCCAGTGTAACTGGGGAGAAGATATGGCTGGCTGTTTCTACAGTGTTGTCATTTCTTAATTTGTTCTATATTGAAACCCATTCACTATCCCCAATAAAGAAATAGCTATGATTATTTCTGCTAAAACCCAGAAGTTCTCTGTCCTAGACTTTCTCTCCCCAAAACAAATGATCTTACAAAAATGACACATTAAAAACATATTGCAAGAAGTGTTTTAGCATTTGAATACTGAAAAGTAACAGAAACCAGGTAAAGGTTACTTTTTAAGTACTAATGTATTCAATACATCACAAGATGCACAGGTTTTTTTCTCCAAGCATCTTACAGTTTACTAAGAAAGTATCTCCTCATCCATAGACATGGTGAATGCTAGTATCCACAAATATATTCCATTGTTCTCACATTTATAATATTTTACTAGCAAACTTTGGCCATGTTGATGGTAAACTGAGAACTTGGCTTATTACACGGCAGCTTGTCTTTCCTCCATTGTGAGCTGCTCTCATGCACTCAGCAAGAACCATGAGCTGCCTAAGATAAGAACAATTGTTTTAATGCCCATTTGTGAAGGTTCTAGCTTGTGAGGTCTTTGATCAGTGCTCCTAAGTGCTTTTGGGGTGCAAATAAAGCCTAGTGCTACCAGATCTACTCAAACAGCTAAACATTACCTAATGTGAAAGGTAATATAAAAATGCAAAGAAAAAACCAAAACGTATAAACTGTGACAGTGCAGAACTGTAGCAGGAAGAGAGCATATAGAAAGAAAACAATAAATTACATACATGGTGTATTTCAGCCTGTTAAATGGAATACCTGAAAATTTTGGAAAATATTTAAATATATGCATATACACACATGGAATTTAAAGATAGCTGAGGCTAATATGCATATCTGCCACTATCAATAATCATTGCTAATATGTTCCTAGAATAGATATGAGTGACCCAAGAGTGAAGGTAAGAATAGTACATCCATGCATAAGTGACTGCTAAGTCAGAAGTTGCTCAATACTTTTTACAGAGGTATTTTCATTCTATATGAACAGATTAACGAAAAGAAGGGAGAAGATATGAGCAAACTTATAGGGAATGAGCAGAGCATTAATTACATGGAACAGAAATATTTGCAAAATATTGGTAGCAGTGCAAGGTTTCTCAGGAGACCAGACTGAAAAGTATATATCCTAGCAACGGAGCTCAGAAAGGACAAGGAGCTTTACTAGGGTGTGTTAAGAAAGGGAGAAGGAAAATGACCAAAATAAGGAAGATTATGCAAAACGCTTTTATTAATGTTAGAGAGCAACTATGGCAAGTTTTGGGTAAAGCTTGTATGTACAAGGGAAGAAATAAGGAAGTCAAAGAGAGGTTAAGTAACAGACTAATGAAGGGGATGTTGTCAGAAGTGACAGACAGTAGTGAAAGCTGAGGCATCTCTGGGGGGAAAAAATGTCAGAAAGACAATCCAAAACAACTTTGGGGAAGTCAGAGGATGATGAATACACCCATAAGTCGCCACTGTAGAGACTAAGTGAAGCTATGTGTCCTAGGGTGACTTTATGATGCTTGCATCCCCAGTCTGTTCTCTTTATGCTGAATAATAGGTTCTGCACCTTTAAGACTGGTTCCGAGAGCAAAGCGGGGGAGAAGAAGAAGGGAATGTGTTATCAGAAGCTGCGCTTGCTCTCCCACACTCCTCACGGACAGCAGAAGAGAGCTCTCCTTTGCTTTTAGTTAGTTTGTTTTTTTTTTTTTTTTTTTTTTTTGAAGTTAGATGAGGCCAGAAGTTTTTTGGAACTGTTCATCTCTTGTTCGGTCCGGGAACACCAGGGCTATCGTCCAGCGATCCCCTTCACTGCACTGCAGCCGGGACACCGGGCCCGAGCCCCGGAGAGACCAAGAGAAAGCCGAGGACACACTGACAGAAAATATCTCTCTCCGATCCCCACAAGAACTTTCCAAATTTGCCATCTCTTCAGAACAAGAAGAGCTTTCAATGTTTAATACTATTCATTTTTCATGTTTGTGAGTGCTTTGCTTGTTGAATAAACAGGTTTTTTCCACTTTTCTCAAAGGAGATTTTTCTCCCAAACAGGTTGGCGGAGAGGCAACTTGAATTTGCTTTCTACGAAAGGCTACTTCAGAAGTTTCCTCACAAAATTTGCCCTAAACCAGGATGCTAGGTCAAAGATATGTTGAAACCAGCACAACTTTCAAATAAAAATAAACAAATAAATAAATTTAATAATTAAGGAGTATTTTGTATTATCTGTATAAGAACAACCATTTCATTACCTCAAAGAAGCATGATTTTTGTGTTGATATTTTCCCCAGAAAAAAAAAAGTAGTATATTTATTGTTTATAATATCAGGTTGGAAGGAAATTCAATGCGAAACAGTTGAACAGGCTAATGTCACTATAAGTACAAATATATTTTGTACAGTCAAAAAGGGATGTGTGTGTGGGACTTATCAGAGATGTGAAGGAGGGCTCCTTTTGACTTTCTCACCTCTTTAGCTATTCCCTATCCTATAATTCTCTTTCTACTTAGTGAATGTGGCCACCTTATTTTTCTCCATGAGCTTAACCATGGGCTTACTTAGTCTTGCTCTCCTGCTTAAGAACTTCATTGAAAAAAAATGTTACTTGATAATAGCCTCTGACAAAGTACTCATCTGGAAAACATATCTTCCACCATTGTTCCCTCATGTAAATTTCTTATGTGGAGTCCTATTAGACTGCCAGCTTTAATTAAGCTGAGAAGTACCACACAAAAATCAGGCGGGATAATAATATTATACAGTGAAATAAAACTCCACATGGTAAACACAATGTATTCTAGAGCAGGAATACTCAACAGGTAATAGAGGCATAAAAAAGCCTCCCTCATCTCAATACCTGTGAACTAATATAATTTAATACATTACAAGATTAACTGAAAAAGGAGAAAAACATACTGTTATAAAAACAAGGATCTTGCAGCTGGAGGACAAGTTGGATTCCCTCCCTAATTTAAGGGCATCACTTTCTGAATGATGCACCCATACATCTGAAGTAATTGTTGAATATTCACAAAACTAATTACATTTTTTCTGTTAAATATATAATTCTGAAACATAATACACATATTTACAGGAATGTATGTTTGTTGATCTAATGGACTGAGCATGAACAAGTGGAAACAAGTTTGAATGGTTATACAATAAAATGTAGTGATAATTACTTGAATCAAGAATTTAAAGAAGTCAACAGATGTGGAAAGTCATTATCCATGTAACTTTCACTTCTTTTGTAGTTGGAAAGAGACAGTGACAGAAGAGATGAGCTACTGTGACAATCCTGAAAAGCCATTTGCTTTAGAAAATCAATATATCTCAACAAGTTTGAAAGTGTTTTCTCACAGAGCTGTTACAAATAAGAAGGCTAAAAACCTAAAGCTATAGGGCTTTTTTTTTTCCAGATTTGCATTCAGCGGTACAGTAATTTGTTAATTTAATGCTGAGCATTTCTTCAGAAGCATAATTCTAAGTACTGCATTTCTGAAAGAGAAAATTACAGTGATTATGTTCTTTGCCTTCAACACTTTCTGGAGTATATAGGGCATTTCTGAGGTGATCAGAAGGATTTGTGATTTGTTGGCAGTTGAGTGCTGCTGTGCTACTGCCACTATGAAAACCCTCCCATGTGAAATTCTCTCCTATCCCCTAATTGCTTAACTCAAATTTGCTTGTGAGCAGAACAGGATACTTCAAATCACTGCACCATTTTTAGCTCATGCTTTTTCTTTCAGCAATCCTTGAATGTTAGTCTTCTCTCGCTTCTACTGTATTGTTGATGTATCACACTATCCAAAATACTTCTTTGTGAAGAAGACCCCAGCTTCCTCTTCATTGTCCACTTTCTTGACTCCTCTTTACATATAGTATTGCTCTGATGCACTCCAAGGGAAAGCTGACAAAATAGAATGTAGTTACAACTTTCTCTCTTTCCAACCATCAGTTTCTTATTTGTTGTGCTACTCGTCCCATTAACTAGATCCTCTCTACTCATTGGAGATATCTTCATTGCCATTTGTTCATCACCTTTCATGTTTTGATAGCTCTTCCTTTTAAAAATACTCATTAGCTTTATTTTTAGAAAAATAAAAATAAATATATTAGCCTTAACTTAATCTTCATCCTCACATTGCACTATAACTACTGCTCTAGCTATCTTCTTCAATTAATTAATGATTAAACATGTACTCACAATCACAGGCTAAAATTGTTTACTAATTTGACCATATACCTTTGCAACCCACCGTTTGCACTCAACAAAACTTGTTCAGATTCAGTGCTCCATCCCACAGCACTTCACATCTCACCTTTCTAAATGCTTCACTGATATGCCTTGCAGAAGATTCTTCTAATTCCTCTTCCAGCTTTCTGTAACAGTTTCTTCAGATCCCATTCCTGGCCCTCATAATATTTTATCTGATTAATCTCAAAGACATCAATTCTGTCTATATGCTGACAGCAAACAAATCTACATTCCAGTCAGTTTCTTTTCACATAGCCTATTTTAAGATTCTCCCTAACTACTTTCACAACCGAAACTCTTGTCCAAACTCTTATGCCAATGTCCCTTTTTTTTTTTTTGCCACAAGAATTTGCTCTCCTTTTACTCTTTTAGAGTTGTTGCTGGTTCTCCAAGGCCATTTGAGATGTCTCTTCATATCATTAATTCACTTATCCTCTTTTCATCACATCAAATAGAAGTTACTTTTTTCATCTTTAAGGATTTATATTACCCACCTCTGCTCTTCCTCTTCTCCCATTATTTCTCATTTACTCTTCCAGGACAGACAACACATATTAAGGCTACACTGACCACTACTGCTTTACTGATTTTTGTATTCCATATCTGACCCCATTAATCTGTGGTCTTCTGCATTACAAGCAGCTTTGGGAGGCCTTCTAGTTCTGTAGTTTTTTGTGGACAAATAGGATGGGATACCAAAAATGATGTGATCTCTGTTCATTAGGCATCTCTAAAACAAATTATAAATGACCAAGCAAACAAAAATAAACTTTTTTTTTTTGCAGAGACAGTCCTATCTAGGAAGTCTGTCTTGACCAGAACAAGGTGAGGGCAAGATCTGCCTCACTGCTTTGTGGAAACAGAATAATAGAGAGATGGTAAAAACTCTTTAATGGCTTGATAAGTTTAATAGCTACATTTTAAGGCAGCTATTTAACAAGTAAATTTAATATTTTACCTTTTAAGTTTAATAGATGTATTCAGAAGTCAAAGAGAAACCTTTAAACCAAAACCTTGAGTTGCTGTAAAGTCTGATGAATCATGTAAAGTTAGGACTATTGGTGCACCATGTTTCTATTTTTTTGTGTCCTCAGCTTCACAGAAAAGCACAAGCAAACACAACTGCCTGTAACAAAGGGAGGTTCTCCCCCTGAATACTTCTGCTGGGACTGCAACCTACATTGCTCTGCTTTTGCCAAGGAGCTCTGCAGTAGCAGTATAACAGAGTTCTTTCTGTGTTCCTCCTTGGTCAGAACTGTTTCTGAACTTGAAGTACTTCAAATCTAGAGCACCAACAGAAAATATTTGTTTCCAGAAACACAAATCAAGAGTACAGCAACTAAAATTAAGGTGGTTCTAAGGAATACATGACACAGAATGAGAGGTATATGTCTGCTTTAATGGATGTTTAATTTTTTTTAAGAAAGAACTGTTGACCCTGTGATCTCCATTCTTTCCCAGGATGTTTCCTTTCTCTGAGTGTTTTTATACTCCGGGTGTGAAAGGGAGGAAAATGTTGTGTGGAAAGGAAGAGGATCACTTCAGAGGAAAAGGTTTGGAGGTAGATCTTGGTTCTCTTGCTCCCTGACTCCTTAGCATCTTAATTTCCTCAGCAATGAAGTACATATAACATTATGTAATAGTGATATTATTGGTGTTAGTGCACATTTAGATGGCAAGATACATATCATAGCCACTATTTCTACACAATAAAGCCATGGTTGCCTGTTTTTTTAAACTTCTTTCCTTCTTAATGTAGCTACAGACAGATTTTCTTCAAAGACTATATTTAAAGCTACAAACTCACCAAATAAAATCAACTGTTCTATTAACTAGGCTTGGATACCTTTCAGGAGAACAAATGAGAACATCACTGACTAAAGTATCTCACCAGTCTTTGCCCCATAAAACACATGAGTTTCTTCCTGTCTTCTACACTCATATTAAATACAATGTGTTTTATCAGCAGCTTGAAAAAAGTGAGGTGAATTAGCATGTTTTACTACTTCAACAGCATATGAAAAAAGTTGGCAAGGTGAAGAAAGTGAGGCATGTTCAACATGAGAAGAAATAATTTCTATTCCCTGTTGATCCCTCACTGTGCCGAACTCATCTGTTTAGTATTGGAAAAGCCATGGTTGTTTCCATTTCAAATAATTCTAAAGCAGTATATATGTCCTTCACTGTAGTTGGTTGCAGCATGACCTGACCTTTTTTATTAATCGCTTTGCTTCCTGAAAACTAAATGTAGCAAATATTTGTCTTTTTACATTGACCTGAAGTGCCTGGTCATGAAGAAACCCAAGTGATATTTTTAATTGTAAAGCTATCTGTTCTCATGCAAAGCTCTTGTATAAAACAGATTCCATCTCCAAATTCCATAATTAAAACACTAGAGATGTACATCATAAACTCTAGAGACATACAACCAATATATAACAACCCCTTTATCCAGCATTTTTTTCATCCATGAAATGATGGAAAAAATGAAAAAGATCATGAAAAAGAACAAAATATAATAATAAACAACAGCTAACATAGTATATGCAACCTGCTTATAAAGATAAGAATAAACTACTTTAAAAGTTTTGATTTTAGCAGTTCATTGAAGCTCAGCAAATCATCCAGTTCTATACCAGAAACTTCAGGGTGTCTGCCCCTGCAGTATCGTGGCAACTGCAAATGCATCTACATGTACAATTCTAGAGAACAATTTACAAGTCCTAACTCTGAGTTTAAATCTCTTTATAACTGAGTTTTAAATGGGAAAAAATACTGGCATGTTTTTAAATAAACTTAGCAAACTTCTTATAAACCAATCACAGGTATTAATTTCAAATGTAGAGCTGGTAGGTCATACTGAAATTGTGACCTATTTGATCCTATGAAGAGATATAGATGTGAATGATAGTAAAAAATATTTTGGCATGAAGTTATATACCAACTACATAATTTGTGTAGCACCAGTTCTACTCCCTTCCTTTTCCATCCATTGCTTACAGTATGTGCTCACTACAAGAGGAAAGTACTTGGTTTCTGATGTTTTAATTCTCTTCTTCTAGGTGAATTATGACTGCAACACAACCACACATTTCCTATTCAGATCACTTATATATCAACATTTTGTATTTCATACACCATGATGATGAATTCAAAGGGGGACTCTGGTGGAAAACCTCTCAACTGAAGGAAACCTATTTTGGAGATTCCCTTCTATCACCTTACCTGGCGTCTCTTCTAAAGATGATGTTCTCAAAAAGTACAAACCCCCTAACCCTCCATGCAGATCTCTATCTCCAGTGAGATGTGGGGTGACATGTAAGTTTCTTTTGCTTTTCCATTCTTCTCCATCTCCCTCCTCTGTTCTCCCCAGACAGATCTCTATCATCTCTGATAACCTAGTCAAATTACAGATTATGTAATTAAATTCTATTTAACAAGTTCTTCCTCAGTTGTAGTTTAAAGCTAGAACACAATGCCACTATGAGCCATTAAATACTTCATTCAACGCCTCTCCAGAAATGGATATACATGAGAAGTGGTTGAAGTAACTCTTCTATGTATAGTTTTTAAAAGATGTATGATAAAAGTTCTATATAAATGTAAAACATACTTTTTTTGTAGTCCAGTATTTTAGGGAAAGGTTGTAATTAGTGTAAGCATGGCTTAACATAAAAAGCTTTGCATTCAACATTTTACATGCAACATCTTGACAAAACATAGATTATTTTATGTTGAAACAAAAAGCTGCTTGTAGTGAAATATTGTGATGATGGTCTGAAGAAGCTTTTAAATCAATAGATAACATATTACTGAAATTAGGGAGGCTTGACTTGCTCTTCTAGGAACAGCTAGTACATCAGATAGACTTGGTTTTATTTGACCTTAAATTTCTTGTAATTGTTTTCTTTCTGGAGATTTCTACCTTCCTTAAATGTTAGAGGATTTTATTTGTGTTGCTGTTCCGGCTGTTTTTTAAATCAAATTTTGTTTTATACAAGATACATGATGAAAATTTAAACCAAAGAGATGTTAGAATGTTAGAAGAGCAGAAGGTTCTTAGTAATGCTGGATCTTTCAAGCTTGTGATTTATTTGCAATGTAATTCGATTATTAAAAATAGACAGTATTTTTATATCTTTCAATTCTGCTATACACAAAATCACAAAAGTCAGATATTTTCTATTAGTGTTTGATAGCATGTGGTTACTGAGGCCATAAAAAAAATAAAGGGCACTTACAGTCTTAGTATAAACTATGCTTAATTTTTATTAGGATGATACATTTCCATATTATAAACTGATGATTTATTTGTAGATTTTTTTCCCTGCGAGTTTAGTAGTTTCCCTTGGTGCAGAATGCAGAATTTTATATGAGATATTTGAGTGTCTAAAACGATGTATGATAAATGAAGTAGCATGCTACTTATACGCTTATCATGTTCCTTGACTAGCAACAGGTTCAGCAAAGGGCACAGCCAGTAAATGAAATTTTCCACCAGGACAATATATCATCACAAGAAATGTATGCGCTGGAAACTTACAAGCTTGCTGGAGATGCGGACAAGGTGTGAAATGGTAAAAAATGAAAAGCAGAAACAGCATATAGTAAATTTCAAATTCAGCTGTATTTCCATATGGGCTGAGCATGGTGCTTTAACTGTTTAAAGTCATGTATTTTAGAAAATGATAAAAACATACACATAAATTTAGCTCAGTTTTAATGCTAGGCTAAATTTCCTTCATTAGATATCCTATAACTTCTTTAGAGAAAAGAAACTATAAAGAGAGTAATCTACCGAGAGCAGTTTTTTAATCCCCTTCAGAGTCAAAATATAAAACAACATCTTTAAATGCATATTTTTTCCTCTGAGTTACAGGCTGAAAATCTGCTCCAGGAAACATTTATCATAACCTTCAACACTCTGTGGAGAGCACTAATTAAAAATAATAATAAAAAACCCGGGAAATAAAAGCAACAGTCTCTGTATATTTCCCAGTGGAATTTTGTCTGTTTACAAAAACATTTCATAATAAGAATTTCTGACATATAACCACTGAATTCTAAGAAACTATAAATACTCTTGTCTTCTTGCAAAAAGGTACACCAAATACTAAGGAGAAACTTCTTGGCATTCTGGTGGTAGGTGGAAACATGGTTAAAAATATATTGAAAGTGTCTGTTTTTATGGTTACCAGCAGTATAGCCTCACTGAGGAGAGATGAGGAAAATGTGGTCAGGTTCTGCAATTCTATCTTAGAGGCTTCTGAAATGTCTTGAAATTTAATTGCTGCACTGTAAGAAATCTGGCATAATGATTTTGCTTGTGTCTATGTATTATGGTAGCAGCTGTATTTATATGCTGAAACAATTTTGTAAACTGAGTTGTAGATCCTGCTCTTTATGCCCTTACCAGATAAAGTACACCTCTGGAGAGATTTGGCTGATTTAGTTTCACTCTGCACCATAATTTTGAAACCAGCAGAATATAGTTTGTGCCACAATGTCTTTCTATCGCTCTTTTTTTTAAACCAGAAAAGTCCCTCTCTCTTATATCTTTCTCCATCTTGCTTCCAGTTAGCAGCCTTTCTCCAACACCCCAATGAAAACAATAGTAAAATACATTTACAGTTACACTCAAATATTTATTTAATAAATATTGTATTCCTTGCCAATGTATTTTGGGATGGTCGTCCTGTTACCATGAGCTGAACTATCATCACATTATTCCAAAGATGTTGATGACTAAATGTCACAATGAAAAACACAAAATGGAGCATTATTTCTTTAACAAACAAGAATCATCCCCTCTTCTGGACATAAATTTGCTGTGTTCAGCCTCTAAGCTTTTCTACAGCCTTTCCTAGTGGCAGACTGATGCAATTTAACCAAGGTTTTTAACTGGAGAACAAAACAGACTCTATGATACACCATGCCTCCAGAGACAATATGTCTCACATTCCCAGACTGGCTTCATTTTTCACTCCCTGTGTTTAGACCTTCTGTTTTATCACCACAGTGGCAAAATTTTTACCAGACTGGTATCAAAGGAAATTCTATTCCATCCAATAGGCCCAGGACAGGTCTTCACGTAATTTTAACTTAATTCCAGCTTTTAATAATTTGTTCTTTGGCTTTATGATTAATGTTTTTGTACCTCACTGCGTATTGTGCCTCACACCCTACTGGATTTAATACTTCTCTGTTAATCTCAAATCAAGATTTATTTTTCCTTTTGTGATTATCTCTAACCTTTTGTCCTTAGAATACTAACTCCGAATCAAAATTTTCCTGCTTAGACAGACTGCTGTTTTTTGAAGCAGAGTGAATCAGTCTAAAAACACACATAAAAAAGGCCATGAGAGCTATTTGTGGTTTAAATAGCATAATTCAATGAAGTCCATGCTTTTTCTAGTACACAAGACTAGACTCTGTCTAGCCATAGACCTCTGGAAATTTAGCACCAAATGATCAGTTTCAACAACAGCAGTCTAAGGACTAACTCTCAAAGTAAAATTAATGTTTTGCAACTCAGAGGAAAATGAGACCCTGCAAACAAGACTCGTTGCAAGCCTCCAGTTTGTATCCTTTGCTCTCTCTCACAGGTCTCATGATCTTTGCAATGTCTGGAACAAAACACCTAATCTGTATGTTTGATGTCAAATGACAAGGGTTTATGCACTGTCTGGTTAACTTTGTCACTAGGCAATGACTGTTGTCTTCCAGGGGCAGGCTTACTGTCGTCACTGACATAAGGAGACCCCATGGGCTCTGTGACCATTTTCAGAGTGCAGATATTTCCTGTGCCAGATGGTTTTGCCACTGTCCAAGTTCAAAAATTTAGGCATTGTAGTGCCTGAAGCCACTCTCTAGTTCTGAAAGCCAGGCCCTTGCATTTATTCAAAGAGTAATTTCTTTACCATTACTTCTCTATTCATATCTTGCTGTATATAATATCTGCCTTTTTGGACAACTGGCATATTTTCAGTGCCATTTGTTTCTCCTTGCCTTATTGGATGGATTTCAGCTTCCATGAACATTATCTTCCATGCAGTTTTTGTTCCTTCCTCTTTTCCTTGTGATTGTTTTCTTGTTCCATAACATTCTGGTATTCGTTTGTTTAACTTACAAAGTTGACATTGGCATCCTTGAAACATTCTGTATAAATATAGGAAAAAATATATCTCATTCATTTTCTTTTTGTTTTACAGAGTATAAGCAGACCAGCAGTTAATCTAATATCATCTTTCTCCTTGTCACCCTTGTCAGGTGCCATAGCAAAATGAAACATGAACTACTTAAAATATTTCAGGTTTTTTTAACATAATGTCAGGTATAAAATCTTTTGGAAGAACTGTAAGGACTGTTGAGGATAGTTGACAAACTTTATTTTATACCGTTTGCTTTGCTACTTCAATACCTTTCTAACAAATTGTTCCTTCTAAGACAAATAATACACTTATCACTATAAAACATAGTATTCCATAAATTGTCATGTAGAGAAACAAAGGATCTTAATAAAGGGAGATAGCAACAATTTAACTTCTATATCTGGTTTCAAAAGCTTGGGGACACTTTCCTCTTAGTCTACTGTGGTCTCTAAAGGAGCCACTTAGTACTTATGTGGCTGCTAAAATTCATACTGCTTTCTTCCTTAAAAAGTCACCATTCTTATCTTACTTTGGCACTATGTACACTTGTTTTATGGGCATAATTAGTAAAAAAACAAAGCAAATAAAAAAATGTCACATGCTTATGAGAAACAAGTGCTGAAAAATAAGTTTACAAAACAATTCTCTGTTGCAGACTGTAGAAATTAATAAACTGCCCATACAACTGCCATATTTAATCCTGCTTCTACATGCTGTACAGATATTACGTTTATATTCCAGGTTCTATGTTCAAAGCAACACTGAAGTGCCAACATTTCCAATTTTTGAAACTTTCATAGATTTTTCTATAAGCAGGTCTCCTTTCCACAGAACAAAAGATGGGTAGAATCTTTGTCAACTAACAGCTTTATTACTCAGGACAGGACAACTCACACTGACCTTAAGGAGCTCTCTTCTCTGTGTGAAGAGCCATGGGAAAACATCAGAAGCAGCAAATGCAGTTAAGAAAAGATCTATTTTTATGATGTCTTCTAACTCCCTGAAGATATTATGACAAATCATCAACTAATAATGTACTACTGTAAGTAACCTGGGCTAATGATATTGTAGTACTACACAGTTGCTTCTTTGTTTAAACCAAAATAGGTTCCAATATGGGGCAGCACTCAATCTCTTTTATCATTCCATCTGATCAAAGATCATGAACTAATTTCCAAAAGTGTATTAATAACCCTTTCATTCACAGACTGCAAGAACAAGAGAAATACAGTTCTCCTTGCATTTTCCCTCGTGCTTGATGAACATAATCTTGATTTTACTGGAATTCTTCTCTTGCCATTGTAATATCTGTCATCTATTGATTTTAACAATACAAAATTATCCCTAATATTCACCCTTAGAAGACAGCTAGATCATATGTCCCAAATTTATGGATATTACAGGACTCATATAGTTATTTTTTGGGGGGGTAGGAGGGATGAAAGAGAGACAGAGAAAGAGGACAGAATAGTAAAAGGATTTAGACCCACTTGCCTTTGTAAAATAAGCTTCCCAGTCTTTAAAAGCCTACAGAAATTACATTTTGCCAATAAAGGTTTGATAGCGTTTTGAATTAATTTCAGGAGAAATAGAGTTCACATAACTAGGATCAAGAGGAAAGACAATGGAAAAAATGGGGTTTGTGGGTCATACAAACACAGCCTCAAAAGTAAAACCTTCTGATGGCAAATGCTGTGGATCTCAGGTTACATGAACTTAATACTAACTTTACAAATCAGGAACTTCATAATGAAATGGATCTCTTCATTAGACAATCTCCAGCTACTTTGTGGTCTGTGGAGATGCTATCTGATCATTCAGGGATGTACTTGTGGTTTGTAAAAATGGGGACCCTAAAGATCATCAGAGTCAGTCTCTTCCCCTGGGCCTTTTTACTCTGCTGACACTTAGTGAAAATCTACCAGCAACAGAGTCTCAAAAGCAGCAATCATTAATTCATTCAAAGTCACAGACACAAAGGGCTGGGGTTAGCAACTATTAATTAGTGTAATTATTCCCAGGATGACAATTACCAACTGCAGAATCCACTTAACATGTATTTCCCAGAACTTGTCATTTTGCAATGCTAATGTTTCTAATAGGTTCATTTGCCACCATTAACCGATTACATCCACTATGGTATATTGTTTCAGAAGGATAGGATGGAAAGCCAATACCTAATATTGACCTCTGCGGTATCCTGTGATTAGAAAGGCTGCTCCTCTCATGATTAGCTACATCATTCTCTTGAAAACCATATATACTATTTGTGAAGGATTTGTGATATTTCTCCTCTTTCAAATATGCTTATAAAATAAATTTCCTGGAGAAATAACATGGTACGTTTCAAACTATATTCTTCCATAATGCACTTGTTTGAGCTACAATGCTGCATATATTAGTTGTGCAATCTGATTTTAATTCTACTTTAGCTAACAGTAATATGGACTTGGTATAATTTCAAACCTGATTCTCCAATTGTGATTAGAAAAAAACAACAATGAGAAGAGGGACAAGTTTACAGCCTGTGTTTCCTCAAGAATGTCCAAACCCTACATGCTGCTGAGCCATGTTTAAAACCTGTGCAGTGCAAAGAAACTAGAATGCTTATCATGCATTCAAATGACACCTATGTATTTCTTAAAGGAACAGAGAGAAAGAAGTGGCATAAAGATATTTTCACATCTCCTATGGAAAGGAAGATTATATGTCCTCAACAAACAAGACTTTGATAGGACATAATTCATTTAATAGCAGAATGAATTAAGCCTTTGATGGGAAGATTTTTCTCTAGATTTTGAAAATTTGAGAATTTTGACAAAGGCATTTACTAATTCCAAAGAATATTAATCTTCTGCCAAGTTAGAGTCCTATATTTCAAACTGTGTAAAGTATGATAAACTAGAGGTTGCCATAAATGGAGTCTACAGAAGAAAGAAGATTATCTGGTAGAAGGCATTATAAGAGTTCCTATTTCCATTACCAGTAAAGTCTGGATTGTTTAATAGGAGAAAGATTTTCTAGTACAAAAGCAGGAGAAGAATGCAGCAAGTATGGCATCATGTTATTCTGACATGTCTCTCTGTCCTCATTCTCCAAGCAACTGACAGCAAGAGCAATCAAGGATGTCATACAGTGAATATCCGCATTCAAAATGAACAGAGGAAAAGAAGTAGGGCACTATGTTTTCTGGAAAAGCTTTAATTCTTTACTCTTGCTATGCTGATGAGTCATAGATTGAAAGAGTATGTATTTTTAAATCTGTGTTAATAGCCTGTGTTTAAGAATGATAAAGTGCAATTTTAGCATATGTTTTAAAGAGTCTCCCGGATAGCGCCTCAACTATGCAGGAGTAAGGGAAGCAGCCGTGTTGATTTTTAATGTGCTTCTAGATTGTTTTGGTGTGCATTTGATGTTCTTCTTTAATAGCCTCAAGAAAAAGGCTGAATGAATTCAACAACAGTAGCTGAAAAAAGTGCAATGAGTCATATTACAGGAAAATGGAGAAAAGGATACAGGACTCTCTACTGAACACAATCCTATATTGTAGGCAATCTGTGATAACACCCTTTTCATTTCAGTTCAGTCCCATAAAATTACCACTAACATTACAACTCATGCAGAACACAGATAAATGTAAAAATGTCACAGAATTCTTCCAGATGGGACTTTTAGTTCCACTAGATCACCATCTACTTTTTTTACTTGTCTAATATTTCATTACAACCTTCCATAAGTTAATTTTCTTTCCACTGACCATGTAAATCACAAATCAATTTTCATTTAAAATGCCTGACTACAGATTGCTCCTGAAAGCTCAACGCATATGCTTCAGTGAGCTCTCCAACATTCTTAATGCACATTAGAAAAATGTTGTGGTTTTTAAAAAATCTTTTTAAAGGAATTAATTTTACATTAAAGTCTGGCATGAAACTCAGGTAGTGGTATTCCTCCCTTCCATCTCCTCCCCTCCACCTCTAATGCAGGTATATTTTTGAAATGTAACTGTATGTAGAGAAAAAAAGTCTTTCATGACAATGACATTTGATCTTAAAACAAAAACTCAGACAAAACCATAAACTGCTCCAGTTTTGCAGAAAGCTGAAATGATTATTTAATCCCAAACCATTACTATGATTGCGTACTTCTCTAGGGGAAAGAAGAGAGGGAAGAAACCATTCACAGTTCAGACATTGGCTGTGGTTTATTTCAGACATTCTTTTTTCTCTTTTTTTCTCTTTGTTTGAGCTAAAATATGCAACTGAATATTGTTAATTTTACTTATGGAAGCAGCCACCCTAAAGCCAATGGGATATGCCTGTGAGACAACCAGGATTCACCCTTTAAAAAAATCTATAAGAAATATTTCATTGAAACATCCAGAAAATATCCTGTAACAGTATTCTCTTTAAATACTCTTTTCTTAGACTAATTTAAAATTAAAAATTTGTAAATATACATTTGCAGGAATTTGGAAGTAGGCATATTACTGGACTTTGGAAACATGGTTTCTATGGCTAGTTTTGCTATTGTTCTGCTGAGAAACATAGGGCAGTCACTTCATTACTCTGTGCCTTAGTTTCTCCATTAGTAAACAAAGGATCACTGAAATGGCTTTTTTTTTTTTTCTGTTTTGAAGAGGACCACTTCAATGAGCTGGCACATATATTAGCATTTGTTTACTATTAAGAAATAGGTGTGATCTAGCAGCCACTTAACTATTTATTTTTTTTTTAACTGATAGACTATATTTCCTCTGTAGGAACAAAGCATGAATATTTCCACACTGTTTAATCTCAGGTTGTTTACACTTGGTACTTGAGCAACCTGCTGTGGTGGGAGAAGGAAGCTCTTAGAACACAAAGAAATTGTAACCCTTTCTAATAGCATGACCCCAGAAGTTTAATGAATTGAGTAAGAGCAGGAGAGCAGAGAAATGTGGGTCCTCCAAGTCTCTTTGCCAATCTGAACCCACAGGCAAGCCTTCCATTTACTTTGCTTTCCTCTGCTTACTTAGAAGATCCATATTTACCATGTCTCCCTTCACCTTTGGGATTGTACTTCCATTTCAGAAGTTCACTTCTTTGCAGTTTTGAACCACTCTATCACAGCTCTTTGCCAGACAGTATAGCTTTGAATACGAAGTTCTTGAAGCACTCTGACATTGGGATTCTAGCTTGGGGGTGATGGAAAGGGTGTCAGTTTAAATAAAGCTGAGTGCTCATGACAATTGGAAGTAGTTCTGTGTTAAGTGGGGCTTTCTCATAATGGAGTATGTCAGTGCTGACCACTCAAATGGGGGAAGGGAAAGGCTCTTGAGCAGTCTCTGTAAATAGGGTCCTGTCAAACCATTTGCGGGTTATAGTCAGCCAAACCTTGAGGGTTTGCACATAGGGTTTTTTAAAACCCAAACCCCCAAATGTCAACAGGGCCTCAAGCATCACATCTAAAATGAATCTGCCTCACTAAAACTGAGTGTTGAAGGCCCCTGGATTTGGCTCTGTGCTGGCATATCACAATTACCACTTAGAGTTGACCACTTACTTGTAACAATGATGTGGAATCACTTCAGAAGAAGAGGTGCATGGAAAAATGTAACCAAAATCTGGTTAGCAAAAACTCATCATCTAAGAAGAAATCTATTCACAATGCTGAAGTCTGCAAAATCCCATTTATTAGAAGTCACTGGAATCTTTATGGAGCAGGGATTACTATGAAAACAACCCTGTCTGGTCTTTTAACTTTCAAAGCTAACTACTTATCTTCAACTAAATAAACAAGCAGCTGTTTGGGTTATCGGACCAATCAGCAAAAGGTCGACAAAAACATGTGGGAAATGCCTGTGTGTTGGTTCATTTGAGTGGCCAGCTTACTTTTTTTTTTCTTTTCCATTTGGTTGGCCAGCTAAGAACCAGAAGGCTGCGCTTTTTGGGTTTTACCTCAGTTGTCTCTTTTCTGATTTTTCACTTCTGTTTCTTTCAGTGGCTTTTTGTTCTGTCAGCAATAGATTGACAAATGCCTCTAATAGTCAAGATGTGAATGGCCAAAGAGGAATCCCAATTACAGCGGCCAGGAAACATGCAGGTGCTTGAGCATCTTTCTATTAATGAGATCTTCTATCTCTATACACAACGTTGTAAAATCCTTCTCAGGAAGAATTTGTACTCCCCAGCCTACAGGAGGCTCCTGAATGAAGGAGCTAGTTGAAACCCAAAAAGGAATGGTAGAAGTACAAATATATATGCTCATTGGTACAAGCTGGGACATGGAAAACTAAAGGGAAGTTTGGGAAAGGGAAGGAAGAGGAAGAGGAAGAGGAAGAGGAAGAGGAAGAGGAAGAGGAAGAGGACTTTTCATGAGTACCATGCACTCTCCTGACAGTCTTTTTACCCATCCATATCTTTATGTAGTCCTGTAGTACTTCTGGATGAGGAGACTAACATCTGTACAGAAAACATGACACTTAGAAAACCTATGCTTTCATTGTTCCCATTTCAATGCCTATCAATAGGCATTATAGAAATTATGCACACACAAACATCCAGGCATTCCACAGTCAGCATTCTGTCTTCAGTTACTGAAGAGAACATTACAGCTGCTGCTGGCTAAAATCAGACCTACCAAGTTAATTTCAACTGCAGGTGCTGATGACAGAGATCTAGTTATTACATAAGCCACACAGTCCTGCAACTTGGGCACTCGGTGCTCTAAGAGAAGCCTCTACCTAAATGATATTGCTTGGAATCATAAGCCATGAGGTTTTGTTTTCATTGCATTTACAATAGTCACAAATTACTTCTTCCTGAGGCATCAATGTTAGCACATAATTTCCTGCAGTATGAGAAGATGACTGGATGGAAGCAATTGGTTCCAAGTCCCTCTCACTCCCTCTGCTTGCAATTCAGCATTTCTTTTTTGGACAGTATTTACTCTGGTTTGCACTCAATGTATGGGTCTTGAAGCTGTCCAAAGGGCCAGTTGATGGTTTGGTCCTTTGTATCTCCACTTGGTTCTGAAAAAGTAGGTATGCACTTGTAGTGGAATTGAGTTTAGTTTTTTTCCAGAAGAAATCTCCAGAAAGACCTTGTCTGCACAGGTCAAACATGAGGAAAATGAAGAAAACAGAAGGATTAATTTCAAGTCTGCTGTACCTGATTTAAACAAAATACTTCAGTAGATACAGCTGGCTCTACAGTAAAATATATTTTATGAACAGTGGTTTACTTCCTGGCTTCCTACACCACTTCAATCAAAACTTTTCCTGTATTAATAACAGTAGGTCCTAGGTCTCTTAGCCTTGGTTTCCAATCTCCAGCATGCCATTTATGAAATTACCAGATCAGGAGACAAAAAGAATGCAAGTGGAATAGGACAGTGTATAAATTGATCTGTATTGGAAATCTCATCCCATTCTGTTATTTACTTTTTTCAGAGTAAAATAATTATATTTGTATAGGTATAGATATAGATTAGATGCTACATTACAAAGCCACGAGGGTTCCTGATCTTGTTAACATGATGGTTGTCATAGTTTGTTTTGTTTTGCATGAGCAAGAGCTCATTACTGAGAACCCTTGTCATTCACATCAAATTGTGTCTTAGTGGAGCATTTCTGAAATGAAGTGCAGGATATATAAATTTCAATTCAAACTGTACCTTGGAGTCTGGCTCCCTCTAAAATCAATCACTCTTCAGGACAAAGAAAGCTTTACAGCTTGGGTTTTTACAAGCATGCCATAGTCACTTGTACAATGTACTTTTAAGAAAGCCCAAAAGTGATTTTCACTTTCAAAAGTGATTCTGCGCTTGCTTCTGGAATGTAGTATGCATGCACTTGTAGTGGAATTTTGAGGTTTTTTTCATGTTACATGTTCAGGCATTATTCCAGCTGGTCTATTTGGCTACCTTCTGTAATAGGTTACTTGTACACTTGCAGTCTCCTGGACTCAAAAGATACTACAGTTCTTTGTAATCCTTGTAGTGCAGTTGGATGCCATGATGCAAACATACAATCCATACCCTGTCTCAGCCAGAAAGTGTATAGCTGTACAGTTTGCTGTGCTAAAGAGGTGAACTAAAACTAAGTTTCACTGCTGGGGAGGGCAACACTGTTTTTGCAGCAATCCCCTGCCAAACAATCCATAGACTGGTTGCTCTGGAGGCAATCACCTCTAAGCTAGAGCTAAGATGCCAGATAAGCAGTAGCCTGCAAAAAGTGTTTAAAATAAGAGAGAAAACTAATGGGAAAAATTAAGATAATTTATTCTTGTATATTGTTTCCATCATAAATCCCATTGTCAGTATCTATTTCTCAAGCACCTGACAAAGTTTTATTTCTATCCTTTCCATAAAAGCCTCCATCATACATAAAGTTGCATACCTTTCATGATTTTATAATAAACTGGAAGTGAGTAACAGTGCGATATCAAAGGAAATAAAACTCCAGTTACTATTGCTTCTGGGGTTGCCTTCTGAATGTGGCTTACACAATATTTCATCTGTGCTGACACCTTTCACTCTCAATTATTTGGCTGCTGTCAAAACAAATCAATCATATTATAGCAATGTGTCTTATGTTACCATTCCACTGAAAGTTAGCTGCATTAGCTTTGAAATATATGGGAGTATAAAATTTATCTGTATTATTTATTTAATACAACTTTCTCCCTTGTGAGTTATCTTACAAACACAGGAAACTCAAATTATCTGATGTTGAACATTGAATATATATAAATATTACTAAAAAAATTTAAAATAATAGCAATCATGGAAATATATATGCATAAAGACACACTTAATAAATCTTACACTTAGAACCAATTAAATTATGTTGAGATATGGAGAAAATAGGATATGTTTTAAATTTTGTTTACAACTGGCCAAGGTGCTCATATTAGATAAATGTAACATGAACAACCACACTTGCTAAAGCAGAGTAAAACAAATATGTGAAGAACTGATTTGGTTGCCTGTAAAATGAAAGGTGTGGAGTTGGGAAACTGAATATTTTTTTAAAGAGCTGCAGTGCTCGGAAAGGGGGAGCACAGGGAACCACATTCTTCTTTTACAATTCAAAAGCACTGCTTTAGGAAAAGAAAAGCTAGAATCTTGAACAGAGAATCTAAAAGTGATTGTTCTGTTCAGATGTTAGAGTTTACAGTTTTCAGAAAACAGGTTCAAAATTAGTTCTTGAGAGGTTTTATCCTTTTAAAAATAAGAAAGATAAAAGAAACAACTTTCAGGGTCCCAATAAGTGAATTTCTTCAAAATGTTCTACTATAATTTCTTGGCATTTTAGACAGGATTCATGTCCTTTACAGCCACATCTTCTAAAATACAGCGGCCCAATATAACAGTAAAATTACAACAGTTTTATCACCTCTTCAGTTATTACTGCTGACGCAATAGGAAATCAACTACACAGCACAGAATAAATTCAGGAATACTTGGGTTGTGAATAGCTTAAGAAAACAAGCTGAAACATAAAGGATGGACAGAGCCAGCTCTGGATGAGGAAAGGCACAAGAGACTGAAATGGGATTTGAGAAACAGAAAGGAAAAGACATTGTAAATCTGAAGTATCATCATTTATTTGAATAGAATAAATAATTTGAAATTATTTATTCTATTCTTTATTATGAAGATTTGTTTTTAACACTGCATAATTTATTATATTAAAACACAAATAAGTGAAAAAAGAGTTTTTAAGATATGTCAAGTCTACAGATTATTAAATTTAAAAGCAATATTTATGCTAAAAGCAAACAAACAAACAAAAAACAAAAAAACTATAGCAGGCAGTCATCTAAGAGCCTGTATGGTGCTGGAACTTACTGACCTGGGTGGAAAACTCTAGTACTTCTATGAGCTATAAAACATTACTTTAGGTCCAAAAAATAAGGAAAAATTGCTTTATTTTTACAGCTACTGAAAAAGGAGCCTAGAGTCTTTTATGTCTATGGATCAGAATAAGACTTAGGAGTTAAGGACATTTAGATCTAGCTGTTTGTGAGGAACTCCAGGCATCTAACAGTAGTGATTTAAGGCACTTTGTAGGAAAGCATGACTGCTAACTGTCTACACATTTGTTTACAGGTGGGAAGACTTGCAAAAAATGGGCTTGACTTGTCCTCCATCATATGGAACACCTGGGCCAAAGTGCAGGGCAAGAATACCGGTCTCAGGTCTGTGCTGTCTGCTACATCTGTCAAAGTAACAGGCTTGCTAAGATGGAACATTCGAGGAATAAAGGCAGCTTCAGGAAAATGAAGTTGAGGCCTGAAGATTTCCATGAGTACAACTTTCTACTCAAAGGACATAAGATTCCATAGGACAAGAAATTTGAAGGAAGTTTCACTTTTATAATTTTTTATGTTACCAGGTAGATTCAGTTCCCATTTATGAGGAAATCTCAGTGGCAGACAGATTTTTTTCTCAAATTAGAAAAAAAACATTTAAAGATGCATGAACTTTAAGATTTTAATAATAAAATACCTTCAGAACTTTCCATGACAAAAAAGAATAGGTCTCCGTAAAGAGGAAGTGTATAGTTCTGTGGTACAGAACCACATAGACATTAAAGGAATTTCATTTTAAAAAATTTGTTCGCAGGCATTTAATTTGTATGCTCCATGCATTCAAAATTCACACTACCCAGTTGGTCCATAAAGACTTTGTTGTTTCTATGAGTCCCTGCATGTAAAAGTCCTTGATTACAATCTCGCTGGTGAATCAGGAGCACAAATCTGTGTCCAGGGGGTTTTTAAAAATGAATCATAGTGATTTTATTAATACAAAGACCATGGAAAAACAAAGGAAATTAAACCACAAATACTAGAAATGTCTGACTTAAATCCACTAAGGCAAGGAAATTAAGAGTGAAGGTTGCAAATCCATTGTGGTAATCTTTCTACATCTCTCTCTATTAAAGTAGAGAGTCTTGGACTAGCATAAGAATCCTTTGTTCATATAGATGTGCCCACCTGTTTTTATGTGATCTAGACTATTTGTATGTGATTCACTACTGCATGTAGCAGATGAGCAAAAATGCAGAGGTGAAGAACATAGTGAGAAACACTAGCTAGGTTTTTCACTAGCTTTTGAAATTTCTTGACTTTTGTAGGTTACAGTAAGTTGAGTGCTTCATATTATTGGAATGAACTTCCTCTACATTAATTTGAATTGTCATGGTCTAAATTCAAGAGAAGATTAAAGGCTTCTCAAAACAGGTGCAAAGATACTTTAAACACAGCATTAAAATGCACCCATATTCTGGTTGATGGAAATTTCATTTATAATCCTGCACACAGGATATTCTTGCCAAGAGTACTATCAGTCTGAGTCAATGCTCAATAAAGGTGTACATTCCCCAAAATGACCAGGTTTTGCATACCAATCACACTACAACTCCTAGCTTAATGAAGAAATAAGAAATAATTATCAAAGGATAATTAAACAATGGGTTTTTGGTGAAAACTTTGGGGAGGCTGGGGATGTGCAGACTACTTCCATCTTTCGCATCTGCTTCTTGACATAAAAGTCTAGAAATTTAGACTTTGTCAGTACTTGGTCTGCAATGTTTAAGTAGGTGCAAACACTTTGATTTCAGAATTTGATCTACATCACATCATTACTTCTCACCAATGTTCCGTAACCATCAGTAGCCAAATAACAAAGGCATGTCTGTGGTCTGTTTTGGTGGGGGTCAACAAAGCATTAAGACTACTGCATTTTAAAACCTCTAGTTGTAGGCTTTTAACTTATGGTGTGGAGAAACCAGACAACAAATAGCTAACACTCTGGGACTGATCAATAAACAGCTAGTAACTAATAAAGACTTGAACCTTTCACATTTGCTCTCTGAAGGCAGCAATTTGCCACTGAATAAGATGAGCAATTAACATGGGGCCAATGCATTCACACAGGAGAAGTGTTATGGGGAAAAAACCCAAACAAATAAACAAACAACCCAGTAAGATTCTTGCTATACTACTGTCAGTAAAGCAGATTTTGTCCTTTCTTCCAAAAGCAAATGTTAGATCTTCTAAAAAAGTACATTTCCTGGGAGACCCAGCAGAGACAGCTCATCCCATCTTCAGGGATCTCTGCATATTAGTTCAGTTATTCTAGAACAGTTTGGTTGGGTTACAGCTGATAGCCTGAGGAAACCTGATGTAGTAGCTGCTAATCCATAGAAACTCTGTGCATGCCACGGTGTGCTTATGAATGCTCTCACATTTGTCTTATTTCTTTCCACGCACTGTGCTAGGGAGGTTTGTCTTGAGGGTTGGCTATCCCCTTCCTTGTGTAAGTGAGCCCTTCACAGTGACTGCATTTTGTGCAGCATTTATATAGTGAGAGGAGAGGTATATTTGGTTTGAGGGCTTCACAGAAATTGCTATGAGTGCAGCACTTCTTCTTGGCTCTTGTCATTCCTGTTCTGGTTATGTTAGTACACTGCAAAAGTACCTGGGAATAAAACTATTCCTCTAAGTGAAACATCATTTTGATTATTACTGACATTGGTGCTCATTAAAATACATAAGTGAAACACTGCCTTTCTGTAGACTCTGAAAGCTATTTCATGTTACTTGAAGGGGAATACAAATGAATAGGGACTGCATCACTTTAGTTAAAAGGGAAAAATGTTCTAAGAAACTGGAATTTGGACTCTAGATCAGTAAGAAATTGAAGCTTGTAGTTTACTTCTTTTCTGTCTCTTTTTTGTTTTTCATCTCTCTCTGATTTCTGATTTTTAAGGTGTGTGTACATGGAGGAATGGAGACATAGCATATTTACTTTATCTGTCGTACAATTAATAATACAAATCTCTGTTCAGAGGAAACAAGACCAATAAATGTAAACAATAGGGTGGGGGTTTTTTTGTTGTTACCATTGTCTTTACCTAACGTTCTTTTTGACTGATCTCCATATAAAAAAATGCCTTCTTACTTTTTTTACCACTATCTGTGTCAACTGTAACCCATATCAGTGCACTTTAATGGCTGTCTCTTATCTCTCAAGGTGGTTAATACATTTTCCCTTCCATGGTATTGCTGCTAAAATATGACCTGCTGCTGTTTAAATAATGTAATTTAATGATTTCACATTTTCAGCTATGCAAGCCTTCCTTTCAGCACTGAAGCTTTCACTAGTGATTTAGAGAGATAGTTTGTTCTCATTTCTTTCATGACTCAAGACTGAGAAAGTTTGACTTGTAAATAAATTATTGACATCCACTCATGGAGCAGTACAATGGGTAGTGGAAATAAAATACACAAAGTTTCAGTGTCATGAGGCTACAGTCTCCAGCTTGTTGATTTTTTTCAAGCTTCCAGTGTCATCCTCTCTCCATATAGACACATATATCTAAAACACTGGTGTACCACTGCTGTGTGATAAAATATATTTGGACCAGCCCTTTGCAGAGAGACTCCCAGATTGTTATCTATGGTGAGTGAGCACCCAGCAGTGAGCTGACAAAACCCACTGTCTGTAGTGGGTTTAGTGTTGGTCAATCACTAGTGTACTCATTAGAATGTACTTATTCATTTCTTGTTGTGAGACAGGATTAGGAGAAAGGCTAAGCACTTTCTTTTTTCTTTAACGTGTGTTTTTCACAGAAGGGTGTACAGCTTTCCAGTGGTTCAACAGATTGTCAGTTCCCAAAGCCAACCACTGATTGGTTTCCTATCAGACACAGAGGAAACTACCAACAGCCTCTCCCATAATATCACTTCCGTGATGCAGAACCAACACACAGTCATTTTCTAATTTCAATCACATATGCTATACTAAAGAATAGCTAAAATATGTTAACATTTTGGCTAAAAATGCTTTGGTTGTTATGGAAAAGAGACTAAAAAGAGACTAAAAAGAGAGGCACAGTGCTAACAACTCCCCAGGACTGGAATGCCTTCCCATTTTTCAGTTATGTCAACAGGAAATTCACAGGGTTAAAATGACATAAAGAAAACAAGTCAGAACAAACTCAGCTCCCCCACCCAAAAGGTTTCTTGAGATGGGTTTAAGGAGAGAATGTCTTTTCATTAATATCAGTTCCCAGGCATTACTGAATACACAGATTAAGCAACTACTAGTCCCTTGGAGAATCTCCTGAGAAGGATAATTATTTTAATAGTTATTTTAAATATATAGAAATTTTATAGAAATTTTTTAAAAAATAACATAGTCCTCCCAAAAACAAAAGAAATCTGACCTGGCAAAAGAGACGCAAAAACTGAAACTGTTCAGCCCATAGAAAAGTTTCCTAAAGGCAGGAAGATCAGTACTTATACCCACCAGTTTGGATGATTAAGAGGGAAGCTGTCAGACTATTTTCTGCATTAAGTCAATAAAGACAGGCCAAGAAGCAATGAACAGCAGAAGACAGGAAACACACTGTCTTGTGGAGCACCTGACTCACTTTTCCCCTTCTCACAACATCATGATAGCTGTAGCACCTGCAAAATTTTAGGAAAGCATGGCTATATTCCACCTATATTCCATTTCTAAGAAATGATGAGTGGAAATCAGGTTTGTAAGTTTCTTGGGATGACATATTTTATGGGTAGTTTTCACACTTTTATCTTCAGTGCTTTTAGTGGATTACCCTAAAAAGTTATTATTGCTGATTTTACTGTTTTCTCAAAACTCAAAATTCCACAGGTGTTATGTTCAGGGATTTCTGTTTCCACTAAGGTAGATACTTTTATTCTGCCACCCTCTCCCACCTCAGTGAATTGTATTATTTGCATATTAGTTGTGCATATGAAATTTGCTTACTTGAAGCCAGGGAAAACATATTTTTCTAAGTTTCACAGCAAGAATTTACACATTCACCTCTGTTCCTTCTGTTCACCTACATTTGATGTATTTGCTCAGGGAACAGATACAGCATAGCAGCGTATATTGCAAATGCCAGGCTGTAATGAACAGAAAATAATCAAGTATGTAGAAGAAGTAGAAAAGACATTTTGGAAGAGGTTTGGTCTAAACCTCTTTTCATTTACAGCAATGAAATTCCTATCAACTTATTGGTGGATCCATATAGCCACTGATCAAGTTAACACAAACACATTTGGGAGAAAAAACATTTTTAGAGGTAACTGGCAAGTGAAGAATAGGCAATACCACTAAGTTATACGGTGTGAGCAATCATTAATTGCTCCATTTTAAAATAAACTCTTGATTTCTCATTTTATGTACTTAATATTTCTCATCTGTGATTCCTATCACTGAGTACTCTTTTCTCTTTTCACAAACAAGAATTTTCTTTGTTTTATCTAGGCACTCTGAGGTCTCATATTTATTACCCTGAACCAGACCTGGATGTTCCTGAGAAGAAAATCATTTAAACATGTATATGGAACACAAAAAGTATAGTAGAATTACCTTGATCAACATTCAGTATGAATTCAAGTACTCTGTCAGATCAGACCTTTTCTGAATTTATACATTATTCAAACAGTTTTAAGGGTATCTTTCGAGTTACCTAGCTGGGCTAGTTTGCCATGAAGAGTTTTAGAAGTTTACTTACAAGACAAGAAAGACAGTAGAAGACCCAGCTCACAGGAGCTGTGGACATCTATGCTTGACCTCACTGAAAATTCAGGGAGAGCAGATGTGACAACAGGAGTATTAAGACATGTTGGAAAACAACATGAAAACATGTCGTCCCATTATCTAAGTTGGCCATGCTAGAGTGAGGTTAAGAGATGGAAACCGATGATTATGGTCTAATTTCGTCAAAAGAGCAGGAGTTACCAAACTGTGTTCAAGCATGGGCTTTTATGAGTATACCTATAAAATGGTCTGCAAAACAGAACACACATTCTATGTTTATTCTCAACCAACCACAAAAAAACCCCCAAACCAAAACAGAAACAAACCAGGGACCAAAAATCAGATTCAGTGGAACTGATGATATCACACAACACTCTCACCTGATTCTTATCTTCATTTATGCATGCATTGGACAGTGGGCTACAGAGCAAGCAATGGCAGTTTTCAGCTGTGACTCAGGAGAGTAGGAGCTATCTTGACCCGGTTACTTTTCTGCCTTGTGTATCAGTTTCACTTCCAAAAACTGAGGTCAGGCAGTAGCACTTGCTTGGAAGATTGGGAAGGAAAGGTAGAGAAGACAACAAACAACAACACAACTAAATAAATTCATGAGATTTGTTCCTTTCAGATACATTATGGAAGGTGTGATTGTGTTCACAGACAGGGAACTGAACCTGCTGCTCCTGCAAGTCCCTATTTGATCCCAGGCTTCTATCTACCTGTAAAGATTATAAAGGAAACCTTTTCATCTCTTAAGGTCATTGCTTGCAAAATTTATTTGGCAGCAAAGTTACATCTTTTAGCTGGCAATTAGACATCCATGGCTAAACTAAAGAGCAAAGGTTGCCTGGTTTAATCCCTACCCTCCAGCTTTGCAACATGGGATGAATAAATGACGTAAGAACTGCACAAGCTTATGTTTATTTATAATACTACATACCCAGCAACTCTAACCTGGAGCACTCCAGAGTGGAAGGATACATTTTTATAATGCCTGTTTCTTCATAAAGATTTCATCATCCACCTACGCTAAAAAGCTACTTCCCCTTCACTTTGTTATATCTGCTTTTACCCACTCCTGTTCTTGCATTATTTTTTTAATCTCCCATTCCTACTTTACATGCACTCTCAAATTTTAAACAAGCAAAATTTGTGCATTAGTGTGTCCTTTTCATCTATCATTTATGAATGACAGGTTCTTTGGTGCAGCTTAATGGTATGAGAGAGACATTATTTTAAACATTAAAGTGAAAACCATTTACAACTATGATAAGAGAGGTCTGTTGACATTAAACTTTAAAACATGGACAAGGTAAAGGCAAGTAGTTGCTCCCAACAGGTAAGAGTACTATGCATGTGCTTTGTAAGGGAGTTTGTTCAACACAAGAGCTGTCTCTTTGTTTTCTCCGTTTGACAACCTGTAGAATCTGGTGCTTCAAATAATACATCTGGTAATCATCAGCCACCAGAGTTTAATGGCTAAAAGATACTTAGGGCACAGTGCAGAGGATTAATTTTTTTAAATTACCATTTTATTGGAGAAAAATATTTTGTACTATTTACACTGGAAAGAAATAAGAATAACTAACTAACTAACTAAATAAATAAATAAATAAAGCTAACAAGTTAAAGCTTTATTTTTACACTTCCTGCTCACACCTTTATCACTTTCACACTGGACTATCCCTTTTCTGTCCTTGTCTATTAAAACTATACAATTCTGTTGTAAAATATTGGCTAACACTTATCTTGCTATATTTTGTTCCTTTCTATTCAGCAGCAACTGCATTCTGAGAAGTATCAACATAGTTAGGAACAGTAAATAAATACATTTGTATTTTATTTCATATGTACTTGGACTGAGTACTGTTCCTAACAGTGTTAGACATACTGATTGAACAGAGGAAAAAAGGGATCTTACAGAACTACTTTCAGTCTGATTTTAGACCACAGGGAAAAAGTAGCAGGTCCCTCAGGGTAGAACCATTGCAAGCATGGTACAGCTCAGACAATAGAGAGGATACATAGAGATTAATTTTTTCCTAGTTACTTTGGAGTCATGCAACTCTCTCAACAATGTGAAAGAAGATGGCAGAACCTTATTGATAAAGCAGACCTCCCACAGCAAGAATGAAAACATATAGCTGGGGCATGGATGACAGATGAAAAAACTCAGATTTTATTGTAAATTTTGTAAAAAGTTATTTTCATGCAATACTGTATTTTTAGTTGCTTCTATTCATACAGGTGCTTTAATCAGCAGTGGTGAAACAAGTTGTGTGTGGCAGTCAACTTGCTGGGAGGGAAGGAATAATGGCATCCGGAGGGACCTTGACAGGCTTGAGATGTGGGCTGAGGCAAACCTTATGAAGTTCAACAAAGCAAAGTGCAAGGTCCTACACCAGGGTCACTGCAATCCCAGACACATCAATGGATTGGGCACAGAAATTATTGAGAGCAGCCCTGGTAAGAAAGACCTGGGGGTGACAGGTGATGAAAAACTTAACATGAGCCAGCTGTGTGTGCTCATAGCTCAGAAAGACAATCAAGTCCTGGGCTGCATCACAAGGAGCCTGGCCAGCAGGTCAAAGGAGCTGATTCTGCCCTTCTGCTCACATGTGATCCCACCTGGAGTATGCACATTTGTGGTGTCCCCAGCATAAGAAGCTGTTGGAGCAAGTCCAGGGGAGGACCATGAAATTTTTAAGAGGACTGGAGCACCTTCCCTATGAACACAGGCTGAGAAAGTAGGGGCTGTTCAGCCAGGAGAAGATCACATGGAGACCTTGTGGCAAACTTCCAGTGTCTGAAGGGGTTCTACAAGTAAGCTGGAGAGGGACTCCTCATCAGGAACTGTAGTGATAGGACAAGGAATAATAGGTACAAATTGAAAGAGAGAAGATTTATATTAGATATTAGGAAGAAATGTTTGGGGGTGGGTGATAAGACAGTGGAACAGGTTTCCCAGGGAGGTTGGGGATGTCCCAACCTTGACAGATTGGGTAAGACATTGAGCAACCTGGTCTAGGGTGAGGTGTCTCTGCCCATGGCAGGTGGGGTTGGGACAAGATGATTTAGAAGTCCATTCCACACCCTTGATATTCGATGATTCTGTTATTCTATAGTTTGAAATCTCCAAATGATCTGTGAGTAGAGAACATTGATCACTGATGACAAAGAAACCAAATGAGTCATTCAAGCAGTTCGTATTACTGACCCACAGAATGCAAGACCCAACCTCCAATATGTTTCTATAAAAAAGCAAATAGCCCTTAAGTATCTCTCAAGCATTCAAAAACAATCCAGGTATTACTTTGCAATATTCATGGAGAGCAACATTTAATTTGAAAAAGAGATCACTCAGTTTAAAGAAACAGATGGCATAAAACATGTGAAAGAACCTGTTAGAAAAATTATGAAAATTACTTACCTTGTAGATTTTGCAATGGCAAAGTCATGATGCCTCCTGCTGCAGCTGCTGCTACCAGTCCTTGGATGTTGGTGAGATTTGCTGTAGGTAGAGTTAGGACGAGTCCTTGTTGGCCCCCCAGCTGCCCAGCCATGTTGAAAGGAATAAGGATTGGCTGATTCAGGGCTGGAGTGCCTCCTGGCATCACCCCTGCTACTGCTGAGGCTAACTGTTGGGCTGTCAGTAGTGGCTGTAAGAAACCACAGAGATACAAACCTATTTTAGTGTGTATAGTTCAGTATTACACACTTTCAACCTTCTGGCTTGAGATCTTTTCATGTTCCATTACAGACATGCACTGCTTCCAGTATCTTAAAGCATATATTTTCACCAACACAGAAAAGTTTGACAAATATGACAGTCTGAAACTGTAAGCCTCAGTCAAACAGCATAGTAGCAATCCCAGCTGAATCTAGACTGGAAAATTCATTACACATACATGAAAGATAATTCATGAGTGAAAGAAGACATAACTCAACTTAGTCTACAAGTACATAAATGCCAACATTTCCCAAAAATCCCTGGTTGTATACTGATTGATAATAGTAGAAAACACTACTGACAGCTACCAGAAGCTTTGTGGACAAAGACTGTCCTGGGAAGTGGAAGAATATTGAGTATCTTCTTAGAGTATAGCTGAACTTGGACAAAATTGTGACGTGAGACGGGAAATATTTTAAAATCTTATAAAGTGCAATATTACTATGTCTACACTTTGCTCTTAAGAAAATAAATATCTGGCATAAAAGATAATGAAATACCTTTATTAATACAGGAGTCTGTATGACAGACATAACTGTCAGAGACAATAATTCTGCATTAAAATTGCACAAGATTTTTAATATTAAATTATTATATTTATTTCAGAAGTAATTGACACAAGAAATTAAAATATTTTTACTTCCTAAATATGTAAAACTTCTTAGGTTTTATTTTAGAAAGGCATACAAAATCTAATCCTGCCAAACTTGACTTTTAAAATATACAGGATACATGTGTTCCCTTTTTGTACCACTGAATACAGCCAAAAAGATTCACATTTTCTGCATTACACACATCAAAGATGATCAATCACAGTTATTTATTGTTCATCAAATTGCACATCTTGATTAGTTAAAAAGAAAGATACTGACCTGAGGCCCAACAGGGAATGTAGGATGGGACTGACTGGGTTGGTGCTGGTCTGCTGGGCTTGTATCAGGCAGCACTGTGTTTCCTCTGGCCTCTGAAATCCAGAGAATAGATTGACTTTAATATCAAGCCTGGGGACTGCCACATTACCTTCTACTCTGATGTCACATAACATGAAGCTGAAAATTATATGTTAAAGTGCTTTATCAATAACTCAAGCACTCAAATCGCTTATCAGCTGCATAAATTATGCTAACGTTCATTCAGACCAGCCAGCTCATTCAAAGAGTTACAGAAATGTGACAGCAGTGAAACTGAAGCTATCATCAACCCAGCTAATGTGGGTTGCATTATACATCAATTTACATACAGCACATGAGCACTCTGTGTGTGTAGGAACTGCATTTTTTATGCTTAGGTGAGCATCAGCCATTGCAATTTCTGAAAGCAAAAATTATCTGAAAAACAATCAAGTCACATCTACTTTCTATCTTAATAAAGTATTTTCTTTTGTCAGCTACTGAGGCAGCAAGGCCTCTACCACACACAATAAAAAGGTACTATGAAAACTGGTATGCTTCCATATGACAGCTTATTTTTTAAATTGCATGTGGAGGATTAGCAAAATTCTGCAAAACCAAGGATTTCCAGCATTTACTGAAATGATCCATTTCCAGCAATCAAATTATACCATGGGAACTTGCTAAGCATAGAACATGGTCCAGCCCTGCTAAATTTTGCTGAAATCTGCAATACAGATTTGAAAGGGAGGAACAAAAAACAAAAACATCCTGTCAGTTGTAAGAAAGTACCAAGATGTTTTCAAAACTACATCCCAATCCTCCATTTCCTCTGGGTGAAAGGCTCAACTGATTTCCAACTTTTTAGTGATGATGATCAGGCCCATATTAATTTTTGTGGTTGTAAGAATGACAGCAAGTATCAAATGTAGCTGTAAGAGTACTGTGGTCTCTTATAAAGAAAACCCTGGCAATGTCATCAGGTTTCCTGATTGGTACGATATCTTCTGGTTTGTTTTTTTTTCCTGATGAGTGGTTAAAATTCCATTCTGAGTAAACCTTAACAAGATGCTCTTTTCTAATGTTTGTCCTATGAATAGCAAGATAATTCAGAAACAGTTTCTTGGCACACCCTTGTGCTGTAAGGAAAAAGGATACAATTCCGTCATAAATTTTAAAGAGGGTATTATCAGCTCATTTAAAACAAATTCTTTTATATATTCTCTAAGGGGAACAACTTATAAATAATGGAAATGTGGAAAAAAAAACCACCTTCACCATATTAAGGTTCAAATAAAATTGACTGCTACATATTATTCAATTGACTTCCATCTCTACAGCAAACTGTCAATCATAACAGCATTTTAGAATTGGATTAAACAATAAATGTGCAGACTTATTATGCAGAAATCTGAAAATCTGATTAATTTGTAATATCTTTGTGTGGTCTCAAAAATTCAGAAATGGACATTGCTCTGGGAATACTTACAAATTGTCTTTTGGAATATCTGATTTGGAACTAATAAAAACATACAAACCTGCTGACATTTTATAAAGGGAATTCTACAGAAATATGTTTGCCATTTTAATGACCATTGTCATTTAATAATGAGTATAAGCTGACCTACTATAATCAGTGAGGATTCCAACAACTGCTTAGTAACATGCAAAAAGAGACACAGTCACTAATTTTTTTATCTGCAATTTACTCATTCAAGTTAAATGAAAAGAGAAAAACATAACTAGATATGCTCAATTCAGTGAAAACTGTTTCTTTCAAATGCATAACAATTCTCGTGCTGATGCCACCCCTAAGACAAAAAACAGGGTTTCCCCAGTATGATTTCCTCCTATACAAAAGAAAGTGCTATGTTACTAAACATAATTTTTCCTTTGGTAATTTCCACATACTGTTATGGCCTTTTTTTTTTTAATCTTCACAGCTCTATGTATAAAGTGACATTAGATCCAAGGCTCAATACCAATGAAGATATCACTCCCCATTAAGACCAAATCTTATAAGTAAATTTTGTTTATGTAATTTTAAGGATTGTGAGTTTTGCCTATGTGTGTGATTTAATTAATATTAAAACAAACTCTTGATAATGTGTCATATCATTAAATCATCCAATGAAATCTTTGGGAAAAGAGCAAAACCAAAGTCATTAGAATTAGATTTTATTGCAATTTTTATACCTTGAGCTCTCAGAAAATATATAAGAAGTTCTGAAGTAATATGCCTGTGTTTTAGTATTCTTTTTTCCATGGTGCCCATCCAAAGAACCACTGATTTATATTATCTGTACCGTAAGGATTTTTCAATATTTTATCACACAATCTATGTACCAGAAGTTGGTTATATTGGACCATCAAGCCAAAATTAATGACGTTGCTTTCCTTTTTCATTGTACTAATTGAAATCACATAGGATTACATTCCTGTCATACAGTTACTCACCATATATGTTTGTTTTGGGTTTTTTTATTTCAGGGCTCAAATGCTTTGCCTGCTGCTCCTAATTTGGTTCCCATAGGATGCAGTCATCTCAGGAAAACAGAACACACTTCCATGTGGTCTTATATGGCATCCTATATGAAATTATCAATCCTGTATTCTCTGACTGAAATTCTCAGATCTTACCTGCCCCTTCTAATCTACCTGCTATAACAGACACTTAAGAGTCAAGAAAATGTAGAAGAAAACCTGCCTGCTGGGCTGGCACTAAATACAGTGAAGCAAGAATTTCAGGGTGATGTCTGTTGCATCACAGAGTGACAGCATTTTTTCCGTGCTGTATGCTGCATTCACTGACACACATAGGTCAACATTCTGAAGAAGGCAAGGCAGAGCACAAAACATCACTAAAAGGCTACTTTTTCTTTTCTGCTTTATATTTCTGACTAGGGGGATTCCCCTGATTTCAGAGAAGTCAGGGAGCTCTATTTCTGATTTCTCTACTATTTCTGCTTCAGAAATTCATTGCTATGAATTTGGAAAATGCCTTCATTAAGACCAACTGCCCTAAACTGGCAGCACACAATCCCCTACACTGTATCTCGCCACTGTTTTACGGAGTTTATTTGGGAGTTGGTTAATTCCAGATGCTGGAACCACCTCTGGCAGGTAAATTATTCCTGTGTCCAAATTCCAGTCCTCACTGATAAAAATGGATTGTCAAAATCTAGCCTAGATTTTCCACTTGTCTGATCCAGGCCTACTGTTACTTCCTGTTAGGTTATTCTCCAACTCCACTCAGCCTTGTGTCAGTGAGGGGTCTGTCGGCAAGGAACCAGGACTTATAACAACCCCTATAGAGCTGGGGAACTACCAGCAGTACCATCTCTGCTTCTAGCTACATTTTACAGAAATCCTACTCTCATTACAACCCCGAATCCTGGTGCACAAGGGGCAGGGGAAGGCAGTAGCGGGGCTGCTACTCTGAAAAGAGAGCCAATTCTCCTTAACATTGTTTGCCTAGGCAGGGCTCTTATAACAACTGAGTCCTGACAACACAGCCTAAGTCAATGAGTTTGCTCAATAGTACCATATGAACAGAGAGGAATGCCATTGCCATAGTACTGCCATGACTGTAGACAAGGCTTTAATATTTAATAAGGAGTATTCATCATATGTGATTCATCATAAATTAATTATAAATTATATAATACATACCTCTCATCTCACCAAGGGACTGGAAGGGCATGACACAATAAAAATAAACGGAAGTGTATTGTAAACACTCTAAAATATCCTTCTTAAAATAAAACATTATTTAAAATATAGCTAAGTAAAACAAAGGCAACCTTCTTCTCCCCTTATCAAAATGAGAAAAAATTCCACAAACAAAGTGAAAAGCCATGTTGCACAATATCTGGTTTAGAAAAGAGAAAACAACAAGAGAAACATCAGAAGAAAAAAAAATCCACATCTCAAGGCCACCAAGCTTCATACAAAATTACAGCTGTAAATATACTGGCTATAAAAGGCTTTCCATAGTTTGCTTCCATCTTGTTTCTTACACATTTTCAGCAACACAACAGGTAACTCATTTCTTAGTGTCTCCCAGTGCCCTGTGAAGGCAAAAATGCTCCAATGCCCCACTTTACAACTAATGGGGAAAAGAGACTCCAATAGGGATTCTCAAATAAGCACAATTTAGCAGATCTCTTCAGCTCTAGATCCACTGTTCAGGAAGGCATGGGTCAAAACACAAAAGTGCCCTGCAACTCCTTGGCTGCTCCAGGGGTATAGCACCTCTGACAAGGTGAACCTGCACATGCTCCCCAGCATCCTCACTTGGATGCAATGCTGTCCCAGCTGCCCTTGTCTCACCTGGTTTCTGATGTTTGCAAGGAACATGCAGCTGACAGAAAAATGGTACGGAACAGCATCACAGCATGGAGTGCTTTGAACTTGTACGTCCAGCTCTACCCTGGCTCTTCTGCACATATGTGCTTTGTGCCTGCTCAAAGGCATGATGCACCCTGGCATCTCTTCTCAAACTCTGCACCAAAGCTCACCCAAACCAATGCTCACACCAAAGCATAGGACTAATCTCAGCAGATGACCTGGATATGAGCAACTACCTCATGGTCTTCCTGAATGAATTCAATATGTCTCACATTTGTATCAAAACCAGGGATATGCTGGACCACCTCTCCTTAGCACTCAATGCTTTGAAAAATGAGCTGGATCAAATTCAATAATACTAGATTTTCAGTGATCAAAAGAATATATAAATCCTTCTGAGATATAAGAAAATATTTCAAATGCAAAGCAACAATTGATATTAAATCTTTAGGTATTTCCACCATGTGACATTAAATTACTTGTATTTATCTCACAGCAACCATAACAATAAGAAATCAAAAGGAGACTTTTTTCATACTCACTGAGACAACCCACATTAAAGATACAGCTTTGAGAATTAAATCATTAAAGTAAAAATACTGCCTGTGAGAAAAAAGTCTTACATTTTTAAAACTAAAAAAATAATAAACTAAACAATCTGAGCAAAACATTGCTGCATTTAGATCATAATCAAGAGGAAAAAAAACTTTTAAAGGAAAGTAAATAGATCAACTAATACAATTCAAATGATCAGGTATGGTGTGTGAAAGTCCATCATCTCTGATTAAAGTAATCCAGCTCTTCACTAAATGAAACTTTAACTTTCAGCAATTATACCAAGAGCAATCTTGCTGAACAAAATTTAATAGCTGAAAGAAAAAGATTCAACTGATAATGAAAAAAAAAAAAATAACACTCCTTCTCCATTCTGCCACAAACCACCACATATTGGCTCTTTATTTCACTATTTTCATTTTCCTGTTGCATCAGAGTTTGAACATGTCAGGAGGAAGCACGCACAAACTACCACATTGTGAAACCTTAGTAATCAGTTTGTTACACAAAATTTCACAAACACACCTAAATTTTACAATACTTGGAGGAGACAAAATTGAGATTTTATGCTGATTCCATTTTACATTAGTATTTTCCTGTGGTTATCAGAGGAGATGAAATGTTCCTGCTACCTCAGCAAAGAAAATCAATCTCATAAATTATATTAGAATAATGATTTTTCCACTAAAGTTATTAATTTAAGCTTAGACATTCCATATTTAGTTTGTTAGACAGTTGTCTCTTTCCAGTCCATGACCAAGATGTGAAACAAAATTCACTCCTTTGGATTGTATAAAATTTCCCTAGGTATCAGATTATCACACAGACAATTAAGCAATTAATCTTTTTCTGCTGACCTGTACTTTTAATTTTTTATTTTTAGGCAGCAATTTCAACCTCACAAAAGACACAAACAAGTGTGTAGAATTCTGGATGTGTGCAGAATTACTACTAGCAATTGCTTGTTAACTCTGAAACCTAATAAAATTGCAATGTTGATGTTATGATTTTACTGTTCAGTCATTTCAGCACAACATACAAATGCTGTGCACATCTTCTACAATGTCAGATTGTGTCAACGTACATAGATCTCATTCTTAATTTTCTCCTATCTATGTACAAAGTCCTTCTAGTTTACCTTTGAAAATGTTGTGTGATAAAGGAATGGTATGTTGATTTACCATATTGACATATATGTCAATGCAATATCCTATACAGAAGAGCTAAAAATCCTGCATTGAAAATGCATTGAATTAGACAGCAGTATGAATAGAGCAGATTTGCTTTACTGAGTGTATCATTCAGTACTTAAGTAAGTAAAACACCACAGTTTTATATTTATCTGAAATTGCCTCGTAGTTGCTACTGCAAAGCTACTAAAATTATCTGGAGAGCTCAAAGTCATTCTGCCAGAGTATAGAATACTGTCTTTGCCTGGTCCCTGGAGATATTTCCTCCTAAAGGATCTTCTCCCATAAGGCACATGCAGTAGCTGAAATCATGATCCTCATTACCCCTATGCACAGAGCTTGGTTTGTATTTATGCACCTGCATCCTTCTGGATTAGGACTGATAACATTAAAACTCCATGACTTTTTATAATGAAAATCAGACTATTAAAGTGATTCATGTTACAGAGGACTTCTGGGCAACCACAAGTTATAATTACCACCCAAAAAAAATCTACCATACCAAGGCACAAAATCACAACTCAAAATCTCAGTTTTCCCAAGGGCCTTAAATTTTCTTCTTTCCCATCTTTATTTTTGCTCCTCTTTCATTGTCTCATCTTTTCCTTTTTCTCTTTACCATATGTGATTTGTTTTTTTCTTATTGCTGCCTATATGAATATTCTTCCACTTCAAATACTCATGTGAGAAAAGAAGTGTTGCTGCTTCAGAAAAGGTGAAGGGATATAATTGCAAAAGTATGTTCTTTATTCAAAATAGACTCATTCTACTTTTCTTCGCCCACTAAGTACAGTGGATAAAAATCCCTTGTTAGTGGTACATACATTTTTTATGAGTTGGACCCTTCATATTGAGAGTTCTAGTTCCTTTTATACTGTATGCATTAGCACAAATATTAAGGCCACAAAGACCCTATCATTCTCTGAATTCATACAACATTTTATACTTACTGTTTGCTGTTAGTGCTGGTGAATGCAGTGATGATAAAGGTGACTTACCAGAAGATGGACAGTTGAATGCATTATTATTTCATGTTGGGCAGCTGATCCCTAGCTAAGAAGGCCAGGAGGCTTCTCTAAATTAAACTTTCCTTTCTTCCCATCCCTGGAAGTTTACTAAATGCCAAAGAGTGAGCACATTAAAGAACATCTATTTTGTAACAACAGTTACAGTTTGCCATCTTTATAAATATCTTAGATTTCTTTAGGATTTTTTACAGTGTTTACCTATGCATATCAGTTTCCTTCCTAATAGGGAAGAGGGCAAGATTTCTATCAAAAGCCCAACTTGCCAACACTCACCCTCCCCCCCCTCCCCACCACACTTCTGTACCCTTCCCCCAAATAAGCTAGACTATGAAGATATCTTATAATGAAATATATTGCTGTTTGCCTGAGGAACCCTGCACACATTACTTAATGTGTGTTTGGCTGCTGGCACTACAGCCTACTGAAAGCCAGGCAATACATGTAGATGATCTCTGGTGCACAGTAATTCAGGCTTCTGGGTGGAAGAAAAGCATAGTATGTCTGACATATTTTGCTTTTTACAAGCTATGTTGGTAGACTAATTTCAACAGAGAGGGCACAGGTAGGCAGCCAGTGACAGTAATTCAACTCACAACTTTGACAAGGGACTGGGAAGAAAAAGCTGTAAGGCAGGAAGCAAATGAACCTAGTATTTTATCAGTCCAATGAGAACTTGTTAAAATATTCAAATCACCCAGTTTGGTGAGAGGAGAACATCCAGTTAAGGAAGGAAGTATTCAATTAAACCTAGTAAAAACACCTCACAAGAGAGTCACCGATCAGCAAAGTATACCCCATAATATATGTTAACTTCTACTGGGGCAATCCGACCAGCAAGTATGGTAAAACAACAGTGGTTTATCACCATTGCTACTGAGTTCACTGGTTTCATCCCTGCAATGTCTTTAACAATTTTACACTCTGCTGTGGTCTTTACACAGCCCTGTGGGGCAGCTCCATCAAGTGCTTACAGATTGTTCAGCTGTTTAGACTTTATTGAGACTCCTGAAAGAGCCATCCCATAGAGTGGCATAGTGTAGAAGTCCAGCTGAGATCCCTTAACAGTGGCAGCAGCTCTGTATGCAGGAGATCTCACACTCCCAGATTCAACTACATCACAAAACTGGTAGGTCTTCATTATAAATCTATTTAGCTGCACGTGTATCTTCACAAAGTCCCAGCTACAAAAATACAACAGCCTTTCAAAAGCCACTGGCACCATTTCATACCTGCAGCAAGTTCTCATGATGTGGCTCAGCAGGGTGAGACATTATTTCAAATGAAAATGTTGGCTGGAAGCTGCAGAAACTTATGGTATGCAGACCTCCAGATCTCATAAATCATGAACTGAATTAACTTCCTTCTCTTTATTATTGTCTGAAATCAGTTGTAGTGACTGTTTACAATTTTGCCAGGAGCTTTTGCCACTATATGTTTTTAAAGAGCATTCAGTCTTACCACCAGGTCTTGCAAAGTATGTCAAGCCTCACCATTGCTAAACTAAGTTTACACCACACACAAAGAGCTTTTGGTTTGTACCCCTCCCCACCCCTTCAGTCCTTCCCTCCTCCACAGACCAAAAGCTAAAAATACAAAAGGTTAGTAGCCAACATCATCAGTGTCTGGTTTGAGGAGCTATTTCCCAGTCAGTGATAATAAACCACTCTGTAGCAGCCACTAAAATAGTCTTTTGTACATTGAAAAGACCCCAAAATAGATCTCCATAGAAATAACCACGTGACTGACAAACATTTGGACACTGTTCCTGTAACATGTTTATCTTGCCTTTATGTGAATCAAACTCCCACTGGATTATAAATGTGTTGGATTAGTTTCCTAGGAAAGGTTTGAGAATGTAGCAAAGGTTAAAAAAGCTTTACATGTAAGATGCATACATCCCAGAACAGCTGAATTTCATTAAAAGATCTCTTGGTTGGAAATGTCTTGTCATGACTAGACCTCTTTGTAACAACAGGCCATGAAGAAACACAAAAGCAAAAAGAAGCCATATGACTTAGCTTTGCCAAAATAGCAAGTGGCCGGCAACTTGCTTCCAATAGGGCACTGTGACATATCCTAAAAGGATTCAATTTTATGGAATAAAATGTTTCTAATCCATGCGAATACTTGTGTTTGCATATATTCATATGCCTCTCTAAATATAGATACATAATTTATACAAATCAGTTTCCTACATCACTTTCATTTTTTATATTATTGTTCTGTTTATTTTTTCAGCATTACAGTAACTGAAAAATAACTACTGGTAAAAAAGATGTTATTAATTCAAGTGCATTCATAGTGTGTTATGCCACTAATAGACTTGGGTAACAATATTTCTTTATCCTTTTTGCAAAGCATTATTTTATTGTCCTCCTAATTTCCATTATTTTACTTCCACTTAAAGTCAAGTGAGAGCTTTGCAGAATTCTATTATATTATTGTCCTGTCATTATTCTAACTCCATTACTCAACAACACAAAACCAGCATCAGCTTCCATTTGTCATATTACTTACTTTGAGGATTATGTCAGATCTCAGACTATGTCTCCATGCCTACTAAACATAATTTGGAGTTGGGTAAAAAGTAATCACTGATTCCTTCTAAAAATGCTTTTAAAGAAAAGATTCTGAAACTATTCTGTAAGAACTCTGTCCTTAGACTCATCCAGCTCTTTAGAAGAACCTAGCTATATTTACATTATATAAAGATAACATTTAAAGGTACATATAGACAAACAGATTTTAACTTTGTCCATACTCCCAAATGAGCAAACAGAAGCCAGGCTTGGTATGCTCACATGGTACTCTACAAGTGCAAGCTCTGTGCCTCTCTAACACAGCTGTGTTGCTTCTCTGCCAAGAGAAGCTGTTTTATAAAGATAGCTAGGGCTGGTTTGAAATAGCCAACACATCCACTGTCTGTTCCTTATAGTTTTCATAAAGGAAAAAAAAAATCAAGTGTTAATCTGGCTAAAGGAAGACGGGCTCATGCCCAACCATTTCCTGCGGGACCTTCACCACCTCTTCTCATCCCATGCGCAGAGTGCTGTTGGGCTGTCAGAACAATCTTGGACTAAAGGAGCATATCAGTTGGAGTGGCAAGTATTGCCAGCATGCTGCTTCCTCCAGTCATAGAAAGCAGGATGCAATAATTTGTATTTCAGTCATTATGAAGAACACAGCTTGTATGTGCTGATGTGTACCTTGGACATGTATTGTTACAATAGCAGGGGTTTTACTTAACATTATTCTAATGACTTTCCTCCAAAGAGCATTTGTGGATACCACAACTCACTAAGTGGTAACAATGGATAAACATCAGCTTGAGAAATGCAGGTCTATATTATTTATGAAACTGTAATTCTCCTGTAAATAACCCAGTTGTTTAAATAATATGTATCTATGTAATTGAGTCTTCTGTATACAAATAAATTAGGCTTTATTGCAATGTCAGAAGTTAACAAACCAGTCAATAAAATCAATAACTCACTTTTTCTTGCTTATATATCTAACTTTTCTCCACTTTTCTCTCTATGTTCTCTGTTTGTTCTGGTTACATATTAACACTCTGAAGGATATAGCTCTTGTGACACTGCTCAGTAAATAGTGATCAGAAAACTGAAAATGCATCACCTCAGTGATTTGATACTCATCCTACTTATTGTGTACTGTAACGTATATCTCACTGATATAAATCAGGGAGAAAGAAACTGTCTTGTTCTATACGTCAGAGTACTATAGATTTTGAATGTGAATGATTGTATTAATGTCTAAGTAAATTAGATTCATATGGATACATTTAGCTAAAAGTTCTCCAGGCCTGAATTACATTATCATATAACCATTTTCAAAACAGCACTGCCAGATTATACCACTGAGCTGCTTATGCCTGTGAGATTAAGGTTGTGTCAGCATTTCCATTATGCTTCACATTTTTCAAATATTTATAACTTGGCCATAAAATTTGCTTTGGCCTGAAACTTGGTGAACCAGAAGTACAATTCTACAAATCTTTACTCAAGAAAGTTGTCCATTCTATTTCAGTCAGTGTTTCTGTTAGCTGGGTTCTGCCAGAATACAAGCCAAGATCAAGGTTTATAAGGTTTATGAGTCTGGTTGTTTTATTTTCTTAATGAAAAGCAGATCGGGTTTCTTTCTGTGAAGAAAAAAAATTTTATGAAAGGACTGGGAAACAAGGCTTGATTTTGTAATGTGATTAGCTCTCCAGCTCAAAAATCCCTTGTTTTTAGTACTTCGAAGAAAGAAAATTAACACGCTGCAATGTAAAAAGTAGCCATCAGGCAAATGCACTAAATTTTGTTCCGCTAATTACATTTTGTTGTGAGTTTTCATCTGGGATCTAGCATATCTCCTAAACTCCTTTAAAGTGTAAAATTGGGAGGGCTCCAAATGAGCCATTGTCATCTATCAGGAATATATATATACTCACAAAAGCTATCTTATTATGTATGCTCCATACAGGCTCCTTATTCAAAAATATTTTAACAAATGTCATGCTGGATAAATATAATGGCTCATCTGAGGCTTAGAAACACTTTACACACAGTAGAAACAAATTTGGGCAGCATTTTTCAAATTGAGTTAAGTCCTTAATGCACACCCACAGGCTTACTTAGACTTATAGATACAATATCTTTTTCTTTCATTCTCCTTAGCTAGCTGAGCACACGCTCTGTTATCAACAAAAATTTTCCTGGGCTGATGCTGCTCTCTTGGTTCACTGCTGAAATATACCCTAACTCTTCATTTGGCTTCTGGATGAGATTTCTGTGAAGCACTGGATGCAGGACAAATGCAAACCCTTTCTCCATGGCTCCAACAGCCTATAGATTACCTGCAGAGAAACACGGGAGGTGCATGTTTTACAACAGCATCTTCTGAATCCTTTCTTTTTGAAAAATGTCCACAGACAAGGTTTGCCCAAAACAGCAGACAGTAGCAATACATTCCTACTCTTTGTTAGCCTACACTTGTGAGCAGTCTACTGAAATAAACATGAGCATGAAGCACTAATAACACTTCTTTATGCTTCTGGGTAAGACACCCCTGTGGATAGTAGTGTGGTACCACTCAGACAGGTTGCAAGACTTTGCAAGGCTTCTCAAGGCTTCATAAGAATTTAAATATTTTCTTTTAGTTTACACAACTTTGTTTGGTATTGAAAAACCCGGCTTGGCAGCTGCACAGCTGCAATTAGATAGTTAATAACAAATTATCTCTATTATGAACAGCATGAAAATTCCTTTCATGGCAGTTACTTTCTCCTCCATAAGTTTCATTTGACGTCATATAGCAACACTGAGACAAACTGTGGCAGTAAGATATAGGCCTGTTGCTTTGTATTAAAGAAGGTTTCCTTAAAGTATTCTGACTTTTACAGAGTTTGAAATCTCATGCACTGGGTTATATGACATGTCCTGATCTTTCAGAATAGCATAGTGGTTGTGTTGTGTCATAAGCTGGGGCTGGAGTTTATCACAGTTGTCTTCAAGCAGGAATGCTGCTTGCTCTCAGGGGAGCCTGCACTGCAGCTGAGGTTTCAAAGAACAGTCCTTACCTATACTTCCATGCTGGAACACTTTAGCAACAGCTCTTGCAGTTTGGCTGTTCTGAAATACCAGTAGGCTAAGCAGGACAGTGCTGTGGTGCTGCTGTGTCACTGCATAATGCCAGCCAAGGGATCAAGCAGCACAAATATCAGTTCTCCTAAGACACAAGCAGCAGACTTAAAAGTCAAATGGAGAACGACTTGGTGAATGTGAGTTCATCTAGCAGCATGCCAGTCAGTGCTTGCTGATTTTAGTAGGTATTGATGTTTCTGCATCAGGCTTTTGAGGGAGAGCTCCCCAAAATATTAGGCCACCATCAAGTAGGGCAGAGTCTGACTTGTTTGAGCATGGATACACTGTACCCGCAGGAGCAGGGTCCATCCTTCGGAGAGTGAAACATGGCACTGGCAACCTACAACATTGGGCAGCATGAGGAGTGCCCTCTTCTTGAGCTCCAGGCATTGAAATAATTTCATATCAGAACTTCAGACAGACCCGCTATGGGAGACACAACTCAGGGAATAGAAAAAAGAAGTGGTTTAGTCACTGCAAAGAATACTGACATTTATGTCTCGTATCTAGGTAAAGGATGTGCTATTTTAAATTTCATTCATTTCCTTTTGAAGTACAGAACTCCAAAGGGTTGGCTTTTCTTCCCTGCTCTGTTTCCCCCTTTTCTGTGCTGTTTCCTCCTCTTTGGGAGGATCCTTGATAAAAACCCTCGAAAGAGTGGTTTCAAGAATATTAAAAATATATGGGTTAACTGCTTATGTTTTTAAATGCAGGGTGGCTCTTAGGGAAAAAAAATCTCAAATGAAGAATATAAGGCAATTTTAAACACTATTTTTTTCTCTGATAATTACTTTGTATTTGGAATAAAAAGATATTTTGTATTAAAATGGGAACAGTGGAGGAAGTCAGAATAATCGTGACACATCCTGGTAATAACGCAACGGGTTAAAACACATCAGGGCATCCTGCAGGCTGAAGGCCCTATACAATTCATCCTCTCATGCTGGAACAGCAAGTAGAATTTCCCCATTAGGAGCAGCTCATCTTCCATGAGTACTTTCCTACCCTGCAAAGCCAAATGTTTTCAAACCCAACATCATATTCACACTCTATTCTTTTACTAACCAGCGACATAAATACCTAAATATTTCAGAACTACAATATAATGCAATAAGATTCAGCATAATAACATCCATCAGAAAGGACAACTTAAAAGAAAAGCATTGCATTTGCTATATGAAACGATATAAAATGATCATTGCCAAGGAATGGATCAATCTTGTTCCAGTGGAGCAGCTGCATAAGCATTCAAAACAACAATAACTACAAGCTCTGGTGAGGTACTTTTCTTCCCAGTGTCATCTCATTTTATTGCCTCTGAGCAAGGCTGAAAGTCATGTTGAAAAAAATCCAGAGACAACTTTCTCTCTCTGCACCCACCCCTAAAAATCTTGATTTTACTAATAATTCTCTACTGACTAGCAAATTTCAGTTGTAACACATTGAGTTCAATTACAACCACCACAAATCCTGGGTTTCATGGGTTTACAGTGTTTGGGGATTGAGAGCAAATCCTGGGACAAAACAACATGTACATAGTTTGCATTTGAAAATAAAATCTTTCTGTTTCAAGATCCTTTTGCTATTTTAATTTTATCCAGTGGGAATAATGCAGGTAATTATAAGTGTTGTCATCATTATCCTGTTTTAATATACTTTTATATTTTTAAGAGGAGGGGAGAGGAGAGGAGAGGAGAGGAGAGGAGAGGAGAGAGAGGAGAGGAGAGGAGAGGAGAGGAGAGGAGAGGAGAGGAGAGGAGAGGGCCAAAACTGAGGGTTTGTATTGGAAGCCAGATCTCACTGAATTGCTCTCCACCAAAAACCAAATAGAGTTTTCCACCATATTTCTACCCCACAGTTTTACAGACAACTTGATTCCAAATCAATGCCTGAATTCAAACAACTCTCTGCTTCTTTACCATGTGCCAGTTTGGTGTTATTCTCAAGCGGGTATGCTTGAAATTGCCAAAATGTCAGGACAGCAGTGCCATAAATCAAGACATATATCAGAGCAAGCTTAATCAGCTCGCAGTCCTCATGTACCACAAGCTTTTGGTTTCTGAATCCCCAGACTTTTCTGCAGCAGATGTGGATTCATTTATACAATCTCAGGCTAAACATAATAACTTGTTTTTCATGGGTCCTCAGACTCACAAACTGGAGAGTAACACCCCTTTCCTACCTCCTTTAGAAAATTCACAGGTTCTAGATCCAGTAATTTTCCTGAACTTATTTGATAGATTTTACTGATGATGGAACACAAAAATACTGGGCATTACTACCATAATGCCAATGATCATAAAGAAATTATCACTCTCTTTTAATGAATGGCAATAAATATTAATGACATGGAATATCAGGTGACAGCATTATTAGCATGAGATTTTTTCTTCTCTATTATCTTAAGGAACAATTTCCCAGAGATAATAAAGGCCAGGAGTGAATTCACATCCCAAACTAAGTAGTCAAACACAGCCTGCATTCAGGATTTTTGAAAAGTACTCATTTATCTGACAGACCTGCACAGTCTTCTCCCTCTGTTTGCATGTGCTACTGCAAACACCTGAGAACGCACCTGTAATGACAGCCATTATCTTTCCAACTAACAAGGAGTCTTTTAAACAGGCCAGCTCCACAGTCTGTTTTGTATCAAACTCCTATCCTCTACAGATTAGACAAGACCAGTGAATACTGAACAAGGATTGCACCAAAGCAATCCTTCTGGCAAGGATCTTCCATAGTCCACGACCTCATCTGGTGGGACTGTAGCAATGCTCCCAGGTGATAGAGGGAATTTTTTAGATCTCCTTGTCATCATAGTAAGTACACTTCAACAGCACAAAATCTTAAGCATCACTACAATCCCTTAGGCTCAAAAGCTTCTACAATACTACTTTGCATGGCCTTTTCCCTAAATTATTTCTTTGGCATTCACTACCATTTATACAGACCCACAACTGTTTGAGCCAATTCACATGTCACCAGACAACTATCTACTTTCACTAAAAAGTTCATCACTCTGTCAAGATGTAAAGGCCCATTTGCACAGCAGATGCAAGATTGTTGGGTCTGGATACCTTTAGAGTCATAGGTTTGAATTATTTTCTGCCCAATAAGTCATGAATAAAAATGACAAAACCCAACATTCATTAGAACAAATATGATTAGCAAAATATGATTATAGCTGTTAGTCATTTCAGCAGCAATGATGGTGCTTAGCGAAGACTTTCCAGTTATTTATGGTCTAAATTCTTTGAGAACTTTATGTAGCTGTTTCACCTGTAAACAGTACATAATTATTATCTGACTATATTAGTCTGTATTACAGAATAGGCAAAAACCCCCTACAACTAGTTTGTCTCTCATTGAAGTTCTCAGTAAATATTTGAGATTTTTTCTTTTTTAAAGGCCAAGTCCAGGGGTAGGAGATTTCTTCCCAAATTTACATCCACTCAGCCAGATTCTGCCCTCTGACATTCATGCAGTTCAACTGAATACAGAAGAGTTCCAAAAGATAAATCCTGTGAAGATCTAACTGTCCTCCAAATCTGCTGGGAGTTAATAGATGTCATTTTGACACACATTATATTAGGCAGGCATGAATCAACATCTTTTAGTGATCAATTTTAAAGGGTACACATTTCTGTTTAATTTCAGTATAACCAGTCACACTGCCAACATGTATGGGAACAGGGATTATGCTAAACAAAACCCCTTCTGCATGCTTTTGTGCTTAAAGGTCATGTCCTTTGTGAAGAACATGAAGATACAACAGCACTTATTTCTGCATGTGTTTATGCATCTACTGCATCATGATGTGCTGGCATCCCTTTCATTGCACCTGTGCAATGCCTCAGATGGGGTGACCATTAACAGCTGGTTAATGGGAGAACACAAGAAAAATAATCTTATTGGCAGGATGGGCTCCCTAATCTGGGTCACCATATGAGTTCAGTGCAGAGCAGGGCCAGTGCAGAGTGAGGGGAGCTTAAATAGTTCAACTTCAGCTTGAACTGAAGGTGTTAATGGCTGCTTCAGAAAGCATTCATCTTTGGGCATCTACTCCTGTGAACAGCTCAAATACATAAAGTAACTTATAATATATTGGACCGGTCATTCCTACAATCCTGACCCCAAAACTCAATTCTGTGAGACTGTGTCCTGTTAGAAAGAACTGTTAGAAAGTCCTGTTAAAAAGTAGGACAGCTTGACTAAGTGTCAAAACTTCTCTTCTCATGGACTATTGCTTGCTTCCAAATCACACAGAAATTTGTACAGAGGAATTGTCTGACTTCTCACATGGAGGAGAGCATGCCTTGCACAAACAGCAAGCAGAGCTGGTATAATCAGACACACAAAAACATGGATTACTCAGGCTGGCAGAATGAAATATTGAGCTTGGAAATTAACCTGGCAGCAGGTCAAGAGATAAGATCCATGGTAGCACTTCGTATACTAAACCATGTCTGAATTGATGCTCAAAACAACAGACTCCCTGCAGTCCTTCCTGGCCCTCTGTTTGCTGTCATGTTGCTCAATTCCATGTTGGCCAATGCATTTACTGTTCTCAGTGTGGATTCCCACAGAAGATTTCCTGGTTCTGACTGCTTAAGAATTTTACCTTCAAACTTGCTTCTGCTGATTAAAAATTAATTAATTATTTAATGTATTAATTAATTAATTATTACAAAAGTATTTAGATTATTTAATACATGCCTGTTTGGTCAAATTGCAGTTTTGATCCTGAATTAGATACATTTTCTCTGCAAAGGGAAATTGCCCTCTCTAGAGATTTGCTTCATCCTAGTAGCCAGGGATACGCTATATGGGCAGTGAATTTTACATGGTGTGACACAAATTTAACCGATTTCAATAAAAAGAAATCAATTGATTTCCATAGGTTTGATACAGCATGTCGCCATCATGACACCTTCTGATAAAGATGAGGAGGAACATTTGAAAACTGTTGTTTGCCAAGGTCCCAGAAAATGCTGAACCACTCCCTTTGTCTCCCTCAAGAGGGATCTGAGTCCACATCTGACTTAAATATTTCTTTAGACGTGGTCACATCATCCTTGGAACCCAGCAAATCCTTCTTATCATAAATTTATCATGCATTTAAAAGTGTCTTGTTTGTCAGATCTGTACCAGGCCCAAGCAGACAATTCAAATGAGAGAAACCACCACTGTTTACATGCAATCAAGATAACATGAAGAAGATAATGAATATACATTTCTCTAAAACCATTAGCAGTGAGAATAACTCAACAAAGTAACTCAAGTGATTTGCATTATCAAACCATTCAGATCCCTTTTGCCATGCTGGTATATGTACAACACCATTCTGTGACATTCTGTTTGGAAAATTTATTGTGATTTCTATTGCATGCCTGAGCTGGTGGGAATTGGTACTCATGTCTTCTGAAGGCAAAAATCCACGGCTATCTTTTCTCCCCTCTGCCTTCTTCCCCAAATTCCCTCAAAGGCCTTGCTAGCAGGAGGAGGCATTTATTGTTTGTGAAGTTTTCAGGGACACTTAAGCTTGCAAATCTAGTTAATCACTGAAAACTCACTTTCTGAATGTTAAAAGTCCTCCTGTTAGATAGTAATAACCCAATTCTAGCTATGATCAGGGAAAGAAAAGGACACAAAATTTATTTTTACTTTTCCACCTTATTTTTCTTTGTCTATGTAAGAACTGTGGAAATTCCTCATAGATCTCTAGTGGCTCTCATATTGAGACTCATCCACTTGCCTTATTCCCAAGAGAAGCTTGGCAAAGTTTGAACAGAAGAAAGGCAAGAACATATAGTAGAACTCTTTCCTCTCTTTTATCTTTCATATATATGTTTCTCCCATCCCGTAATCTACATTAAAAAAGAGGGAGGAAAGGAAAGGAAAGGAAAGGAAAGGAAAGGAAAGGAAAGATAAGTGGGTTCATAAACATTTTGGAAGTCTAGAAGCTATGCAGTCAGACAGAGTAAGATACAGTTCATATCCAACTTATTTTCCAAAGACTTAGTTCTAGCAACCTGAAACAACAGAAAAGTTTCTCTCCCTGCATCTAATTGTTTAGACCAATAAAAAGGAGAAGAAAAGATTTCCCCCACCTACTTAAATGATGGAGAAACTCAGGCACAGGTAATAGATTGACTGTGACTTTGCCCAAGATTAACCTGACCAAGATGATACTGCAAGTCCATGCCAGAATTGCAACTGACCTTTCCTCTGGATGTGTTTTGTGCCCAGACCTAGGCTCAAATGAAAGGAAAAATCAACGACAAAACAACAATAAATGTTGTTGGTGTCTGGAAAGGTAGAAAACTGTGGAGACAAAAAGTTGCACACAAGATAAATGCAAGCATTCTTCCCAAGAACCTAAAGAATTTCATGCTGCAAAAACTCAAAAATTCCACACAAAATGATGATAAAATGCAAACAAGATATTTTTAGGTTTTTCAAAAGAGGTGATATTTATAGTGTATTCCAAAAGGGCTAAGCATAACCTGTAGTAAAAGACAGCAATCTTCATAACTTTTTAATTCTCCCTGTGTTGCCCTTGTTTCTCCCCTCAGAAGATGTGAGATGCCTCTTTTCTTTAGCCAAAGAACATTGATTGGATTCACATTCTTTTCACTTTATCCTCTCTCTGTATCATCCAGAGAAGTACATAAAGCACTCTGATCAGTAGACGAGACCATTCTGTCATCCAAGGTATTTGTTAACATTCTGTATTTAAATATCCATTGTTTACAACAAAGGAATAAAGCAATGAGAGGTTACTAAAAATAAATGCAGCAATAAATTAATTTCTGTAATTACTATTCATTAATATTTAATATATTTATATAAAGGATAAATCTTCTTGATTCCCAAGGCATCCTGCATTTAATAATGTGGAAACAGCTTATCTCCTTCCTGTTGCTGAGATGAGTTGTAATAACTAGTAATGTTAAATGTATTTTTTAGATCAATAACAAATAAATACATAAACACTTCCCTTCAGAATGCTCCTGATGTTATTCACAAAATTAAAAAAAAATAACTACAGAATGCCAAGGGACTTCATAACCATTTCATTACTACCATCCTAATTGCATGTGGTGGAACTGTATAATCAGTTTATTGAAATTGAAATCTTTGGAACTGATTCTCCCTACAGACACTAACAATAAGCATCCTGTGCAGTAACACAGTACTTAATGTAATATAAACATTATATGCACCAAGCTTTAAACATCCCTTGGCTTCACCTGCTGGAATTGGACATTTTTAACACTCTTGTGTTCTGCCACTGTATTGAATCAAATATCTAATTTACAGACTGCAAAATACAATATTCCCATATTACAATAAAGAAACGAAGATACATTCAGAAAACAGACACACACACACAACTGGTATAAGGATAAGCAAGACTACATTTAATAAAGTGGAAATAAAGCAGACCCTTCTAGAAATCTGAATGGATTTTCATGCACGATATAAAAGAAATTACTTCTGCTTCCACTGTGTCCCTGTGCCTCTGCAAATAACTAGGTTGATACCACACATCCAATCCAACATACTCCTACTTTACAAGGGGATTTTACTCTTGTGAATAGGTCCATTCATACAAAAAAAAGTATCTTTCATCCAATGCATACCCATATCAATAGGATTTCTCTCTAAAAAGAGGTTCGTATTTTGGTTTCCAGGATTAACATGGTGGCAATTAATGATATGACTAATAAACATTCACCTGCACAATTTCAAGTCAATATTCTATCAATGCAAACAAATCAAAACCAAGAAAAACGTGTACCTTTATTTATTCTCATTTTCAAATGTAAAAAATGCTAAGGTTTTATTATTATTAACAATAAATTGTTAATAATAGTATTTAAAAGTTTTTTGTCCTTTTTAAAAATCAAGAAAAGTTTGACATGATGAGAGAGGGGAAACCCTGGCTGATGGGATTTGAAAAGATCTTTGTTTAGGGGCTTCAAACAGCATATTTATAAAAGTCTTTACCAAATACGAGTTCAGTATCTCAATTAAAGAGGACCTGAAATAATTTCTACTTTCAAAAAAGGAATTGAGAAAGTTGTTTCTTCTCTATATTTCTATCACCATGTGCCAACAATAGCATATCCATGTCTTAAAATGCAGCTCTCCATCACCCCATCTTCATAAAGTATTATAGGACACTGAAAACAAAAATTAAGATTAGGGATATTGGGATTTTTCAGTTCCCTTGTAGCCTTCCTCTGCATTCAGTGCTGATGGTGCATAATACTGTGGTGTCACAACCAGTACAGGACTTCCAACCAAAGCCAGCCATCAGAAGTACCAGCTCTGCTTCAGGACAGGGGACTCCAGAGTCGAGCACAGAGCTTTGCAACATTACTTTAAAATTTAAAGAACATCATATTTTATGAAAAATCTCTTTGCTCAGGATTTCTCTTTTGGGAAGCTGGGAAGCCTCAGAGAAGAATGAAAACAATAATTATCTGATTGCTGCTCCTGTGTTTTACTGCTTTAGAATGTAGTCCAGAAATTGTTTATCCAACAAGTAGTTGTTTAATTAGTTTCATGTAAATTGTTTTTACTTAATGACTAATCACAGCCAGCTGTGTTGGACTCTGGAAAGAAGTCATGAGTTTTCATTATCATTCTTGTTAAACCTTCTGATGTATCCTTTCTCTATTTTTTAGTATAGTATTCTTTCACATAATATAATATCTTAATATAATAAATTAACCTTCTAAAAACATGGAGTCAGATTTCATCATTCCTCCTTTGTCCTGGAGACCCCAAAAACAACCACACATAACAGCTTTACCAAGCTGTGTAAGGCATCAAAGAGATCATTTGGAGCCAGCTTCATCCTTGAACAAAGCCTCACAATAACTTGCTTCTACCAAGTGAATATCACATCACAGGCCAAGAAGATGTCTGGTGAGTGTCCTAAGAAATGCAATGACAGAATAAATTGAACATAATTTTAAACACAGGAAGCCCCGTCCTACATCATTCAGTATTTTCTGGTGTCAGCACAACCTATGACATATAGCATGATCATTTTGGGAAGAACAGGAGGAAACAGACTTGACAAGAGTGGCTGCAGAGGGCATGAGATGGCACAATGTCTTGCCCTTACTGTGCTTCTTTGATTGCTTAAACCTCAGTCTGGCAAAGCACTTGAAAAACATAAACCTCCCATGACAGAAGAGCTTGGCATGGCGAGCAGGAAGACTCCCATTGATTTGAAAGATGATTGCTGGACAAGGACCTTTTAGCTATATGTGAAGTACTGATTCATAACAAAAAGATTTACCTTCCCCCTTTAAAACATTAGCATGCTAAAAAATAATCAGAAATTGAAAAATAAGGGGAAAATGCAGTCAACCAAATTTAACTACACTTTCTCCTCAATAGGTCCATACCAAGCTAATACATGAACAGTGGGGAAGCACTGCACATTTGCACCAGCTGAAAACCCTCTCAAAACAATCAGAGAAAGAAGCAAATTAAAATTGATGTGACAATCAAAGTATTAGAAGAAAACAACACATTAATGCAATCTTAATGCCAAAGGAATACATTTTGTTGCTCAATACAAACCACTGAAAGAAGTTGGGTGCTTTTCACAAGTCTTATTCAATAAACCTTTCATTATTCAATATTTTTAAAAAATAATTTATTGTACTACATATGTGTGTAAACATATATATTTACTCCCTCCTTTCCTTTTTGTGTAAAACTATCCTCAGATCACCTCACATAAATATAAGCAGGCTGATGGCCACACAAGTAAAAATACAATTTCCCTACTTCTTCCTTTAGTATTAGTTTATTCTTCAGCATCATTCTGAATGATAAAGAATTACAAAATAAATATTCCTCTGAAAGTCAGTCCCCCTCCACTGTCTCATCTTTAAGCAAAATTTTGCATCTGAAATTTGTAGTACTAAAGGTAAGTTGAAAATACATCAATAGTTTGTTTAAATACCTACTTACATTATTTTTACATCCATGTACATCAGTCACTTCAAGAACATGAAACATTTGCAGGATCAAAACAGATCCAAGAAATAAATTGATGATGGAGTTGCAGTTATATTACTTGAATGGTTTATTTCTACCATCTGATAAATATGGAAAAGGGCTGAGTAGCAACTCTGTCTCCTTTTATTTTGGTGTATCCATCATTTTTCACCACATCTTTTAAAATCTAATGCTAAAATAAATCCATATCTGGGGTGAGAACAGATTTTCAGAATTTCACCACAAATCAATGCGTTTTCAATATACATGTTCTGAATTGATGAGATGCAGAGAAAGAATATTTAGCATAAGAAGAATCACATCTATCACTAATATAAAGAGATGAAATGCATGTGGGTTGATTTTGCCATGGCATTGGAAGCCTATAAAAAAATGAAATTCTTATCAAATAGCACTGCACTCTCTTTTGTCATTGAAAAATTAGTGTTTAATATTACATGCAGCTTTCAGGAAAGAATCTGCAATATTTTTCTGCACATATGCAATGCACCCTGCTAGCAAGTATGGACTCATAGAGCTTGGAGAAGGGGCCAGCAAGCAGACACATAGCCCTGGTTTAGGGGCATGATGAATTGTGTATTCAGCTGCAGACTGAAAGCACACAAACTTGAGCCTGGAAAAGAAAGTCTTTGACTTATTTGTTATGAAACAAACAGGCAATTGGCTTTTGTTAAGGTATACCAGCTTGTCATGAAGGCAGCCACAAAAGGAAGTCACCCCCAAAAGAGTATCTGTTTGGCTGATGGGAGCAAATCAAATCAGAAGCCAATACAAAAAGGCAAAAGAGCTTCTTCTCTTCAGCTCCTCTTTTCCCAGGAGCATAATGAGGCAGGTAGTAATGCTTTCTGACTCACCACAGATTCAGTAAATGCAACTCCCAAGGGAAGCTTGAACTAGATTGGATTTGGAGCTTGGCAGCAGAGTTACTAAATAGAACCAACAGCATGCTTTAAATAAAAGCAGTGGTGTGTTAAAAATCCCTGTGCAAAGTCTGTTTACCTGTCTGATTTCTTCATATTTCTTTCTCTCTCACTTCCTTCCACCCCCAAACAAAAAAAGGATATTTGAAGGTGGAAGGCAAACTTGAGACTATCAGACTTCAAGAGCTCATAAAACATGTAAGAGTTCTATGGCTACTTCTTTCACTTGCAATAGCATAACTTTCTATCAAGGCATGGTCAAGCCCCATGCTAGCACACACCTGGGTCTTTAGTGATGGGTTTGTACCCAAAAATGGTAACTAGCAGGGCAAGCAGGTTGTTCATAATACCATAAGAAGATTATAACTGAGAATACAAAAGCGAACAGGTCCTTACCATTCCTACCATGCTTGAACTAATTTCCAGTCAGGCCAGGAAGAGAATCTCTAACAGATGTCTCTAGGAACAGTATCAAATCCCACATGTTATAAACTCAAAAGCATACTTTACTTGAGAAGCACTTTCTTGAGACTAAGGTAGTCCAGACATGACAAGGAAAACTACAGTTTTTCAGAGCTGTAAAGCAAAGCTGGTTCATAAAAATATTTTCCTCTGGAAGCATCTAATCTAAATTTCTTTAAGTATGGTACACTCCGTATTTCCTTTGCACAGGCTTAGTTCTCCCTTGTATCCTTTTTAGTAGGCATGCCCAAATTGTCAAGACATAGTGCCAGCACTAAGGCAGAAAAAGTCACTAAACTTCTTACAAATATCTATTGTCACGATGTGCAGCTACAAGACTTGTTTTTCCTATTCACTCTCTCTCCTACAAAAAACCCAAAGAAGGAGAGAGGAAACTTGGATCAGGACTTGATACATGGGAAACTCCATTTTCCTGAGGAACTGATCTCTTTTATTACTGTTTTCACTATTGTCTTCAGTAAGATACAGCACCTGAAGCGTCTCTCAGATCTCTGAGATGCAGAGACACACAGCAAGCTCTGAATGAGAAGGCACACTGTTCAGCAGAGAGGAAGAGGACACAAGGCTACCTCTGTCAGGAGGAGACATAAGGCACCTGGGGATGGGAAAGGAGCCACCTGCAAGCAGTGGCACCCAGGCCCAGTGCGTGGAGCAGACACAATCAGCACTCTCGCCTGTCACAGGCGTATGCAGTGTCTAAAACAACATTCAGCTTTGGCCTCCAGCTACCACAATGGTAGAAATACTACAAAGCAAAAAAAAAATACAACAATCTGAAAGGGATACTCATGGACCAGAATAACAGGAGCAGCAGTTTTTCTGCACATACAAAATTTTAAAACCGTTCAAATTTTCCAGTAGGTACATGACATCAGATCTGTAATACAGAGGTAAAGTACAAAGTATCTGGTTACAGTATCAGGTAGGGAAAGCAAGAAAAGAAAGTCAGGAGTGCTTTGTCCATCTCTTGAATTGGGATTTCTTAACTACCAGTCTCTATGCTCCAATCACTAATCTTTGTTTGCATCCAATAGCTAAGGAAGATCCATGCATGTACTACTAATCTTATCTTGATGTTAGAAGAAAAACAGATCAATACAGTACTTATAAGCTGATGTATTACTAAAATATTGATACAATATTTCTCATATGTATCAATGCCTTGCTAGTTCTATTTTGTTTGTTTTTCTGTGTATGCAAAATGCACTGTGTTTCTTGCTGTGGTATACTCTGCTCTTCTCCTATCTACAAGAATAAATAAAATGAAGAAAAGGCTTCAACAACACTTTTGCTCATCCATATCAGGGTTGTTTCAGCATTATAGGGCTCCATCCCACCAGACACTGAGCTATATTGTAGTTTATGAAAATTGGAAACATTTTGGCACATCTTGGAATTAATTGGAGTCTTTTAGAAACAGTGCCCAAAAATTTTTACCTTTCATTTACACCTACGTTTCAAGATGGGAATAATTTTACCTGTAGACCCAGGTAGAAAATTTCTGATTCTATGCTATGTTATTTTTATTGGAAAATGTCAAAATAGCTAAAATCAGTTAGCTTCACATCACCAAAACTCTGTTTTCAGAAGAGGAAGAGTATACCTAATTTATAGCAGAAAACTAATTTCTAACATGCAGTTTCAGACTGCAGCCAGAACTGGAGGTGGAAAGAAAGGGACCAGGCTTCCTAAGAGCAGACAGCACCCCAGTGCTTGCCATACTTGATCAAGTCTGGGGCACTAAGATCTGATTCAGGACACAAAACTGAGTCTCTCCCAAGATAACAACCCAAGGCACTGCACCCTTGTGTTCTGTAAGACACATGTTCCTCTTCATCTTCTTTTAGTGAAATAGCGCCATTGCTTTTCCACAACTGGAAGAAAGCCAGGCAGTTTTAGTACAACAGGATTCACATCCGGGTCAGCCAGTAGCCTTCAGCCTTCCCAGAGCCTAGTGCCAGCGCACACAGGCTTGATCGATCTATGTTTCAGCGTCTTGAACACAGTGTCAGTGCACAAGGCACATACTTGCAGAACTTGAAAATTCAGGCCAAATTTTCAGCTGAAGTGGAAAGGAGCTGCTTGCCAGATCTCATGTGAGGCCAGATGTGGTTCACATGTAGACAAAACAGGACAAACATGAACCAGGATCACCATCCCATGTAGCTTCTACTTCAAAAACCCCACCCAAGCAATCAAAACTTAGCATATAATTGTGAAAATTAATTTGCGTTAGTTTTACTCAGAAAATGCAAGAAATTAAGAAATATAGAAGTTTTCAATGCTGTTAATACTGTCAAACATCTATGTGGTAGTTCTTCAAAAAATATTGATTTTACACCATGCATTAAAAAAATTGAGTAGATATATAACTATTTTAGAGAAATATTGTTTTTACATAAAAAAATTTCTTTCATCATCAGTTATGTAGTTATTTAAAATGTTTATTTCAAGAAAGGGATCTTTACCACATCTTCAGCAAAAGTAAACCTAATTCTTTCTCCACTGCCTCCTATGCTCTGAGAGGGTGGCACAGAGTTGTTGCAGGGATGACTGATCATGTGGCCTCTAGGACATCATCCCTGCTCTTAAAACTAGAGGTAACTGCCTTGCAGGCACACAGCCAGGAAACACACTATTGTGCGGGGTTCTGAACATCTTTCTGGAGGAACACTATACTGTGGTTATCTATTTGGTTAAACCTTGGAACCTAGGTACAGTTCCTCTGCATGTTAGCAAACTTGGTAGTTTGATGCTGAAGGTTACCTTCACCTCCAAAGAGATTTCAATCAAAAGGGAAGAATAGCACTAATATTAATCACTGGGTAGACTGACTCCTGGACATACACCAAGATATATTTATTCAGGACATGAATTCTCTGTTTAATGCTGCATGTGCTGACATAGCTGCTGACACTCCTATATGAAGTCATACATCCCATGTATAGACCATGCAATACACAATGTATCATCTGCCAACAGACATTTCCCTAAGTTTGCTTTCAGTATTGTTTCCTCGGATTTATTACAGTCATCATGATACATATTTTCTTCACTCTTCTGACCAGCTTTCCAGTGCCTATAAACACACTGCAAAACAACAAGCAATCCTTCTTGGGTTTTTTAGAAAACATTGCATTACAAATAATATAGAACTACAAAATCTAGGTGGATATTTTATCCATATGATATTGCAAAGCATGACATGCATCTGTCATTCAAAACTTGCAGTGTCACATAGAAATATCTCATTAATGCATCTCACATGGATTTTTTTTAACCTTTAATCCCCCGATTAGCTGACTGACTCAATGGGTGATTATTTGATTCCAGTCTCTCAACTCCAGCAACGTGTTCTCTTTTATCACTCTGCAAAAACATGAAGCTTCTATCAAAAGTTACATTAGCTCAGGATATAGAATGAGTATCTTGATTTAATGGTAGGCTTAATGTGAAAGCCTTTCACCATACTCTTTTATAAAAAATTACAGAATGTTGCTCTAAAAGGTAAGTCTTGGCTTCCCAAAGCAGCACATTTTCTACCATAGAAAGTCTCCACTGAAAACATTTCAATGTAATTACAATTTTATGTAGTGGCTTTCTTATTTTTTCCAGAATATTTCATGGATCCCTCTAATCCTTGTTCAGTTCAGCTTGATCCAAATATGCCTGAGAATCTAAAAAACAACTGCAGCAAAATAAATACTGAATAGCCACCAGTTCTAATTCTGAAGGTACATTTGCATGTACTCTTTTATCCTGGAACTGATACAGTGGATGGAGGCATTGCACATTGCTAAGGAGGCACCAGGCCCAACTAGGTGTTGTTCACACCTTACATGATGCAAGTGCCAGGAAAACCTCACTTCCCATGCCCACTCTGTCCCTGCGCTTCCATGAACCAGGGCAGGGGAGCTCTCCTCCCATAAGTGAAATTACATCAGTAAGGTTATGGACACACAGAAATATTTATCAAACCAAGAAGCCATGGCACAAACATGCACATTCACTGCACAAACATTGTGGCACACAGATAATTAAAACTTCACCAGTCCAATTGGCCCATCCATATTTTGCTATGTCAACAGATTTAAAGACCCACTGGACAAAGAACAATATGAGTGAGAAATACAGCTGAGGCCATTAAGTACAATATTTCTAAACTAGTCTTGGCAGACAATCATAGCTTTATCTTATACAGTCTGTCATGCCAAGCTCCTCAGACTTCTACTTGAAGGATTAAGACTTTTCCCTGAGACGTGTCAAGCTAGGCACCCATGAATTCCAATTGCATACTAGGGTCTGCATGGGACTTGGCTTAATTTATTATGAAACTGCCTTCACAGGCCTCTGATAATTTATTACAGATACCTCAATCCCACTTAAAGAGCTGTCCTTGACCAGCCAATTGTCTAAGTTAAGGGAAAAAAATTCAATCCTAGGTTGCATAAGTAAGCTGTAATAACAACTGAACACTTCATGGCCACAAAGAGATAAAGACAGCACAGAAATATCTCGCAGCTGGCTGCACTGTTTAAAATGTCTCCAGCGACCACAAAACATCACTGCAATTCCGTTGAGGATATTTAGTTTTGATGCTCTGTTAGAGTGTTAAACAATAATGAAAGTGATGAAATAATCTTAATGTGAAAGTTACATGTAGTTATTTAACTAGCTCCTCATTTAAAATTAAGTACTATGTTCTAGTGAATAGAAATAAATTTAGGGTGTAGTTTGCCATTGTTTCTGCATCCTATGAAGCCTAAAAGAAGTTAATTGACACAAATTTTGAGCAGCTGTTAGAGAGAATTTCTATTTGATGATGAATAAAATTTCAAAGTGAAGCATGGCAAACACAGACTTGTAGTTCTAAGGACTAGACTTGGAGATTTCAACAAAAATCTCTGCTCCTTTGGAATTTAGAAGATAAAAAGTAAGTCCTTAAGTCCTTAAACTTTATCTTCTAAATGAAAATGAGTGTCAAATAAACACGAAGAGATTAATATTTTTTTATCCATGGTATTTGTAGTGAAAGATGAAATAACATTAGCATTTCTGAGTTTTCTCTAATAAGGTGGTATGAAAATTATATTGAGATAAATAAATAGTCTACTCACCTTAAATAGTTTTTAATTTCTTTTTGTTAAAAATCATATTAGAGGTAAGGCTTCTTAAAAAAAATGCAACTCAATGTCTGGTAAAAAAAATCTCAAATTCCCTACTTTGAGTAAATGCAGTCTCTCTAAAATTACAGCCACTATTCATATGTGGATCCAGTCTGAAATTATGGAAATTAATTTCACATAATTTATTTTTGTTTCAACAGATTTTGAAGGTTCTATAAGCATCTAAACCAACCATGCACAATCGCTGAAGAACTTCATAAAAGTTACGCAAACTACTGCCTAGAAAGATGAGAGGAAGAAAGTCTTTGTGCGTGCACCCTCTTTATGTTGCCATCATAGTGCAGTATGATGTTTGACATTGACACATTCTTTACATCCTTCATCAGGGCATTTCATGAAACTATCACCAAGCTGTAGGTCTTTTAGATCACTTTAAGAAAAGGGAAGGGGTACAACTGAGAGAGAAGGATGAAGACAGCATTTATATGAAGGAAGGCCACATCACATTGCTGCCTTCTTGGAAGTGTGATCTTTCTTGATAGAGTTCAAAGATCTAGCCACAGCTATTTCTTTCAAGCTACAGGAGCAGTGTCCTATTCTTTTCCCAAGACATACAGGTTACCACTTCTGTAGTGCAATTATGTCTCCCTCCTGACATCCCATCTGTCAGTAGGGTTCTTTAACCCCTGGAATGAGCTTTTAGTCTTCACACTGAGACTTCAAATGTATGAGTCTAACAGAAATGGTCATGATAAGCAATTAGCTTTCAACTTCAGTACAGGGTAATATTTTCCAAGCATTTCACATTTCCAGTTCAGCAGTGTATACTACTGATATATGCACTAGTGCTTCATGATTAGGATGTGGGGAAGGTTGGTTAGCACCACCACCATGTTTCAGAGCTTCAGACTGCGACAACACAGATCCTGTGCACAGGAATCGTTGCTCCTTTTCTGCTGGGGAAATATCTTTCTGCTAATAATCTTGGGAAAAAATCATGTTCCACTTAGAAGAAACCTGTCTGCTTCTGTAATGCTACAAGTGCAAGTAGGCAGCCCAAGTATTTTCTGACTCTCTTCCCCTTGTGACTATGTTACTGTGTACACTGAAGTTTTTTCCCCCTCCCTCACTCACTACATCTTTGTAAGGCTTGTGAATTAAAGGATGGAGCCGTGGAGGTGTGATAACCTGCCTCAGAGTCCCTAGGCTGCATACAGCACAGCAAATCTTGCCACCACGGCTGCCACAGGCAACAACAATCCACCAGCAATATCTACACCGAACTTGGCTGGAAAGCTTTATTATACAATTGTAACATCAGGGGAAAAAAGTGAACAAAAGCCCCACAAACACAGCTACTTCTTTGTCTCCCCCAGAATTGAGATGTGAGGCAGCCTTTTGCTGCTGGTCACCCTGGGGTAGTGGGGCTGTCCAGGAACACCTCACACCATGAGGGCGTGAGCAGGAGCACATCCTGACAACACCATTGCGGCAAAGCATGGGCTCTGCAGCAGGCAGATAAACAAAGAAGCAATACCCACTATCAAAGTGTCAAGTATCTATAACCTCTAGCACAGCACAAACATTACAGCAAACAGAAGAGATGTCTAAGAGGCAAGGAGCCAAAGGAGAGGAGGAGAGAAATGATTGTGAGAATGGAGCAGGTGAGAATGCCTATCCTGATGTAGAAATGCAGGGCTGACACGTGGTGACTAGGAGTTACCATTAAGATATGCTTTTTAGAAACCCAGGCTCCTTTCTCTTGAGGTACTTTAGAAAACATTATCAGGTTTGCAATCAGCCTAAAAGCAAAGCATGACTGTAGGTCAGACCGGAGCATTATAAGAACATGTTTCCCCTGCAAATACTCTGGAGCAATCTGCTCAGATCTTTCAGGCAGTCACTAGAAATTTGTTTCCAGCATGTATGGCAATTATTCCAGCTAGCTGAAGATTTCATAATGCAAAATCTTTTGTTTTCTAACACACCAAGAAAAGGCCAACAGCTAAACTACAGATGGAAAGCTTGAGCTCAATAAAACTGATTCCTGAAATGCAGACTAGTTTCAGGTGGTATTAGCGCAGAACCTGTTAATTGCTGTCTTTACTGGTATTCTTACCCTCTGAACCACTACCTGAATACAGGCTATACCCTGCACAATTCAGATATGTTGTGCACCAGAAGAGATGGACCTAATTCTGCCTTCCAGATACACATCCTGTTTTAAAAGCAGCAATGTTCTGTATTCCATCATTTGTGTCTGCCTGCTGGCAACACTAACTGCAGCTGATCCAGATGACCTTGTCCCCAACCTGTGGAAGCCTCCCAGTTCTTGGAGTAACTTTTACAAACATTCCCCTGTGTATGGATTGGGAAAAGAGACTCAGTGGTCTGATCCAAGAGAGAATAAGCACAGTGGGTAGGGCTATGTGTGTGTCTACATGTCAGGCTTCTGACAACAACGAGGTTAAAGTTCTGCAAGTGTTTTCTAGAGTGAAGACTATTGTGGGCAAAAATAATTTTAAAAAGTGTTAGGAGCAGGTGGAGCAAAAAATTTCCCAACCTTAGCTATGTAAACACACTCAAAAGGCTTCAGGCGACTTTTACCCTGGACTCTGTTTTTGTCAGATCAATGACAAGTCACGTTAACAGCGGTGTTTAATTCTATCAATATGTGACCAATTGTGTTAGATTGTTTGGCCATTGATTTCACTCAGTGCTACATTTGAGCTCTGAAAGGAACTGCTTTCCCCTGCATTACCACACATGGTGACAAATGCCCAGCGCTGACTTTCAGTACGGCATGCACAGAAGCTCTGACCACTTAAATGCTAGAGGAATACAGCAGGATAGTCATATAAGTGTTACTCTTTTTTTATTTTCCAAATTGTCAGGCCATGCCATGCAATTCTATTTAGTTTTGAAACAGGCTGTTTACAGAAACAGCTGAGTAGACAATAAGACAGATGACAATTTGTACACATGAAAATGATAAAGCAGACATGGAAAGCTGCATAGTGAAGGAAAACAAAGCTGAAAAGACTAATTCCTTTCATATGACTGGGCCACACCCTGAAATGCCTGCCTGAGTATCCAGAAACATTTGCTGAGGCAAATGCACATCATGCATGAGAGTTTTGAACAGCAGTGATCTAACAACAGTGGTCTTCAGTGTATCATGTTTGCAATGAAAACTCTCTGCACCAAATTTCGAGCAGGCATTTATACAGGGTTCATGCATCCACCACAACAGATGCAACTGTCAGACTGTGGTTTAAGGAAGAAGATTTTTAAGAAATTCAAGATTGGCTATCCTTTCTCCTGACAAAGAATAAGTTATTTTAAAAATACTTATTAAACTAAGTTTATTTGCAAAAAATAATAAAAATCACTAAAAATCATAAGACCCTCAGAGTTTGAAGTGTTATTCTTCCTATTGAAATTCTCTGAAACTACAGAGATTTCAAATGACAAATAACCCAGGAATCCTTAGATTCTCACTAGCAATAGGGTACAACACTGCATGTAAGGTAAGACAATTCTTAAGTTATTTTTATAAACCCCTATTATTTAAAGCAAATGACATAACTGAATAATAATATTCCACATGGTAAAGATTTATGCTTCTTAAAGAAATATTGCTCCTTTCAAGAAAAAATTATGTTGCCTTCTGGTACCCAGCTTATAATTTCATGGCAGCCTACTCAAACCTGCTCCCATGATCAACACATTTGTAAGAGGGTGCTGTGTAAGAGAAAGACTTGCTCTTCATAGGAACATAGTGACAATGCCTAATTTTAAATAATCCCATCTGCATCTCTCTCCTGAGTCATCTTAGTGATTAATAAAACTGCTTTGAACTCTTAAACCCTAATACGTATGTTTGTTATTTAACTAGTTTTCTTTTTTCATGTAGATAAAATAACTTAAATGTCTTTTGCAACTTCCACATGCCCGTTCACCATCTTCAGTATTCTTGGTAGCCAAATGATGGAACATGCTGAGGCTTCATGAGGAGCTCACTGGGCTTTGCACAGAGGTTTCAGCCAGGCAGGGTGCTGGGCTGAAGGCTGCTCTGTAACTGCTAACCATGTCTTGATGGTCTTCTGCTTAGGAAATGCCACCAAGTGTGTGATATACAAATCTGTTAATTGTTCTCTTGATCTACAGCTTTGCATGTTGCCACCAAGACTGTCAAAACAGATGTTCCCAAAGACCAGGAGTTAGGCTGGAAATCTTGGAGAGATAACAAATTACACAATTTATATTAAAATACTAAATTATTAATTCTTTAATTTTTTTACATAATTTAGTAACTGTTTTCTGTCATGTCTCCCCAGAAATAGAAATATTCTGTAATATTCCTTATGAATTTTTTGCTGAATCTAAGGAATGCAACTACATAGTAGAAACAAAATTAAAGCAAACCACAGTTAAGATCTACAGTAATGTGACTCTCATTTAACTCTAAGTACTGTATCTTGCTCTGTCTAAAACTATGCTACAGAACACTTATATGGCATATAACTGGCCATCTTGAGGAAGAAATATTTGCCTGGATAACAGTAACTCTGCCAAAAAAATCACAACACTAGAAATAATTCGGGGGTTTGGGCTTTGGCTTGTGTATTTTTGTTTTGTGCAGAACAAACCAAAAATATTTATTCCAATCGCCTATAATTTGCTGCAGTCCTGCTCCAAGTAAGATTATGCCAAACACTCTAAAAACTGAAGCTGAAGAAAGAGTAGATTTTTAAAGCACAGAATTCACATAGAGAGGTTTTTCACTTATCTCAGAAATCCAGGATCAATCCCAAAGTACAGGCATGCACTTAAAACACAGTGCAGCTGCCTTAATTGAAAACGAAATACAAATACATATTATTCCAGAAAAGACTCTGCTCTGTTACTGACCTGCATGCTATTGTTAGTGGCAACAGCTCTCCAAACTTACTCTCCAACGAATTGGCAGGGAAAGTTTTCATTGATTTCAACCTTGTTTAACAAGTTTCTGACCTAACAGTGTCTGTTTCTAAATCTAGAAGGGAGGAAAAGTGCACTTATTCACATCCATTGCACCCCGGACATGAGAGAGATATAGTGGAGAGTTTAATTTGAGTGTGTTTCCCATCCTCTCCCTCCTCCTTAACCACACTGCTAAAGGAGGCTGGAGGACAGCACCTACCGTCCACTCTTAATTAAGATGGTCAAGAGGTGTGTGCGTATTAAAATAGCACAGTGAGTGGGCTGTTTTGAGCAGCTTCCTAAAGCCTTTAGCCCTTGTGCGCCTTTACAGCATCCAACTTATCAATTTACTTGCAAATGGCTCCCTGAAGTATTAACCCGGGTTAATTATTCGTCAAATATGATTATGCAGTGGTAATGTAAAAAATCGGAAATGCAGGATGGAATTTTTCACTCCAGCGGTTTGGCAATTGTGGCAGCTGGTGGAGAAGCTGGAGTAATTACCAGCCCATTCCAGCTGGTGGATCAGCACTCTGGTTCAGGGTGGGTGGGGGGAAGAAAAAAGCAATAAAGAACCAGAGGAGCGGGAATATGAGCCGTGCCAATCAACGTGGGGAAAATTTCACAGCTGCTGGTGGTGATAAATGAGAGACTGTGGCCCTACTTCTAATCAATACATGTAAATGCTACTCATTACAGCTTTTATACACACTTCTCAATTAGCCTTTCCTCCCACTGGTAACAAGGAATGTCATGCTTTCTGGACTGTGAAAGTGGTTCGTCAGTAAGTTCACCTGCATCGGTGAGACGCAGGAACAACGTTCACAGCTCAGCCTGGCAGCAGGTGGTGGCAGTGGAAGTCTAAATTCCTCCTGTAATGTGAATTAAATGAAATTCCCAAGTGCTGTCATTTAATTAAATGGGTTTTTTAAATACCATTTCCTCTTTCTTGCAGCTAGAATAACCTGTTCCCAGACACATACACTCCTTTTCCTAGACCCAAGTCCTTCAAATGTGGGTTGTGGGGACACCAGCTAAGATAAAGATTTAGACTTGTAAAACCAACCAAGTTCACTCTCTGAAAAACAGATAAAGAAAAAGAGGTCACACCTGCACCTTAATAAAGAAATTAGCATTTTATTCAGAGTTGAAAGGTTTTCTGTTTCATTTTCTCTCTGTCAAAAAGGTTTTTTACCCCCGTTCCCCTGTGCTGTTTGTAAAAGGAAACCAAGTGGGATAACCCCATGCAGCAACATCCCCTTTCTTTGCAGGGTTAAAAATTGTCACTGCCCACTATTTTCTGGGAGTTCAGCCCAGCTGAACCACATTCACTCCACAGGCTCATCAGAGACATCCTTCTGCAGTTCCTGGTGCCAAGCTAAATCACTCCCAAAAGCTCACCTTGTACCTGTCTCCTGACAGGACAGCAAAGAGCTCAACTCAAAATGGAAATACATCACTATATCCCATCCCAGGATACACCTTTCATCACAAGCCTTACACTTTTTGAGGACTCACAAATCTACTTCTTTAATAATCCTAGAAGTTATAACCCAAATAACCACAAAGGAACCAATATATCTGATAATTTTTTACAAGATCCTCTGTTTAGTGATCACATGTAGCCTTAACAGTCACTTTGCTTGACTGAGACTTTAGGTATTTAATGTTTTTCTAAATGTCTTGTTGTGGCAGTCAAGTCAATACAGGTTGGTTTTCTCTCTTCCCCAACTTCAGCCACACCAAACAAAAAGGAAAAAAAAATCTCATCTTCTGATGGTTGTCAAGAATAGAAACATGAATACAAGGACCATGAAGCCTCAAAACCCAACAAATACACCAAGTGGGAAAACGCTGTTTTAAAAAATCAAAACCCTATGATTTTTATATTCATTATTCTGGGAGCTGATAGCTGATGTTCCCAAAGTAATTCAACTGTAAACACTGTGCTCATGAGAACAATTACTGTTATTTTGGAATATTTTCTTAAGGGTACACAGTCTAATGTGCATTTCTGAAAACACGACTACACATTTTCTAGTTTAACTTAAGTAGTAAAATACCCCAATTTCACCACCTAAGGCCTGATTCATTTATCATCATCAACCGGATTCATCATGCACATCCAAGAGCAGCATCTGATCTTGCAATTTAACTCATACATGTAACCTTTCCTCTTGAAAAACTACCATTGCATTTTGGAGGAACAATGTACAAAAAAGGCTACAGGACAGGATTTTTGGTAGGTTCTTAGTAGACAGTTAATTTTTCCACTTTACAGTGAAGTCGGAGATGAAAATAAAATTTTCTAAACATTATTAAATAATATTAATCTATAATTCTAATAATTTTGAGGCATCTGATTTGTAGATTTTTTCTGAGGGTCACAGACAGACAGCATAACGTGGTGTTTAGAGCTTAAGTACTCGGGCTGCCTATGCATTCAATCAGAGATGCAAGGCACGTGGCTGAGTGCTTTCTTGCCTTACCCCTGAGCACAACATACTGTATAAACACCATGCAGCTGTGTAAAACTGAGTTTTTCCAACCAAACAGTGGAAAATTATGATTAGAGGTATATCACAAAACACAGTGCTGGAGTGCTTCTCCTACTACTAGAGATGTGCCTGATTGAACCAACATGTGATGGGTGGGGAGTGTATGTGATACCAGCTGCATTTTAAAATGCATACAAATGCACTCTGCACACATATGTAATTCTAACTTCTTTAATCATAACTGACTTAAACTGGCTTATTTAAATTTAGTTTAAATTTTTCTCCTTTGCTGATGGGTGAATATGGCCAAATAATGCTAAATAACCCCCCCAAAGGGTTAATTTCGCCGTTTGCACTAGTTCAGCTACAGAGACTTTTCAAAGCTGTGCTAGAAGTGGGACATGCATAATACCACACTCAGGCAAGCCCTGAGGCAACTTGGTATTAGGAGGCAGTAGCTCCTTGGCAAGAGGTCAGTGACTGCAATAAGGACTTTCTCAAAGCAGGGAGTTCCGATAAGCCATCGGCGTCAAGTTTTTTGTTATCTAGAGGACACTGGCTGCTCTGGAGCTCTGTGAAATAGCTGCCTCAGCTAATGCTGAGCCCTTCTCCTACTCCACCCATTGTTGTTTTCAGAGAGAACATTATGTTTAGTGCGACACTTTTACAAGGTGAAAAACACTAATTCTTCATGACAAAGCTGAATCCAAGTCTATGTACTCACACTAGAAGTTTACTCCCTTTAGAAACATGTACTTTTACATACAGCCTTTTAAAGTGATTGGATTGATGAGGACCCACCATATCTTCTGTCCATTGAATGCATCAACTTACTCATATTCCATCTTAACACAACATATTTCTGATACTGACACATTTAATGAAATTATATACACATTTGATGCAAAATTCTTTTTAAAACACACTGTTACTGATACTCTAATTTATATATAGTCAATCATCTTTTCACCATGTGATCATTTTGACAATTATATATAATCTTATCTGCTTCCCTAAGCATATTATCATGGCTCTATATCCACTTTTGCTCTATAAACAATGCTTCCATTATTTTTTAAATGTATGTGTGTGCATTCTTTTTACATGTTGACATGTTCCATAGTGATAGAAAAATGAGTGAGGAGCAATAGGTGTCAAAGGAGCACTGCAAATAGAGACAACAAGGTGTTTTGCATAATGTTTTACATGTTTCTAAATACAGTTTTCTTCTAAAATACGTTGTTATACTGACAATATATTGGCTCTTTTTACTGAATACTAAACCATATATTTGCTAAGTGAACAGGAGAACCCACACACACTTCAGTACTTCCTCCGTGATCCCATTCTGTACTGCCCTAAACCCACAAGACCCTGGGTTTGTCTCTCTACCTGCTAGACACTACTACTTCTCACTACAAGTGACCCAGCTCTACACTGCTAAGCTGCCAGTGACATTGCTTCAATTCATCTACTTTAAAGGCCCAGGATTTGCACTCATCTCAACTTCCATTAAAAAGAGAAAAAAGTAATTTAAAGTTCATCAAAATGAAAGCTTAAAATATCTTAAAAATATCATAGTATCTTAAAATAACTGTGCCAAATCTTACAGCTTTTCATTAATTCATGCACTTAGACTGTAAACTCTAAAAATAAATGTATCACAGTTTTTCTCATTATGTTACCCATATCTGGTGTTATTTCCTTAATGCACTAATAAAAACTTCCCATGGCAATTGCAGTCCAATGGGTCTTACAAATAGTCAGAAACAAAACTAAGGAAAGAACTTAAATGACAACTACTTGCAACTTCGCTGCCTTAATTGAGAAAGACACACTTAACATTCCAACTCTGAGCTTTTGCTGCTTTCAGAATCAGGACTTTATAATGAAGGATGATCTGTTTCCCATTGGATTTTCCAAACTTTTCATTCTGCCTTCAGCAAATACCTACAGAATATTATATATTCTCAATTCCAAGAGAAGAGAGCCACTTCTTTATAACCACTGAAGGTATTGAATACTTTCAGTTTCACTGAGCTGAAGGAGGGTGGATAAAAACACCCTTACAAATTACACAGAGATGGCCTCTGAGTTCTACATAATGGTATACTTTCATTAGTCTTTGAACCTACCCTGATATGCTCAGATCCAAGATGGAAAATATGGAAGAAATGGAAGCACCACAAACTCATCACAACACAGATATCAACACTGCTTCTGGTTTGGAACACCCTTCCAGGTTCATCAACTATGTTAGAATTGCTAGACCACATTTGGACAGTTATTGCCCTGCTCAAAGATTTGAGTTATGAGAAACACCAGTATGCTCTGGACCTATTCTATTGTTCTCCTATTCAATACCAATGCTCCATCTGCAAATGGAAAATCCAAACTTTTGTTTCTTTTTCCGTGGATTTGTTTTTCTAACAAAATTTACTTTTTTTAAAAAAAAAAAAAGCTCAGATTTCAGGACTGCTAACCCATGCTGGAAAAATATATACACCTGTACAAATTAAAGCAAGACTTTTCCACTGATTTTGGAGATATCACAGCTGGCTACAATTTAGTAGCGCTTACAAAACTACACATACACAAACCCAACCTAACACAATTAAAGTTATTGTAGTTTTGATGCCTGTGTTTGACAGACATAATTGTTCTTGTTGTTCCACATGTCTTAAGGAATTTGAGAGCTTTACCTTAATTTTCTAATTATTTTCTTAAATTTTCACCTTTCCGTTCCCCTGTTAGCAATCCTGATATTTCCTAGATTTCTGGGAAACTTTCCTTGTTATGTGCTTCTTGCTCTTGAATAAATTATTGCTGGGCTTTCACAAAGCAAATAAATCCTTGCATTTTCTCAAGTTATTCTGAAATATGGACATGAATCATTCTGCCCCAAGGTAAATTCAAATATACTGTCTGTTTTCCCCAGGCATCTAAGACACTGTATTTATTACACCTGCAACTGTTTTATTTTAGAACTTCTCCAAAGGCTGAATTCTAGCTTGCATGAGCACAGATCATGGCAATATAGCAAACATGAAGATGTGGTGAATGCTGGCTTTTGCACAAGCTGTTAATGAGCTGTACCAAAATGGTAGCTGTCACTTTGCATTGGATCAGGGCAATCTGTACAATGTAAGGAAATTAAAAGCTCCCAGTGGCAATGGATCCTGTTTCAGTCATTAGCTACTAGGGAGTGACAGAGACCATTCAGAGGACCAGCCCCTGTGAGATTCTTTGGTCCTCGGGGGATTCTCTGCTAATGCTGTTTTATGCCCCACTTCTTTGTGATGCAGAGTGAGCACAAATGAATTACTATCTAATTTATTTATTTAGGTGCAGCTAACATTGCTAAAAAACCCCAAAAAAACAAAAAGAAAAAAACAACAAAAACCAAAACCAAAAGCATCCAGGGAAGGAAAAGCCCACAAAACATGGATGCATTGATTTAACAGCCAAGATGACCACACAAGTGATTTCGTGGAGGCCTATAGAGTACCTATGTAGATGTGTGTGCGGTAGATACATTATAATACAATGAATACCAAATATGTATTTCCCAGTCCTTTACTATTTTCCTTTGAAGTAGGTCTACTGAGACTGAATTAGAGAAGCAAAATCTCCATTAAGTCTTATTTCAGTATAAGACATACAAGCGAAATGTCTATCCAGCTATCTATCTATATTTTAACAGAGTCTGAGAATATTTGCTTCAATCTTTGTGTTTCAAAAGAGAATGAATCAGGCAGAAGGACAGAAGGTTACAGATTAGTCCTGGTCATTGCTCAAAGAGTGTGGGTTATAAATAATAAAGGAGAAAAGGGTGAAGGACACTAAAATATAACTTGAGACCCACAATGGAATAATCAAAGCAATGAATCTAATTTCAGCTTAAAAATACCAAGCAACTTCAGATTGAATGTCTCTGCACGGCTCTCTTCTGAAATATAGGAACTGATGCACTAACACACATTTTTTACCAGTTCCGTCAGGAGAACAAACTAAAATTTCTTGCTTTTTAATGCGCCATAGATAACGGGAATGTTTGTATGCGTGCATCTATATGTATGTATACATGTATGCATGTATACTTTCAGTTTATATGCATTCCTCGAAAGTTTCATGCTACTCAAAAACCAGTAAATCGTATTGCTATCTAATGTAAAACAGATGACAGTCAGCCTATACATAACTGGTTTGTGTGTATTTATATATATATATGCATATGTTACAGATATACACATTACGTACGTGATATATGTGTATAGATATAAATATTACATATGCACACTCATACGCATACGTGCACAAATTGTTGTCATTGCTGGAGAACTGGTTTTAAAGTGCAAAAGTTGGGGCTAATCCTGCAGACGTGTTTCAAGACAGTGATAGTGACATACTTGCAAGATGAGGCATATCAGGTGAAATGCAGCAAGGTGCTGAGAGGCAAATATCTTCAATACACAACCCTGGTGTTTTTTCCCTGGTGGTGAGACCACTCTGCAACTGGTAAAGAAGTAGATACCCTCCAGCAGGACCAGCATGGGAAGGGTCTTTTCCAAGACTGGTTTTTAGTCAGATAACTCAATGCAAAAATGAGGCAAGGAAAAAGTGAATCACTCAGTAAACGCCTTTAAAATTATTAAAAGGTCCAAAAGACAATTTTTTCCAGCCTCTTAGTTCAGACGTTTCTAGGCCTGTCCCCTGTATGTGTCTCAGTAATGGAAAAACCGACTATTCCATCAGGAGCAGGATAAGGCCATCCGTTTATCCAAAGTACAGGCTTTCCTAAAGACAACCACAGATTGCAGGAGATGAAATGATGAAATTTACAGACAACCCTGTGGCTAAGGTGATTTTCCTACTTCAGATATCTCATGAAAATATGTTCTGTGTTTCATGTGAAGAGCCACAATTCACTCAGTTCACTAGGTCAAAAGAAAAATGAGCTTGTAGTCAAGCATATGGAAATAAGGACTTACTAACATTAAGTTTGTCTCAGTCTTAGGGGTGCTGTCTCATAACCTTGAAGTGATCAAAGCTGGAATTTTAATGTCCTAACACAATAAAACAACTAAAATAGACTAAGGTCTAATAGACTGGGACTTCTTACACATGCTGGTCAAGTGAGAAGGCAGCAGGGATCGTCTGAGGAGGCAGTCATTACCTTGTGGGTAAGATATATTTTTCTAGTGGATTTTGAAATTATTAATTCTGCAGAGTAGTTCCTGAACTGAAGGAAGAAGTAATTTTCTTCAGTGGTGTCTGGGAGCGAGCAGAGGGAAGTGGCAGAACTTAGAGCTATGTGGGCAGGGTTAGGCTGCTACTCTGTAGCACTGATGGCTTTGGCAGCAAGAGAAGGTGAGTGCATCCCAGAAGTGTGTCAGTTTTGTTTCCCTCTCTTCCACGGAGATGCTGCTGGGGCCAGATGCACTGACCATGACTTCTCTTGTCACTGCCCATCCCTTCTCATCCCTTGGGACAGCGTGGCTCTGGGCAGAGAACACAGCTCAGCCCAGTGGAGAGGAGTGGACAGTCAAAAGTGGTGATGCTGTGTGGAACCAAGCCCCAGTGGAGAGGAGTGGTCAACAGCAGCGGCACCAGTGCAGGAAGCAGACATGGGGATCCAAGTGGCAGCATGGCACAACACTGACAATCTAGCTTTGGGAGTTTGTCCATCAATTTTTTCCATTGTCTCGGGCTTGGGGACAAGGACAGCACTGTGGGGAGCACCTGCCATCTTGTCCTTTGTCCCAGTGGCCACACAGAACTAAGCTGAGATGGTTGACACATTTTCGTGTGTAAAGCACCTTCTTGTTTTATATGCTCTTGTTATTAATGTTGCTGCTGCTACTGTGCATTTCTTTTTCTGTTGCTTTTGGCTCAGTAACTTGTTGTCTCAACCCATATCCCTCTCCAAACTGGCCCTTTAGACGCAGCATTTTTCTGCAAAACTCTAGATCCAGAATCGTGGGTGAGCAGTGGCAATTGTCCTGTTCAGTTTTGGTACATCTGAGATGAGCAGGTACAAGCTGGACTCCTCCAGTAATTTGGCTGCCAGTGATTAACAAAGCTGAGTGTGAAAAAGGTGATTTCTTAATAATGATAGAAGAGCCTAATTTGGAGGCTTTAAGAGAACTGCCAAATTTTGTTCCAGTATATGCAAGACAAAGCCCAAATAAACAAACAATGCTGGGCAAGTATTTCCCTACTGTTAGTTCAGGTTGAGTCATCACTCTTGCAGTCAAAACTTATCTTCATGTAACACAAAATCATGGAATCATGTAACACAAAAAAATTTTGTTTGAAGTTTAAAAACTTAAGACTGGAGCTTAATAAAATCATACATTTCTGCCAAACACACTGGAAAATATGAGACAAGCCTAGCTATAAGTTTCTTCCAGTTTTTATGACAAAAAAAATATTTCATGACATATTTATCTAAATTTTCTACCCAGATCAGGAACAAGGCTACCTCTACATCCATTACTATAATGAGAAGAATTTTGTACCCATGCTACAAATTCTAATTGCATGCCATAGTAGTTAATGGGAGGCTAATTTCATACATGCACCCACACTCACAATTTAAAACAAAGTCTGAAAAAGAAAATTGTCTTGTTTCAGTCTTTGACAAACATGAAATTGTACGAATGTCAGTACATGCAACTGTAAATAAAATAGAGACAAAAAAAGCTGAAAATAAAGGTCAGTGAAAGCTGAAATTTTCCCTCCTAGACATAATACAGTATAAAAAGTTATTACCAGGCCTTCCAGGCCTTGCACAACTTTGCCCCCTTCTACATCTCATCTCTAGTTGCTCATGACCTCTGCTTTGCCAATTCAACTTACCTTTTGACTATCTATGTTTATATAACCCAGATTACTATGGTACTGGAAAAAGATCTTGCAATCTTTTAATGTTTTTATCACTGTGAGACAGGGCCAAGCTATTATACCTACTTCCCTACAGAGGGAACCTGGGTGAAACAAAGGTAAGTAATATTTTTTAGGTGTGTAGAGTCTAGCATTAAGGTGCTTGGAAACTCTTAGGAAAAAGTCCCTATAAACACATCAAACTGCCTTAATTTATGTCCCTCCTCTTTTATTCAATCCTCCTGAGCTATTTTGAGAGTCCCTTGTTCCATAGCCATTTTTATAAGTGACTCCTATAAAAAAACACCAACACCTGAGATCTTATCATGCCCAAAAGAGCATCGTTTTAATACCTGTAAAATTTGGGCTGCACCCAGTGTTATCACAGGAAGTATGAAAAGTAAGGAGAAGCTGCAGCTTGAACCATCCATTCTTGAATGCTTCAGAAAGACCCTCTTTGAGGCACCATCTTTTTTCTCTGTTATCTGACACAAATTAATTCTCTTCATCAAAGCAACTCCCAAAATCTTGGCGCTCACAAATTCATTCCTCTGCCAAAACCACTCTATGTACTAATTTCTAGGTAGCTGATTGCTACTGTCTCTGGAACTTTCCTTTGCATTCAAGTAAAATCATGACTTTCCCTATGTTAAAAATTGGAGTATGTATGCTCATTACTAACTTATATCTTGTCTATGTAAAGAACTCGATGTTTTACCTTAGATAATATAGCTTCCTCCCTAGATGAGTCTGCTTAGTCCAAGTTCTGAATCGGGAGTCTCAACTCTGCTCTAATCCCAAGGAAGTGCCAAAAATACCCAAAAATATGCTTGTTGGTTCTGTTATAATTTCAGTATCATCATCAAGATTCAAAGATTACCTAAAAGTGAGCCAATTCCAATCCTCTAGTTGAGGCTATGTAGATTCACAGACCTGAGGTAGGTGTCAGTGCATTGCTTTATTCTCTGTTTAGATTAAAGGTTTGCTTTATGTCTAGGAGAGGTTAAGGTCTTTCATTTTTTGATATTTTATAGAAGTTCAGACTTTATTCACTGAGAAAAACACTAACAGGGGGCCAAACACTTCTAACAACATGGCAGTTTTAGTAGTAAGTATTAAAAGTCAAGAAAAACCCCAAGCCCTTCCTCAGTGTTTACCACAGTATTTTCAAATGTAGAATCACAGAACTGTACATGCAGATTTTCCATTAGTTTCTTAACACAGAGGAGAAAAGATGCTTTTCTTTCCAATGACAGAGCAAGAAAATATGATAAGAAAACCTGCCCTCATATTTACACGGTCAACTAAAATCCCTTTCCACTTCTAACTAAACATGATGTTTTTCAGTCCCTGTCTTGAGCAACTTTCTAACATTGTAAGCTACTGAGCACAGTGAGTGTTGCAGATGTAAATCAGGCAAGAAAAGTGTGCAACCTACATGAAAATGTATAACAATTGTACTTCATGGTGAAAAATTCAATGTCTGTAAAATATGACTGACATTGAAAATAAGAAACACTAAATTAAGATCTCATTTTTATGCTTGCATCGCTTGCAAATTTTAAGGTGAAACATTCTACACACAATTTATAAATTAATGAAATTGAGATTAAATGAGCAGGCAGTAATAAAAGGAATATAAAAAGGTTGCTTTTAAGATGTTCCTAGAGCCCTGTCTCAAAACAATAATCAAAGTGCCTTCCAGTTAGCCTGTTAAGGATATCTAGCTCCCCAAAAAGGATTTAAATGAAATGTTGCCATTAATCTATTCTGTCTGAAAGTACACATCACCCTCAACATATGGGCATTTTATGTCTGAAACACAGTTGATTAGGAAATGTAGCCTGCTGCTTGGTTTATTTTTTTAAAAAAGAAACATGGAATAGTAATACAGTATATTGGGTATAAGAGTGGCTTTATTAGAATAATCTCTCCCTAAAGATGCTTTAAGACTAACCCATCCACTGACCCATGAAGGGTAAATGCTAAATTCTTACAGTCAAATATATTCATTGTAACCCTTAGAAAAAGACAGATGAGCTATGACTCATCTTAAAAGTACTGTGAGATGGATAAGTACTTACTATCACCTGGAAGGTGATCACCATCACTAGAAGCATCACCTCCTAGCTGTTAAAGATGACTGAATTCCTACAAAGACGGTTTGTTTACATAGCCATAAAACTGCTATACTATTTCACTCTCTCTGTCTCCCTGTATACTTTTAGTTTTATAACACTGCTCTCATAAAAAGGTAAATTTCAGATACTGCAAAGGCAACAGGAAAGTAAACTTTTATTAAACAATTTAATTTTTTAAGAAGGCAACATAATATAATAATTTAGAAACCCTTAATCTTAAATCAGAAAATAATTTATTAAAGTAGCAACTGTGCACACGTCGCAGCATGAGGCTTTTTGAAGACCCACTGAAGGCTGAACAGTGATTTTCCTCTAAGCTCAGCCAGTGACAGTTCTGTAGCACATGGTGTCTGAACTTGGCCCCAGCAGTACGTGGCTAAATACCAGTAGGTATCACAGAAGACTGATGAGAATTTTGATCTCAGGATCTAGGCCAGGGACTTGAACTCCACAAACTGAGAGTCTTCACAACACTTGGAACTTCATTTGAACCTGGAGGAACTCAGAAACTAATCCTTAGTGCATTGTAACTTTGCCGCAAGGGTTATCAGGGTATAGGGTATAGAACACACCAGAACAGGGGAAACCACACAGTCCAGTTCTCCTGCATTCATGCTTAGAGGGAAACTGGGAGCCAAAAGCTACTACTTCTCAGAAGCACAAGATCCAGGCAAAATTTCATGTTAGCCTTCTGGCTCCATCTGCCAGCTGTCTACAAAAAAGGTCAGATGCTGACAATGAATTTGGCTGGGACCAAGAACCATGTATCAGGATGATCCATCCTACCTGAAAAAAAAAAATTAAAATAAATTACCTTCCTTCTACCACCATTGCCTCACAAGAAGCTCAGAATAGTGTAGATTAGAGTTACTTGGTGAATATTTACCAAGCTTGTGGGTTACAGTTCATGAATGTACTGCTCTGGCCCAAATAGTGCATTCAGTATTTGAGGCTCAGAACTCAGGCACATGCTTCCTGGACCAATGACAACACTAGGTACAAAGGATCTTCCTCAGGCATGGGAGAAGTATCCCACACAAAGCTTATCTAAACAAATGTACTCTTGCTCCAGAAGCTATCATTTCCTAAGTCTATCATTTCAGTATGATTGATACCGTGGATTGCACTAGTCATAGGACTGTCCCTCTCTTGCTGCCTTGAACTCTAGCCATCTAGAGGTTAACAACCCCACATTTCTAACTCCTGGGACCACCACTTCAACAGGCTGCCCTGACATCATGGACCACATTTTTCTAGTGAGGTAGCCTGCATCTTGAAAAACTGGAAAACAATGCTGGTATGCACTGGAAAGGGGTGTGGGGGATTTTTGCGGGTATGTGTCTGTTTGGTTGGTTGTTTGTTTCTTTGCTGTGATTCTGTTCAGTTGGATTTTTAAGGTTTTGAGACAGATTTAAACCATGCAGTGTACTTAACCGTTGGTATTAAAGGTTGATATCCTATTAGAAATACAGGCCATATGTTTCTACTGTGGTACACCAAAAAATTACCAAGTACATTAATGATAGAGAGTTGCCTTTAATTGATGAGCACATGAACACAAGAATCAGAATGAGAACCACATTCATGTTTGATAAACCTATGCCTGCTCCTGGTACATATTTCAAAAGCACAAAGTTCATTAACAGCACAAAGAAGTAAGTAACTACAACCTAATGAGTCAGAGCAGACAACTCTCAGACACATCATTTTTCAAGTCCTGCTTGCTCTCTGCAATGCTTGCAATATCTCCCAAAGTCACCAAAAGGGTTTAAATCTAATTTAATTCGCTCATGTAATACTAGAGGAATTAGGGTACTAGTCGCTGGTGACTGCATTTTAGAAGGAATGGAGGGCCTACTGGACGTGCAGGGAGGTGTGTTGCCTCCCTGTGATCTGGGTCAGTGACATTACCAATAAACTTCCTAGCACTGCCCACTGATTATTACCCACTACTGGTTTTCCAAGTGGATAGTGATGAAGTCGCAAGAAGAAGGCTGTGGATGACCATGAAAAACTTCCAGACCTAGGGACAACTGATTAACACAAGTTGTTTTCTGCTCTGTCCTGCCAGTTGCAGGGAATGTTGGGGAAAGAAATGTGAAAATCATGCAGATGAACACTTGGCTTTGAGGCTGGTGCTACCAGCAGAATTTTAGGGTTTTTGGTCATTGATCAGTTTGTATGACAGAGAGCCCACTGGCAACAAACAGGGTGCACCTGTCTCAAAGTGGGAAAAGAATCTTAGCTAGGGACTTAGCAAGGCTTTTTGCAGGAGCTTTACACTAGAGTTGAAGAGGGATATGGATGTTGCCAGGGTCGACAAAGACAAGGTGTGGTATAGGGAGGACTGTTGCAACCACCCAAATAGCAATAAAAGGCTCAAAAAAGGGTATCTCCAGCAAGAACAAACACCTGAAGAAATAACCATAAGACAGGAATATGGGGCAGTCCTTCTCATCCTCACTTGGATATTGACTCAATCATAAAATGCCTGCAGATCAACACATGCAGTATGGGGAAAAAACAGGAGGAACTAGAGGTCTGTGTGCACTCACAGGGCATTGATCTTATTGCAGTTAAAGACATGATTTGCATGACTGGCATCATAGAATTATAGAATATCCTGAGTTGGAAAGGACACTCAAGGGCCATTGCAGTCATGACTGAGTGTGGCTATTGATGTCTACACGCTGTTCAGAAGAGAGAGGGGACAAAGGAGAGGTGGAGGCATCCACCACAAGAGGTAGATTGAGTGTGAAGAGCTGTCTTTGAAGAATAGCCACAAGCAGGTTGAAAGCCTGTGGGTAAGAGTCAGAAACAGAAGAAACAAAGAGAAGCTTGTGGTTGGCTTCTACTTCAGCCATCCTGATCAAGGGGATCCTATTGATGGAGACTTCTTGCTCCAGCTACTGGAAGCATCGCACTCACAGACTCTTACCCTTCTGGAAGACTTCAACCACCCTGATATCTGCTGGGAAAGCAGCACAGCAAGCTGTAGACAATCCAGGAGACTCCCAGAATACATGGAGTAAAACTTCTTGACCCAGATAATAGCAAGTCCTTCCAGAAGAGATGTGTTACTGGATCTGTTGACCATCAACACAATTGAGCTTATTGGGGATGTCAAAATTTGAAGAAGCCTGGGCTGCAGAGATCCTGCACTGGTGGAGTTCACAGTCCTGAGAAGTATGGGTCAGGTAAGGAGTAGGATTTGGCTCCTGAACTTTAGGAAAGCAGAATTCCAGCCTTCCAGGGAGATAGCGGGATCCTGTGGAAAACTGCCCACAGGAACAAAGGGGTGGAATAGAGCCAGCAGATCTTTACAGAAACCTTCCATAAAAGGCAAGAGCTAGCAATCCCCAGGAGCAAGAAATCAGACAAAGAAGGTAAGAGACCGCTGGTCAAACTGAAGGGAAAGAAGCAAACTAATGGACAGTTGAGGCTAGGACAGGTGACCCAGGGAGAGTATAGAGACAAAGTAAGGTTGTGTAGTGACAGGAGAAGAAAGGCCAAGGTGAAGATGGAACCAAACCAGGCAAGGGATGCAAAGAAAAACAGAAAGGGCTTTTATGGTATGTTAACCAGAAAAGGAAGGTCAAAGAGGGTGTACACCCTCTGATAAACAGTGCTGGAAAACTGGTAACAAAGGATGAGGAGAAAGCTGAGGTACTCAGATACATTTTTGCCTCAATCTTTATTGGCAACCTCTCTTTCCACACCTCTCAAGAGGATGGAAAGCAGGATGGAAACAGGGGAAGTGAAGTTCCTCTTAATGCAAGGACCTAGGGAAGATGTGATTGCTCGGTCTAAATATATTTTTTTCCCCCTGAAAATTGGGGATGATACTGAAATAAAAACAAACTGGACATGAATGTTTCTAGCTGATAATTAGAAGGTTTCCTAACTACCGCAGTAGAAGGTTTGGAATGAGGTTTCCAGTAGGATTAGCAGGTAAATCCATATGTAAATACATATGTGACAACATAAGAGTTAAAAAAAAACCCAAAAAACCATTTTACTTCAACATGAGATAGTTATGAAGGGCTACATAGTGTAGGAAAGACAGACCAGGAAAGTGCAGTGGTAGAGTTGCTTTGTATGTGAGGCAACACCTGGAATTTTTTAGGCTCTCTCTTGGGGTGGAGGACAAGCAAGTCAAGTGCTTTTGGGTTAGGATAAAACAGCAGACTAGTAAGGGTGACATTGTTGTGGGTGTTTGCTACAAGTAGACTGAGCAGGAGGAGTAAGTGTATGATGCCTACAGGCAGCCTGAAGCAGTCTCGAAGTCACAGTTCCTGTGGGGACCTTTAATTACCCTTATATCTACTGGAGAAACAACACATTGAAGTACTAACAGCCCAGAAGGTTCCTGGAAAGCAGTGATGACAGCTTCCTGACACAGGCAGTGAGAACCCCAAAAGGAATTATGTGCTTCCTGACCTCATACTAACAAAGAGGGAAGGCCTTGCTGGAGATGTGAAAGCTGGGAGCAGCCTTGGCTCTAGTGACTGTAAGACTGTGGAGTTCAGTATCAAGGAAGGAGGCAAGGAGGAAGCAGGGCAGCAAATAAGATTGTAACCATGGATTTCAGGAGAGCTAATTTTAGCCTCTTTAGGGATCTTCTTAGAAGACTCCAATGGAAACAGGTCCTGAGGAAAGAGAAATCTAAGAGTTGGTTCATATTCAAGGATCACATCCTCCAGGCTCAAGAACAGTGCATCCCAATGAGCAAGAAATTTGGCAAAGAGGTTAAAGAGAGATCTTAACGTATGAATAAAGAACTCCTGTCAATACTCAAGCAGAAGCAGGAAATACACAGGAGATGGTAACAGGTTAGGTCATGTGGGCTGAATATAGAAAGGTTGTCAATATAAGTAGAAATGAGGCAAGGAAGGTCAAAACCCCTCTAGAATTAAATATGGTCCTGAATGTCAAAGACAACAGAAAGGGTTTCTTCAAATATATTAATAACAAAAGGAAAACAAGGAAAATATGGGCCTATTACTAGATGGAGGGGGGACCCTGTTCAAAAAAAGGATGCAGACAAGATAGAGTAACTGAATTATGAACTTGCATCAGTCTTCACTGACATGGCCAACCCTTGGGAATCTTTGACCTAGGAGACCAGGGTCAAGGAACATTGGCTAGAAAACTTCCCTCTGATAAGGAGGAGGATTCCGTTAGAGAACATCCAGGCAGATTTAATGCGTGGTCCATGGGTCTTGATGGGATGCACCCATGAGTGCTGAGTGAGCTGGTGGACACCACAGCAGGGCCTTTAATGGTCATCTTTCAAATGTTACAGAGACCAGGAGAGGTGCCGGAATAAATGTCACCTCAGTCTTCAAAAGGGCCAAGGAGGACCCAGGGAAATACCAGCCAGTCAACATAGCTGAGTTGCTGGAAAGGTGATGGTGCCTCATTCTATCCGTTTCTATCCACATGGATGACATGAAGGGGATCAGAAGTAGTCAGAATGGATTCACTAAAGGTGAATGGATTCACTAAAGGTGATTCATGCTTGACCAACATGCTGGCCTTCCTGATGGGACAACAACCTGGATGGATGAGGGGAGAGCAGTATGTATTGTCTACCTCAACTTCAACAAGGCTTTTAACACTGCCTCTCACAATGTCCTCATAGGTAAACTCAGGAAGTGTGGGCTGGATAAATGGACAGCAAGGTGGATTGAGAACTGGATGAATGGCACATGACAGAGGGACAAAATCAAAAGAAGAGGGTCTAGCTGGAGGCTTGTCACTAGTGGTATCTGCCAGGGGTCAATATTGGGTCCAGTATTGTTTAACTTGTTCATCAGTGACTTGGGGAAAGAGGCCAGGTGCCTCCTCAGGAAATTCTATATATAAATATCAGGTGCCTCCTCAGGAAATTCACTGACGACACAAAACTGGGAGGAGTGGCAGATACCACAGAGGGCTGTGCAGCTCTTCAGAAGGACCTCAGCAGGTTAGAGAGATGAACAGAAAGAACTATCTGAAGTCCAGCAAAGGCAATTGCAGAGTCCTGTGCCTGGGGAAGAATGACCCCCTGCACCAGTGCAGGCTGGGGGCCAAACCAATGGAAAGCAACTCTGCAGAGAAGGACTTGTGGGTTCTGGTGGACAGCAAGCTGTCCCTGTGCCTGCTGTGAGCCCCTGGCCAAGGCAGCCAATGGTCCCCTCGGGTGCATTAGGAAGAGCATTGCCAGCAGGTCAATGGAGATGATCCTGCCCCTCTACTGAGCCCAGGTGAGGCCACAGCTGGAGTGCTGAGTCCAGTTCTGGGCTCCTCAGCACAAGAGCAACATGGAGCTCCTGGAGTGGGTTCAGCAAAGGGCAACAAAGATGATCGGGGGACAGGAGTTCTCTCTTTCTTACAAAGAAAGAGAGAACTGGATCTGTTAGCCTTGAGTAGAGACAACTGAGAGGTGACCTCATTAATGTGTATAAATATCTAAAGGAGGGTGCCAAGAGAATGGGGCCAGGCTCTTCTCAATGGTGTCAAGCAATACAAGAGGCAACAGGCATTGATGTAAGAAAGTTCCACCTGAATATAAGAAAGCGCTTTACTGTGAGGATAATCTGGAGAAGTTGTGGAGTCTCCCTCACTGGAGATAATGAAGAACCATCTGGACACAGTCCTGTGTCATGTGCTCTAGGATGAATCTGTGCAGAGAGGTTGGAGAAGATAGCCATCTGTGACAACTTCAGCTAGTATGTTTACAGCTGCACTTTCAACCACAATCTGTTTTCTCTGTTTTTCACTTCTGAGTACTACCTTGATTTGACCTCCATGCTGTGTGTGTGACACTTTTTGTTTTTCTTTGTTTAAATATAGAAAATTTAGAGTACATTTACTGCTTTACCCTTACCATCTCATTTTATTCTCTATTCCATATGACCCATGAGTGTATATGTTATAATAACTCTGTTTCAACTTCTATTACCCTTAGTGCTGCTGTGGGAATCTACCAGTCAACACCTGCTAGATTCACACCATTCAACACCATTGATATAATTATCAATACCTACTGCATTCTTAATCAGAAGGAAGAAATCCAAGGAGATAAATACATGAGGAGACCAGTATACTTTGCTATCTCCATATTAATAAATAAAGGCAACTTTTCTCTCTCCTCACAAAGTGAGAGGAGCCATGTAAAGACATGCACAAGAAAAACAGTGCATTCTTTAAAACTTAAGCATTTGAGTCAGAAGCTATCTTTTGGGCATGTCTTCAGAGATCAAATTTACCTTCACCCCTAGAAAATCTTATTATTTCCCTTATTCTTCTGCAAATATTGTACCTTAGTTACAGTTTAATAAACTTCATTCATCAATTTATACCACTGATCTTATTCATTCACAATTTATTATAATAGGAGGTTTTTCACAAGCAGCAAAAGAGATGCAACTCCTAAAGATATATCACTGCTTTAGTTTACATTTCCCATAGCATGGCTCACTAGGTCTATAATGTATTTTTCACACTCTAGTGTTTGCTCAAAGACTCTCAAACACAATATAAATTCCTCTGTTAAACCACACAATTATTTTTACTAATCCATTGAGAATGGCAAAGCTGAAGTGTTTGAACTGAGGCAGCTTGGTACAATAATCTAACAGTTCATTCAAGCAGGTGCAGGAAGTATTATGCAAATTTCAACTAACTTCTTTTTTATGCATGAGCACCTCACATTAATATTCCTCAGGCATAAAATTCATTCCTTTGACAGTCACCACTAACTTGCTGTAATCAGTTATCACCAGGGTGGTATCAACCTGTACATGCTACAAATGGAACACGTCTTCCCAACTACCTTAGTTTAAAGGACATAAGCGGTACGAGATGACCTGGGTTTAATGCACAGAAGCAATCAAAAGTAGCAGAGTGGTGTCCCACAGCCACCACCAGCAGAGATTCTTGGAGAGTTGAACTTGCATTTGAAAGCTGTGTATTGAAAATTTTCTTCTAAGATACACTTGAACGGTCTTCCCAAAAAACTCCACAGAGTATGAAGATCATCATTAAATTCTGTGAGGGAAAGTGTACTTCCTGTTTGCAATTCATTCTTATTTCATTGAAAATAAACATTAGGAAGTTTTGCCAGAACAAAGCCCTGCTAATTACAGACGCTAAGAAGCCTTCATTTAAATCTATAAGACCTGATTTTTTGACCTTTTTGGACCTTTTTGAAAAGGTTCCAGCACACAGAATGCAATCAGTCTTCACAGGTTCTGTGAAACTGAGGAAGCAGGATTTGAGAAGATGGCTTTCCCCACTGGTTAAGGTTGTGGGGAGAAAAAACCCTCCTACTCATCAAACTTCATAGAATCAACTAGTATGGAGAACTTCACAGAGCCTCTTCCCTTAAATCTTGGTCACACATATTGTGAAAATAGCATCATCCCTGGCTGAAATAAACTTTATATATACCTAACTACTGAGCATCTAGACCAATAGAACCTGCCAATAGATATCTTTCCTGTCTACCTACCACATGCATTTTATTACAGAGCTCCTGCTAAGGTGCTTTCTGCTGGGTCGTAAATACGCTTCAGAATTCAGCTCTAGCTACCAACGAGAATTCAGTGCTGTATAGAGGCATGAGTGCACCAACATGTATTAGCATCCTAAATCTGATTATCTGGGGCTTTCTCCTACAAGCTCTGCCCATGGGACAGGAGTTCTTAGCATTCAAACCTCACTGAACCTACATTTCAGGCACACCAGCCTCCATTCCTTGTCTCTTGCCCTGCCTCCTGGATGTGCTTGGATTTACACTGTAGATAGCTTATCTCCTGAGCCAAGCTCTTATATGCATGTTGTAGGCTTGTCTCTAGTCCTGTCTTTGACATCATTTCCAGGTATTCCCATTTGAGATCCCTGGATAGGAATTGGATCTGGTTTCAGACCCCTCTGTACCCCCTTTCCACCACTGGAGGTCATCCACTTCTGGCTCATCTCCTCTTAGGAAACAGCAAGCCTCACTGCTCCCTCACAGGAAGACAGACACTGAATAGTCCTGTGACAGATCCCTTGTCTTCACAAATTCTTCTTTTTAGCGTTTCTGCAGTAGAAGACTCCAGCAGGAAGCCTAAAGCTCATCTCAATACTGAAAAGCAGCTGTATCCCACTGTTGTACTCCATCCAACCATTCCACCATCACAGACATTGCATACTATTACTCCTAACATTCATCCACACCATTCATCCACACTAGAGGCTTTTCTCATTCAACAGATATCCAACAAAGTAGTGGACAGAACCTTTCACTGACCTGCATTGGACTGAACATCACCAGGAGAGTCATGCCATTGTCTGGGCTAACAAAGAGTCTTAAAATGTTCACCAAGTCCAACATCCACTTTCTAAATTGCCTACTTACACTCCAGAGACAATAAACAAGTAGGACAATGGCATCTGCTGCACTGTACTTCCCCAAGCAGCCCCTTCTGCCCTAAACTTCAATACAGCTCCTAGAGACCAAGCTCCTAGAGACCAACACATGCTTTTTACCTATTGGTTATGCATTTGATACTTCTTGAAGCATATAAATTAAATCCAAATTCAGAGATACATTCTTTAAAAGGTGACTTGGAAGATGAATAAGAGGAAATTTTCTGTGCTTAGTAGCATGTGAAATGAAAGCATATTTGTGAAAAAATATCAACATGATTATTATTAAGACATTTGAAACTATTTTTAATTTACTAAACCATAGTTTTTATTTCAGCAGTGAATGTAATGAACTGTATTAAACTCAACAGTAGCAAGAGCAAAGGTTTATTAGGTAGTTTACAAAATCTCACAAAACAGGTCAGTTGAGAGTAAAGATTGTCAGCTGAAACTGTGACTTATAGCAATATGTCATTATAAAAAATAAATGGGTTTATGGGTTTATATTTCTGTGTTGCATTTGAGATAAAAATACAATCCAAAAGTAGAAAAGTCTTTCCTGCCTTGCACCATGGGTAGATCTGTGTTAAATAGGCATAACACATTCCCATTCTGCCAAGATAGAATTTTACATGTACTGAGGTTGGGTGTAAATGACCTTAATTAGGTTAGGTAGTAATCAGGTCTTGTGTCATAGGAATACAGGTCGTACATACATGGCCTTTAATAAATTAACAAAATAAATATTCCTTCTGGAAATAGAAGCTAATTCTATCAATCATGAGTAAATGATTTAACAGCAGAGAGGAATCACCCCCCAGGTTTACTTTGGAATCTTCTCCATCCCAGTCCCCCCCAAGGAGAGAAGGATCACATCCCAAATAAATTAATTAAAAGTTGTAAATACTTCTTCTGCTGTACAGTCACTGTGCTTTACTAGACACACAGTCTCCAGATATGCAAACCCTTGTGTGGGTTTCATTCAGCTCTGTCATCCCAGCATATCTGAAGGGGCTGCTTTGTACCCAGAACAAGGCCTGAAAGGATTATCACAACACTTCTCCTGGAGACATTACATATTGCCACAGTCCTAGGCAAGCCTCCCTTAATTTCCCTTGACAGTTCATCATATCCTGACAGCAAATTCCTCTCTATAAACTTGCAGGCTTTTTGTCCTCCACATCACACAGCCTGGACTAGAAGTTTCCATGGCTGAATGCAAGTGTTCTAGATTTCATGTTACTTAGGTTTGATTTTATTGCTTAAGAGTCTGTTTAAGATTTTTATGTAACACAGCATGCCATTGGTATGATTATTAAGTTGATATACTTTGATGGTGTTTTTTGCGTTGTCTAAAATGAGTGAACATTACTTCAATTAAAATTACATTATAAAATAAAGCATAGTAAACAAGCATGGTTCATGCAAACCAGCATACTTATTGTGGTCAAAATATGCAACATTGGCAGCAGCTAAGATGCATCTCAGAAGTCTCCTCTTTGACCAATAGCATTCCAGTAAAAAAATTACAAAAATATTAATAAATGGCCATTGATTGTTCTAGAGTATGACATTTACAAGTTAGATATGTTCTATCAGAATCCACTGTAATTTGTCACTTCTCATCAAACAAGCAGATTTGGCTCTCACCTGAACTTACATGACATTTGTCTCTAAGAGAAGGCATATTTTACTGAAAAGATTGGAAAGTTACTAGAGAACCAATATCACAGCATGTGAATAAGAAAGACTACTGCACACGTTTCCAGGTGTTGCAACAGATTTCCCCACATATTCTGTGTATTTTATGACATACCAAGTAGTTCAACCAATTAGTCTTTCTGGACAATTGACAAATAGCCAGTGTTTGCCGTTTCTGTCTTTATATACAATTTGTTTTGCAATTAAAGGAATAAAACAGACAAGTACTAAAACCTCCTCCTCCCTACATCTGACATGAGAAATACCTGCATTCAAAGAGCCACAAATTCCATTACCCCATCATTTTATACCAGGACCTGAGCTTCATTGCAGGTGAGAGATAGTGAGTGTCTAGGCTACTGTGTCTCCCTCTAATTCATGTTGGAACCAAAAAGACTACTCAAAAACAGTTGGAGAAACAGTTGTAACCATGGTAAATAACTTTGCTTTGTCTGACCAGTTCCAGCCTCATTAACCTTTACTTCCTATAGACTGACCCTTTTTTAAGCTCTACCTGGTGTCCCTTGTTTTTATTGAATTTTCATTTACTCTATTTCAACATAATCTGAAACATTTAAGGGGGTAGGATGCTCTCTGAAGTCACTTCTGTGTTACATTACACACTGTAAATCTGTAGGCTATATCATATTGAACATATTCAACATGGACTGGTCGGACTGGTCACCGTCATAAAAGCAGCTTTCCCATCTTCTAGAAGTTGTGATATGACTTCCTGCACACAAGAGTGTAGCAGAAATGCAATATTATTAAGTAAATGCAATATCATTAATTCCAGCATTCACTGAAATTATTAACAATTTGCATTTGCCTGACTAATATCATCACTTTTTCTACATTCAGAGCTGTAAAGCTTCCTCAGGGAAACAGAACAGCTCAGTACCTGTGTTTTTCAGGATTTTAGGGCTTAAATTCTGGTGTCAGAGCCTGGCTTTTAGCAAGCAAAGGATGCAATGGAAACAGGGATTTGCAAAAATAACTCCTGTTTCTTTTTAGCTTACTGCTGTTTGTTACTGCCTCTGAGAGAAGAGATGGTAAAAATCTTTTTGGGGGAGAGTGAGATACACTTATATATGGTAATGATTTTAAAAAATGAAAAAGAATTTATTTCATAGCTATAGGTTTCATTATTTATTTAGTAGCTTATCCAATAATTCTTCTAGCCATGAACAACAGCTTCACTTCAAAAGAAAACCCACAAAAGCATTCAGAAATCCGGTAAGTGCAACATTTTGTGCATGTGCTTGTCAGGGACTGATATCTTGTGTTACCCAGTGTTTGTTTAACAGAATCTTATCAATGATTTAATGAGCTGTTTGTTAGGTAGGAATTTTCTAAGAGGAAATGCCACAGTCAAAGACACAGTTTAAAAGAAAAACTGTTGAATGGTAACACAAAAAGGTTGAATAGTATCTTCAGAAACACATTTATACATGCTTGTTCACTTCCACTTACCCATGAAACAATGCACAGCTAATTTATGTGAGAGTTAACCCCAAAGCATACAGAATTGCTCAGTGACATTGTGCAAGAGCCTAAATAGACACTTGCTTTACATAAGTGCATGCTCCTCCCAGCCTCTTTGCATGTTAGTGCAAGCTTTGGGGAAGACCTTTCATACATATTTTCAATGTACAACAGATGTCAAAACTGCCACTCCGGCTTTTTCAGTTTGTTTTTGAAATTAATAAAACTTCCATTTATAATACTTGTGCTTTAGAAACAGTATACTCATGCCCAGCAACTGCAGTCCTGCTTTTCACAACTTTACATGTTGCACAACTTTACATGTTGCACAACTTTTTATCACAATTATGCTTTCTCTAAATCAGCAGGAAATTCTTGCTAGAACAGCTTAGACAGTGGTACAGAAAGCAGTTGGGTACACAGCACAGAGCAAATCAATACATTAACTTTAGCAGAAGATACTACCTATCCCAGTTACTTACAGGAGGATAGGTAGAAACATAAAACACATTCCATAATGCGTTAAATATAGTGGCTCTTCTTTCTTCATTTATGGGTATTCATTTTCATTTCCTGGATCCTACTGTGAATGTTTCCAGTGGACTGCACAATAGCTACAGTTTAAATATTTCTTAAACAGAGTTTTTCTCAGTGTGGAGACAACTGGCTTATTCCCTGGCACTGAGCACCTGCATTAGCTTCCCTAAATCTATCCCTACACCTTCCACAGTTTTAGATCTAAGAGCAGATGGAAAACAATTTACAGACCTTTAACAGCACTTGTTATTAGTGTCTCTCTTCTGCACACTCATGCTTGAGAAGTGGACTGCCGGGAAACCATCCCCAGGCACAAGCAAGAAAGTCTCCAAGAGCACCTAGGAAGGGACTGAGTAAGAAACACAGACAAGCAAGCTAGGACAGATTCAAGCATAGCATTTCTATTTGCAGTCACTCTTTTCTCTCCTCCTAATGTACTACAGTATTTCAGGATTTGACCTTCAGTGAATATAAATATTGGACAACTTCACTAAAATAGTGATACACACATAGCAACCACAGTTGATATAAGCCCATATGCTTCTGTGGAAAAAGATGATAATGAAACAGCTCTGAGCTGGTCCACAGACATGGTAAAAACTTATCAAATAAATCCTGTCCTATTGGAAACCAAATTCTATTCAGAATACAAGCCCTTCAGGGTGACCAGTTGCTCTCTCTGGTGGTACTATGGATCTTGCACAACTACATTCATGCTGCCTTTTGGTCATATTTGCCCTTCAATCTTAGTCACTGCTTAATATTTTGAGAATAAATCTCATCTGCCTGCACAGTTTCAGAGGATGCTGGTTTTCCACTGGACAGTGTGGAGCAGACCAAAACTTGGATGCACAGAGGATCACACTGATGTAGAAACAGCCAGAAGTTCTCCTCCAGAATAATTCAGCAGAAAGAATACAAACTTCTGAATATAGATAGGCCTTATGAATAAGGAAGGAATGTATTTCAGTGAGAGTAAAAAATGCTTTTTATTCTGGGCATAACAGTCAGTTTAAACATCCACAGCTGTTTAAATGCACCTTATAATTTCCCTAGAAATACTGCACACTACATTGATATATACATGAAGGCATTTACATGTGTAGAAGAGAAAATTCCTTTGAGAAGTCACTCTCCATTGCAGTATAAATATCGTACCACTGAGGTGGAAGTTGTTAGTGTTTCTTACCAGTAGGTCAGTCAGCAATTCCATCTGTCTTTTTGACAATTTGTTCACAGCTTTCCAATTCCCTTGCAGTTTCTTGTCCGGTGAAAACCCCTTAGAATGCACCATGAGTGCAGGTTTCCTTTTTTTTACTGTGTTGCGCAAAGGCAAGCTACAGAGCAGAGGGGTTTTTTTCCACAAGGCCAAATGCACATTCCTTCACAGTTCCTTCCTATCACAGCTGATAAATTCCTGATTCAAGACTGAGAGCAGTTCCAGCCAAGTCCCTCAGCTGTAGCTCCTTTTTAAAAGGGGTTAAACTGCCTCATATTCCATTGGTTTCAATGGGAGACAGAGAGGCCTGCCTCCTCCACGTTACATGGTCCATGTATGGTTTGTATATTGGAGCCAGTTTCATGTACAAGATACACTGACAGCACTACCCAGTCTTTTTATTTTCAGCACTTAAACCAAAGAATTCAGAAATGAGGAAAACCATTTTACTCCGTCCTCCATTTCTGTACCCAATCAGATCCTTCCATTCCTTGTTAGCAAAAGGAAGTTTGTAATGCCAGGATGAGAGGTGCTGAGATCCAGGTGTTAAAATTATTCCTTTTATATTGATATGCTGAATTTAGCATCTTAAATCTTTATACAAATAAAAATTCCAATAATTAAATTATCAGTGAGTGAAATACTAATGAATGTGAGTGGGCCAACGTTTTACCCCTACAGCTCCTGAATATTCCATCTCAAAGAGGAAAGGGCAGGTGAATGCATTTGAGGGTGTATTAAAAAAAATGCCATTTGGAATAGATCTCTCTTGAAAATATTTGCTAAATGATAGAGTGTGTGTTGTTTTAAGCAAACTTCCTTTTTTACTTTAAAAATATTTTAATACTTCAACAGTGTATTACTAAATAAACTGACAAAACATCTCAGAACCTAACATAAACGTGCAATTTTAATGCCTTCTAATCACACAAATCAGCACAAGATTTTTGTACTTGTGCATGACCTTCTTCAAATTATCCCTCCATTTTGGCTGAATGAGAATGAGCATGGGCTATTTGATAAAAAACACTAAGTGTGTGAAATGAGGGGCCCTCATCGTTTCTGCCAGACTCCTCTTGACAGAATGATGATAGAAGCATCACATCCCTGGGAGAGTAAATGCAAACTGACAGGAGATGAGCCTTTAGATGTTGAATATAATCTTGAATTGTGCTTGAAGTGTCTTATTATCTTGTCTTTTGATGTCTGAAGGGGTGGCTCATTGTTAGAAAAAGGAAAGCCCTTGCACATCTTTGCCATCTTTAAAAATTGTTTGGCCTTTAACAACTGCTTTTCCAACTAATGTCCATTTCTCCTGACAATAAATATGGCAGGTCGTCAGCAAGTGACAAACAATTTACTTTACATGCCAAGCTTTTATGTCTTTTGAGAGCTCATGTGGAAGCATATTTTAAAAAGCCAGGAAATTAGCACCATTACAAATGTTAAAATGGCTGTATGTGTGTAGTGTGCTGCATGGTTATTCATTACTGCTATGTTTCTGTTTTAAAGTCCTGTCTTTCCTGTAAGCGGACTGCTGTTAAAGTTTTTTATTTATCATTGACTAAAAATAGTCAATGAAAAATAAAGAGCAAGAGGCAATTTTCTTCTACTCTGAAAAAAGAAGTATTATAGATAAAATACATGGGTAATGCATAAAATCATATTTATTAATCATAACAAATCAATATTAGTAGCAGTATGACACAGTTTACCTGTATTGCAGATCCTCACAATCACATCACTGTTTTTCCACCTTCAAACAGCTTGACTTTTTCTTTTTTTTTTCCAACTTAAAAGTTTAATGACGAATCAGATCAATATGATTCCTTAGCAACTAAATCACAGGCACACTAGTTTTTCCTGTCACAGCACCAGTTTTGTGAAAGCAGTCAAGTTCTTTTTTCAGGCCTCCGTCACTCTGAGAATCCATAAGAATTCTCAAATGGATCATAAACTGTTACAGGGTTCAGGTTATTGTATCATTATAAAAATGTATTGATATAGTACAGATGACAAGACATGCAGCTCTTGTGCTAGTCTATTACAACCATCTGAATACCATAAGAAATATCAGATATAAACAAAATAAAACAGTCAGCAGTACACTGTCTTTTAGGGAGCCTTTTTTTTTTAAAACTGTTTTAAGTTGGTTTGAAATACCACAGTTATGTGAACCCAGAGAAAAGAATACAAAACCGGAAGAACATTTTATTAAAAATAAATAACCAAAAACATGACCAGACCCTAGAGATAGTTTTTTCTTTTTGCAAGAACAGGCCTGATTTTTCTCCTTATGATGAATGTTTCACGCCTGAATTTTCAGATAGAGTATAAAGTAAAACCCTCCCTCCTTCCAGTAGAGCTCCAGACAGCCCAACTACCACAGCTGGGAGAATGCACCCTGTATTCTAGCACATCAGCCTTTACACCAGTCAGGGTCCGCTGACACAAGCAAGCCTGAAATTTTTAAAGTGCTATTCAAAATACACCAGCATCATTTTACACAAATGAGAAAATGGCAATGTGAGAAAGGCTTGACCCCCAAATTCAATCCCTTTGAAGTCCATGGTCACAAACCAGAGTCCCACAAATCCAAGTTGCTCACTGACTAGCACATCTCATCTAAGCAAACCTTTGCATCATCTGGTCCCTCTTTTATTCATTGCTTCATAAAAGCAAAGCTGTGTGGGGGCTGGGGAGAGTGGGAGCAAGCCAGACCAGCTGATTGAAAGATTTTTTTTTCATGTCAGCAACTGTTATGAGAAGGTTCACTGTGCTATATCCACACAGTTAAAATGAGAAGACTCTGCAAACAATGTATCAAATCCCAGCAAGACAGCCGTGCAAGAGTTTTCCCTCACATTCTCCATACCAGGAAGAAAAAAACACATCAACTCAAACAACTTATGCAGATGTTTTTCTTGCTGAATATTATCACTAATTTTATTGCGCTTATGACAGTAAAGTATATTCAATTAGTAGTAAATTTTTTATATGTTTTCATTTCCTTTTTTCTTTAGCTATAAGTTCCATTTTTCCTTCATCAATATTTGTGACTCACAGACCAAATATTTATGACTTCAGGCAAGGAAGTACAAGAAAGGAGGAGAAATATAAATCATAGTTGAGCCCAAATATATCTACCTAATTTCCTTCCCTTCCTTTTAATCTCTGCTGATTTCTCTAGTTGTTTTTTTTTTTAGTAATAATTACCATTTATGTCCTTTTTTTTTTTTAAGTTATGACAATCCACTGTACTTAAGGACTTTCCCACCTTAATGGATGCTTTACATACATTCCACCACTGACCTCCCCATGACAGCAGAGGTGGAGTTTCAGAGCCTAAGCAATACTCATGGAATACACCTGCACAGTAAAGCAGAAACCAAAGGTAACCCCAGGATTGGTTCCATAATTCATCATTTGTTAAATATGAGTGCAGCATAATTATAGAGTGGTTGCCCCTTCCTGTAAGTATGTTTTCTTGGCTTATTTTAGCTCCACAACATAAGAACCCACTGTAGAGGAGTGATTAAAACGAGTGGAGGGCCCAAATTGGCTTGCAAGTATTGATAGGATGAATATCGTGTTGAAATCTGTGGTCTTCTGTGAGGGACAGTCACCCAAGACCTGTCAGAATCTGGCCTCATGTTTATTCAAATCACTGAGGAAATATAACATCTCTACACCATGTGAATAAATCCTAATTGTATGCAAAAGAAAATACAAAAACTACTGCATATAGTATTTGCTCAAGAGATTAGACTGAATTCAAATGATTTTTCTTCCTCTCCAGTTAACACTGTGCTATCTCAAGAAATAATTACACATACTTAATAGTACAATATATTAAAGTATGCCTTAAGGTATGTTAACTGAAAAGTAATTCTGGCTTCTTGATTAAACAGAGGTTTTTGATCATCCTCTTCAAGGAACAAACTCCCCCAAACAGTAATCTTCAAACAAATCACAGAAGCCTAAAGATCTTGACAGATGGAAGCAAAATGCATTTTGCAACTGCCCATGACACAGCTGGATGTGTTTCCAGCTGTGTGCACACACCAAGGAGCAGAAGAGAGGGGAACAGCTCCAAGCCTGGCTGTAAGGAAGAAGGGAAGACAGGAAAGATGGCACTTTTGTTTTTACCGATGTTCTACTTCACAAGCCTTGGTGTTTGTGGTGAGAATAACAGGCTAGGCTGTGTGCCCAATGTGTTCTTGGACAGGACTTCCTTTAAAGTCTTCTGGAAAGACTGACTGCTAGTAATTCTTTATTCAACAACCTAAAACCAAGATTTTAAAATGTAGGACTATGCCAGACTGAGCTAGAAAATGAAAATGATTTAATAAAATCTCTAATGGTCACCAAACCATACCAACCACCATCTGAACTGAAAAGCAGAAAGATGTTCCTAAAAGACAATCGTGTAAACTCCCTGCTAGTTTTGAAAGAAGGAACCGAATGATACACTGCTGTAGAAAATGCTGTTACAAATGCAAAAAAGTCTTTATTACTTATTTGTGTAACATTGAAATCTCCAGTAACATGAAATTGTTTTAGGACTCTGAGTTTTTTTATTGTATTAAAATAATGAATATCATATTTCAGTCACAGAAGCTGTTAATTTTTATTTAACTTTTGTAAGCCCTTTCAAGTGGTGTGATTACTCTGTTTTGTGAAACGTAACATTTTTGTAAGAAAATGTCAAACTGTTCAGAAATTAAAATTATGGTTTTTCTGAAAAAAAGGACATCTGAGAAAAAAAACAAAACTCTCACTTTCCTAATATTGTATATATTTTCTTTTATATTTATATATTTGTTTATTTATATATTTCTTTCCTAATATTTTATATTCTTGTTTCTTGTATATTCTAAAATAAAACCAGAAATCCAAATTTCTTTTAGGCATAAACGGTTGTTTAGTGTTTAAAAAACTTGCTTTAGAGTGCAGGAGTGTGCATTGTTCATTGATTTGGTAGATATAGATATCCCTGAAATCTAGGGAACAAACCCAATTTTAATCTCTCTGAAAACAGCAGATTCTACCTAGCCAGACAGGATGAGGTACTATTCTTCTTTAGATTACATCTGCTTTCAAAGTAAAAGGGCTTCTGAGAGCATCAAAGCAGTATCACAACATAAAGCAGGACATGTCACAATACAAATCTTTCTTTGTTTCATACTGATATTGATTTTGATTTTTAGATGGTAGAAAAAGAGAAAAGCAAGACTTTATGGTTTAAAAACATCAAGCTATTTACATGAAAAATAATATTCCTGTTGAAACCTGCAAATTATGACACATTTGATTTTATACTTTTGTCCCTGTTTAGCATTAATTTTCTCATTTCATCATTTGAATATAGGTGTTACCTCTGAGTTTGTCAGAAATATTTTTGTAGCTCACAAAATAATGTTATTTTGTAAGTACTAATGGTAGTACTAGTGATCGTCATGTAAAAAGTCAGAAAATAAACCATTTGTGGAAGAAACATTAATATGTTGAATATGTGATTAAATCAAAGTATAAAATCCCATAAAGCTGATGTTCCCATCCTTTGACCATCTCTCTCCCTAAAAAGGGACCATAGATGATGGATCCATGAGAAGAAACACTTTCACAAGGAAAAAATTTAAAACAAAGAAGAACCTACAAATGACAAGGAAAAAAAAACTAGGAAGACAACACAAGGAAAACCAAGTGCTACACAGGATATTAAAGAGAAAAATGATCCACAGGAGAATGGCAACCGTTACTATGAGCTTCCTACAGCTACCTCTGCCTTTAGATATTTTTAAAAAATTTATTAACCTGACAGCAGGAAACTTCATACAGATTGCCCTTACAGGGTGCCAGTTTGGCATAAGCACTTGCTGCCTCTTTGTTTAACATAAGGAAATCCAGAGAGGTGTTAAGTTGTGCCATGTGCACATTTGAGCAAATCTAACTTTGCTGCCATCTGCCTCACCTACACATTCCTATGGAGAACTTGATTAATCACGTGAAGTCCAATTGAAACATACCATTATCCTTCCTTTTTACAAATACTTCCTTTTTAAATGTGCAAGTGTCTGATCTATTATTAATCTCAAAACACAAACTAGCAAGGATCTCAATCAAAGAATCTAACAGTTCTTTCACAAATAACCTGTTTACTGTCTAATAGCCAGCACGTCCCCTTCAAAACAGCCAGCCATTTATGTTGCTTTTAAACAAGTTTGTTGCTATTTTTATAACTTCAGAGAGTAGAAAGATTAATTAAAAATGAACATTTTGTCATTCAGTCATACCAATTACATCATAGGATTTAATCGGTTTTTCCTTCCCTCTGTAAGTTGTTCTATGTAAAAATACAGAAAATGAGACTTCAAGACTCATTTGAAAAACACATAGCACACACTTTAAAAAAAACCAACACATAGCACACCTTTTTAAAAAAACACTATTAACTTAAATCAACTTTTGTTTTTAATTATTTTTTTTTTAATGGTCTGTCTTTGTCACAATTCAGGGACAGCTACAAGACTCCTCTTTATTTCCATACAAGCGGGAGGATTTATTAGTGGGGCTGCAATACCTGTCCTTCATCAGCCCAATACTGCTTTCATCAAAGGCTAAGTGAGTAAAACTCTGGTATCCTCAGAGCTAGAACATATGTGCTAGCACCAGTACCATCACAGCCTGAGCTACCTGCAATACCTGAGCACAGCAGCAAAGCTAAGCTGAGGATGGATTTTCTATCTTACCAACCCATCATGCTTTGTGTTTAAATAGTCATAATATCTGTTTTGGTTTTAATGGGCATTTACTCCCCATTCACGAGTACATGTCCCACTGACAGTGAGAATTCTGCCAAGAAATCAGACAACAGCATTTTTCAGAGTAATTCAAGTCCCTGTTTGCAAATACCTATTTAAAAATGCTCATGTAAAATATATCCTTCAGAAATAACAATCAATCACATAGCCAGATCTCTGGGTTCTTTAAGAACTTATTCATTATTTAAGCAAGACATCACTAAATTTTAGAAAATGAATTTACAAGACTGTATGATGACTCAGTCCTGTAAACATACCACCCATTAATGTTTCTCATTGACACAGTCTTTGTAATTAAATAGGGCTCCTAAGCCACAGATTATTTGCTTTAAGGAAAGTATCACACATTCAAGCACTAACAGGATCGGATCTATGGCATGGGTAACTGATAGTGTCTTAGAACAAAACACCCATAATGTGGAAATTAAGGAATAAAATTATGTGAAGAGACAAGAATTTTTATATGCAGATCAAACATATTTCAGATGTTACATCTGTGGCCTCTAAAAGAAGGCTCTGATTTCAATATAAAAACCATTTGGGCCATGAACCCTCCCATCAGAACAGAAATATTCTCTAGCATTTCAAAATGCATCAAGAACAACAAATACGCATTGTCTTCTTCCATTGAAATTACCAAACCTTAGCAAAGTGTTCCTGATGGGCAGAGATCTTATAGGCCTTTAAAATTTGAGGATATAACCAAGCCACTGAGAATCATCCTTAAATACACTAATGAAAGGAAAGCTCATAGTCTGAAGCCCCCACAGGCTAGATATACTGTTAAGGATGATAATGCCAGCTTCCTCACAGCAACCTGGCAATGACCTCTGGTCTGACCTGCAGAGACCACAGTCTCAAGAGGTAAAAGACAATTTAGTCCTTTGTCCTTTGTGACTGAAATTATTCCAATGCCATAAATTCTAATCAAGGCAACTCCAATTAAAATACATATATATATATATATATATATATATATATATAATATATGTTTCTTTCAAGAGTAATACAAGGAATCTACTAGCAGAACATAATCAGCCAGAAACAACTTCTACTTTGTTTCTCTGCAGCATATACATGTTACATAGAAGGATGAACACAGTTCTGAAACATGGATAACAATGTGGGAAAGGAAAATAAAATCCCAAAGCCAGTGCAGAGGTTTGAAAATAAAAACTTGTTTATTTAAATGTGTGCAGATTCATTTAACTCCCATATCCCCACTCCATATTTCAAGCATACACAGCATTATGAAAAGATCAAAAGCCCACTAATGAACCAAAGAAAACCACAGTCATCAGATCCAGTACAAAAAAAAATAAGATTTAATTTCACTGGAACAAAACCTTGCCAGCAAAGGACAAAAAAAAAAAAAAAAAGGATAGCAGTCAATTTTTTTTTCTGTCCTGCAACAATTAAATAGGAAACATTTCTGCTCCAAAATTCGAGGCTTGGCATTGCCCTTGCTATATACTTACAGCTTTTTTTTTTTTCTTTTTTTTGTAGAACTACAGACTGAATCTCAAAAATAACTTTTTATCATACAGTAGAATTACCTTAATATGCAAGTGCATGCACTCCCAGCTTTTTTTCCCCCTGTCATCTAATTATGTCACAAATTGCCTTCAATTAAGCATTAATTAAGCACTAGATCTAAATCCAGGAAAGTCAGCTTCAGTCCACAGGAGGTTTTGATGCTTGGATCAGCCACTTCAGTCTTGGGATTTTTTACCCTACTAAGAATTTAATATACAACATACCCACAGTGTCTATACCAACTTTTGAATCTCAACAATTTATCACACAGCTAAATGTGATGGGTGCTTTTTCTCTTAGAATTTTTTTTTTTCAGAGCAACACTTCATAATTTATACTAGAATTGTTTGAAAATACAGTAAAAAATTACAAGTAGGATTAGTTAAGTTAGGATCAAATACCAATATGCTTATTAAAGTGAAACTGCTACTTAACATTAACAAAAGCTTTCTCTAGTAAGACCAGTGGCATTTGGCCTGGGCTAGTATTTTGAAGGATATTGTAGAGTAAGACAAGTTGATCTGAAAATTACACTGCCAAAAAAGTCAAGAGCCATACTCAGTTTCTATGTTACTTAATTAGATTCTATGGTTAAAATAGGAGATATTACTTCACAAATATTTTTTAAAATAAATAATTCACCACAAGATCTCTTACAAAGTAACTTCACCTCATACTGGGATTTCTGTAACCAAAACAGTGTAGCTGTGCTAACCCACATTTCAAAACTGTATTTTTTGAGGTAATGAGTTTCAGGAGAGATTTCTTTACCAACATTTTGTACCTAATTTTTTATTACTTTTTCTACTTTTTTGTGGTTTCATGTAACTTCAGTATCAAAAGTCTTTAGCATGAAGTATGCAAATTCAAAAGAGTCCACTGGTACAAAAGCACAAGTAGAGGATTACAGACTCCTGGACTACAGGACAGCATTTTCTTTCAAATAGGAACAAATTTTTAAAAATAAATTAAAAAAAACCAAACACCACCAGGAGAAAACAAGCCAGCAAACAACAACAAGGCACAACCCCTCTAATCACAGCTACTCCTGTCCTCATCCACAGAGAGCAGCTGCAACAGAGTGACAAAGTGCATCTTCCCAGACACCTGCACACCAGTTTCAGGTGGAAGTTATTTCAAACTGTCAGGAACTTATGCTGGTATTTCTGAGACTTAAAATGCTGCAGCGTTCATCTGCTTTGTTACTGATAGCAAAGCACCCATAAGAGAAACAAAATTTTAGTGCTTCTTGTAAAAAATAAATACAATTAGTTGTGCTCCTGCCCTTTCCTCACTGGCCAGAGGGACTGTTACTGAAAAGGAACCATTTTGACTGCTAACAAAAACCAAATACCCACTGTTTCTATGGCATGCAGTGAAATACCAGAACAAGGAAATCTGAGAATAAGTAAGTGAATTTTAGAAAAAGTACAGGTGAGAAAGGCAGGCCTTTGCAGAAATAAACTCATCCATCAAAAGAAGCTAAGCAGAATGTGTCTGGTAAAAAAAAAGAAAGCTCTTCGCATCTCATCGTTCAACCCTGTTCAACTATATGAAAATAAGACTCATGAAATGTTGCTAAAATCAACAAGACACACAAATGCTGGTCATTCATTCCAACTAAATCAGTAATGATTTTCACAAATCCTTAAAAAAAATGAAAAGCAGCACTGTAGAAAAACTTTGTTCTCTAGGGACCTGTCTCCTCTTGACTTTCTAAAATGCTCCTCCCTCATCTACTTAAGAGATTTGGGGAAAAATTTTACACAGAATGTATTAATTGTTATCTTGTAAAAAGATATTTATTATTTCTGATTACATTAAAGAAGGTTGAAGGAAAAAGTTGTCATTCTCTATGCCAACACCTGCCAATATGTTTACAATAATTTAACTTCAGACACTGCAAACAAAAGTACAAAGTATGCATTCCTAACATGCTATTCATAACATTAAACAAAGTAAAAACTAAAGGGTGGTGATGTTCCATATTTAGGTATCAGAGCTTTAAACACAACTGCACTTGATAATTTTTAGTGTTTACTGCATATCTATCTTAAGGGATGCACTGTGATATAACATCTAATCATCTTTATTTTACATTGTCTCAATTTGATCCTCAAATGTATCAAAATTGCCCCACTATACCTTTTTTTTGTTGTTATAAAAGTTACTAAAATTAATTTACGAGGGCTGTTGCTAATAGATCTGTAGCATCTGTCATAATTCTAACAAAACCTCAATAAATGGTACATAAGTTCATACCGAGGCAGCTGGACTATTTCACTTACTTTTGTTTACTTGGGAACGTCTTTTTTGCAGTATAAGGATCAGACTAGCAAACATTTTACACTCACCAGTAGAAAAAGCACAATATATGAATTTTTAGCTCTTTCACTTGTGCTTTTATTAAGATAAATTATATTTTCAGCCCAGAAAGGAGCAAGATACGGTTACACATCATTTCTATATCATACACGACAACTCTAATGAAAGTGTCTGTGTATTTTTCACTACCACTATAGAACATCCAAATGACAAGGGCTCAGAAAATATTCTGCCTTTTATTACAATACTTGCCTGATCAAGACAAACAGACATTTCAGTATCCTGAAATTAAAAGCTCATTTTTTCTTTCTATATGCCTGGCTGTATTTAATAGAGGGAGCCTAAATATTTGAGCAAATAAAACATATAAACACAGCTGAAGATATTTATATTACTCTAGATAACTGGTAGCCTTTTGAATTTTAGACATTTATAATTCTTTCCTGGATAAAATGGGCTAAAATAATTATTAAATGCTTTTTGAACATTCAAACTGCTAATGGAAATTATGCTTTCCATGGAAACAAAGATTACTAAGAGGGTGCTTAAAAATGTATGTGATATTCAGTAACAGTCATTACTGCAATAGAAAAATTAAATTTTAAGGGTGTTTAATTATTATTTTTCCTGCATCTGTAGTGAAGTTATTTAGTAAAACATTCTGTGCTGTATCTTTCAGTAATGTGCAAAGAATATTACAATATACAATTGCACGTGTTCTTTTGTTTTTAAAAAATCTTGCGGCTCTTATTGTAGGTAAAAGAATGAAATCTGAACACAGCTACAGATTTCCTTACAGATTATGAAATCAAAAGTTGAATCTTAGAAAATGGGCTCTCACCCTCTCTCCCTTACAGCTGCATTCCCTTTGAAGAAGACCTTTTTCCCTTTGACTTCCACCAATAGAATAATAAAAAATAACTAAGTGCTCCATTTTTATTAAGGTTTGTCTCAGGTCACAAACAGAAATAATTAAAAGGGACTTCTTCAGGAGTGTACTCCTTCTAAACCCCAAATGTCACAATATACCATACAATGCTGCTACAGCTCAGACACCTATCAACATCTATCACTCAAGCACGCGCCTCAACAGCTCTGCTCCCTTTTCTGATTAGAGATCAGAGTTGCTTGAGTTGGCTTACAGGGTGTCATCCATTTGAATGACAGATGTCTGTGTTGGAGTGCCACTCTCACTGCTTTTGTTTTGATTGTGAAATGCTACACTTATCTGGCACAATTTAGACTATTCCAAAATGAATAAAAAATCAAAAGGTAATCTCTCTTTCCACAAGCTTAAGGAGGAATATTTAATTTCTAATTTAAATTCCAAAAACATTAGCTCCACATGCAATACCCTTGCTAGGCTTTGTTTACTCAGTATGAAGTGTTTTGTACAAGAACCTTTCAGTTCTCTTCAGCCAGATTTATATTTACCATAAAAAAATTTTAACTTTTCAGTTTAATCAAGCCTCAGAAAATGATAGTAGCATGTGCAACATACCAGCACCTACCACAATAATTGTAAAAGTACTCCAAGAAAATTATACACACACACAATTTTACGTTAGAGTCCATGGTTCAAAAAAATTCATAAAACATCTGCAACTTGCACTAAATACGTCCATTGTTAACAAAAGTTTTCAGGACTGATGCTGTCATTCTGATAACCAGTTGCAATAGGAGCGGAGGACTCTGAGCCTGCATGCTCCAAGCTACTCTTTCCTACTTACAAGAAAATTGAGCGAACAAAAAAAAAAAAAAAAAAAAAAAAAAAAAAAGGGGAAGATTGCTCTTCCGGACAACATGGTAGCAGTGAAATGAAATACCTAGACAGACTTACCGAAGAGCTTGCTGGGAGTGTCCTCGCTGTCATTTGATTCCACAGGCGCAAGCAAGGGCTCATTCAGCTCGTTGTCTGAAGTAGCTGCCTTGTCCTCACCTCTCAACTCTGCATTCATTTCACTCCGCAGTGACAGCAAGGGCTTACTGACTTGTCCAGCTATCATTGGATCCTAGGATGGGGGGAAAAAAGAGTGAGGGGGAAAAAAAGTGGCAGCTTTGGTGTGCGTATACTCTCTCTTCCACTCCCTCTCTCTCTCACACACACACACACACATACACACACACTCTCTCTCTCTCTCTTATCTCTGGCTGCTCCTGCTGTTATTGCTGGCTGCAGTCAAGTGAAGAGCTATTACAGATCCAATGAGTTTTCCATTACTCCCCACCCTATTAAAGCTCAACTAGCATGTGAGAGATTCAGGATGCTTTGGAGAAAAACTTCCATGAAAGCAACATAACCAACACAGCTTTAATTGTGGGATGTGCTTTTTTTGTGTGTATGTTTTTACACCTCACCCTGTCCTTAGCATAGTAAGAGAAGAAATTCCTATATGCTCCGATACCACAGGAGAGGAGCCCCCTGTGAGTGCTCCATAGTGATTTAAAGAGGCATCTTCAGCTGCATAACATTAACAAAATCAAATGCACAGTTTCTAGCATTACAGCATTTCTATGAAAATACACAGCATCAAATAGCCATTTCATTACATACTTTTAAAAGAGATACAATTTTCTTCTAACTCTTCTGGTCATTGGGATACTATGCACCAAAAGTCCATAAAGACACAAACACGGATTTTTCTTTTGAAAATAAAAACCACAGAAAACATTTTCTATAAAATAAAATTAGGGAAGATACTTACACATACAGTTTGCAATTATTCTTGTGTTTGCACCATTATATGCCTCACAAAACATTACACATATGTACACAACTAATTTTTTTCTTGATGATCAGAATCTGTTTTATCTTCTGCTCATTGAGGATGTTTGGGGGTCAGGCATTATTTCCAAGCACCCTCGGTTATTCCGTTTGCAAAATAATAAGCATAATATCATGACAGGACAGAAAGCAGAGTAAAAAAAAAATAACTAAGAAAAAGAAAAGGAGCAAGTGACCTTGTTGATCTCTCTAGCAGCTATTTATTGCAAAGTTCATGCCTAAATGGTTCTTATGCAGAGAACAGGTGACCAGCGAGCAAGTAGGTTGGCTAGCATGTTCCCTCTGTCCTGTCCCCACATTGGTCGATGTTCGCCTGTGGGTTTTTTAATGTATTCATGTCTGAAAAGTGAATTTGATATGACACATGATAATCTATGAAAATGTTAATCAATACAAATAGTTTAAGCTGTCATCAAATGCTCTTCTTTAGTCAATACTCGTACTGCCGAAAACAATGTCACTGTCACCAGGGCTCAATTTGCACAGCACTTAAATATTGGACTCTGTGCATCAATGCACTCCTCTTCAAATACTGTAGGTAAACACATTTTCTCCCTATTTAAGGCTGAAGCACTCAGCACGCATTTAGTTGAGCCGAATCCTCCCTTTTGAATACCTTGATAGGTCCACTGGAGGGCAAAATTAATACTTAATTGAATCTCACAGTCATCAAAATAATCAATACTTTTTTATTATTTATTCTTTACAGTCTGTTGACTGTTTCAAACCTCTGAGGGAATGGTGGAAAGGATTCATGGCTTTGAAACACTGTCATTTAACAAGGTAATTTTCAGTGGGGCATTAGGGGTTGTGAAACATATAATAAAACAAAAATGGAGGCTTATAATAGGAAGAAAGAAAAGAATTATATTTCTGCCATCTAACAAAACAGGATAAATAAAAAAGCAAGTGCAAGCAGGAGAGGGAGAAAGGAGGGGGAGAGGGAAAGAAAGACTGGCTTTTGAAGGGTTTTATCATATCAAGAGCAGAGCTGAGCTTTCATAATGCTGACATTTCTCATTCTGACAATCCTAAACAAGTGGAAAGGATGAGATCGCAGATATCATCTTTCATCACATTCCCCAGCTTAAGAACCAACATGACAGCTTCTCTTCCCTTTACACTGTTAATTACTAAATAAAATACTGCTCTCTGTCAGCATTAGATTATTGCAGATAGCAACCACAAACATTACTCCATTGTTTTGGTTTGGCTTTTTTTCTTAAACCAGTAATACCTACCTTGAACTCTTCAGAAAATAAATTAGGCTTGTGTCTACATATTGTAAATACATGAAACATAATCAATTTAATCAATCTGGTCAATCCGTGTTATTGTCAGGCTAAATTGCTGGCAATTTATTAACATTTCATTTACTGTATTTATTAGGCAGCAACAATCTGAACATTTCTTAGATGTTTCTGGAGAGGAAACAAAAACCAACAGATTTCCTTTGCTGACACTGTAAGAAACTCAGTTTTTTTGCCTTATACTCATAGAGCGCTATGGACAGTCATTTACTGAGGCAAAAAATTTGTTTGCTTTCATATACTAAATAATGTATTTTAGCAGGTTTTGCAGCTAAAGGCCATTGTGAACACAAACAGCATTGTTTCAGTCTGTGCAGCTTCTCTCAGTTTCAGCTACTCAAAACTAACATCAAGATTAGTTACTAACATCCAAAACAAAGGTGAATCGGGACAAAATTTGACCTTTTTCATCAAAGTTTGGGGAGGGAACTAATCATGTCCACAGAGAAAAACTCCTGATCTGAGAACTAACAGCAATTTAATGGATTTAATGGAATCTGTAGGTTTCTAGATTAAGTCTAAGTTGCCGAATTCTGAAATCGAATGTATGAAAAATGGGAGGAAGAATAGTGTGGGAAGTGTGACAGCACTGGAAGAAACCTCAGTCCTTCGATGACAATGAATTCACAGCAACTTCAACAGAGCCAGGATTTTATTTGTTATGTATTTTAATAATTAGGCCTCATCTGGAGCACTCGTCTGGAGTACTTGTTCATTTCTGGTTAGCCCACCTAAGAAAGATACATCAGAAAAAGGTGCAGTAAGAATGATAAACTGATTGAAAGAACTGGGAGTGCTTACAGAAAAGTGTGACTAAGAATGAGCATGATCAAAGGATACAAGAAAATAAACAGCAGAGAGAAAATGTAGATCAGAAACTATTCACCCTAACTCATCTAAGGAGAAAAGGTGTCTCCTCTGAAATGGGAAAAAGTCATACATCTAATAATAATAAATTATATTTTTCCCAACAGTAGGTGGTGGAAAATCTGTTGAACTCATTGCTGCAAGGTATCACTGAGACCGGCACTGCAGTAAACATCAACATAGTCACTCACATGGCTGGGCATACTCTTAGCAATGAATTTAAAACAGCTTTGCAAACATAGGCAAGGCTTATAAAAAGTGAATTAACATAAACTGCTGCCCTTTCCCTCAGGCGGCACAAGAACCTGTAGTTAGCCCCCAGGGTAGCTCTCTCTGTCAGGTGGTAAATGAACGACAACTTTCTCTAAAAGCAGACTGATTAGATACTCCCCAAATTTCTAGTTTACCAGAAGACCAAATAAATCACTTAAACAATGACTTAAGGAAAGGTATGTTTCCTTGAAAAATATATTAAAAATTGGACATTTTTAAACTTCAAGTTATCTCCAGGCTTTCAATTGCTTTCTATGCTTAAAAATATGTCTGTTCTGCAGTGAATTATGCACGATTAAAGACTATTGCTTCTGCAAAACACATAATAAATTGTAATTCTAGTGCACAGCAAGTGGCCTAATCTGTAAAATCCCTTGGTGGTCAAAGGGGTTTTTCCTATATTTGCTAATGGCCTCTCTAAAAAAAAATCTGGAGTAGTTGCTATGCCAGCTGCAAGCCCAGCAGTCCTCTCCTCTTCTTTTGCCCACCTACAAGTCCATCCCAGAGAGGACCCACAGCACTGGAGAGGATGCATGGAGGCAAGGAATTGCGTATGCATCTTTAGTTGCTAATACTGTCAGGACCTGTTCTTCTGCACTGGATGTCTGTGGGCTTGACACTCAGCATTTGCTTTTTGGAAGGTGCTATAGGTCAGATTACACTTTGCACTGTAACACAGGCTCTCTGTTCACTGACAGCCACACAAGAGTTTCAGCTTTTCATATGCAAAACTGAAAAGCCTAAGAATGCTTAAAACCATCAAGATGAACTTTGTCAAAAGGGTTTATATGCTTTAAGTAAGAGGCAAAGGCACATAATGCTTCAGAATTTCAGGGTTCAAGTTTTGAGAGAACTAAGGAATCACAATCCCCTTATTCAAAAGATAGCTGTATATACCACACATGTAGTGACAAATTATACACACATCTCTTGCAGATACTCATATAACTTGTCATCTATTTCTTGTCCAACTAACACTAGTACTTCCAGCCTTGCCTGTTTCCTATGAGATCTCCCTGACAGCTTTGTGCTGCAAGTGGTCCTCCCTGCTGTGTGTCTCCCTTAAGGGGTGACTTATACCTCCTGTAATTCAGTTACAGTATCTGCTACACCACTTTTCAGCTCTACCACTCCCTGATGGTTTAAACTGGCTGTTGGACTTAATTTAATAGTAAAAATCCTGTGAATTTGCAAATGCAAATTACAATTCTGGTAACACACCCTTCTAAAAGCTACAACCTTTACTTTTTTCTTATTTTAAGGACTGTATGAAGTACAGGACAACATTTATCACTGTGTTAAAAGCTTTGCCTTTGCACTTTAAGGGTAAATGTGCAGTTTCTAAGCAAAACTATTTAGTAATCAAAGACAGCTTTTAAAATAAACTGTATAGAGTTTGTGTCAAACATGCCCTAGGCAGAAGTCTAAAAATGAATTACTTTCTTCCTTAATGTAGGTCTTAGATGATAATAGACCTTCATAAAGGCTTCATGTACTGATTTAGCCACTGGTCTAAATTTTGTACTTACTGCACCATGAACATTGTTGCTCTGAATGTAATTACTTTCTAAATTCTAGTTCAGAGAAAAAGTAGGATGCTTTGTTTTGCTTTTTATTTGCCCTTAGTTTGAAGTTAATTTGCACAGACTTTCCCCCCACTACTGCAGAAGTATTAGAAGTCAATTTTCTGCTCTTCTTCAAAACATTGAATAAATCCTGTCCAAACCCCCAATCCCAATCATGATATTGCACAGACTTCTGTTTGGGACATACACAATGAATTTGTTTGAGAGCAAACACAAAAATTCTACTAATAAACATAAAATTTGCACTTTGTAATTACTTATTATGCCAATGATTGTTCCAAAAATTTATTGTAGCTTTTAAAATTTTTTAATCAAGATAGAGCAGAATTACAAACTTGGATAAAGCTGTTCTAAGATGTACCTTAGGTTAGTTTTTGTGTGAGGAATACATTAACAAGACTCTACTGGAAAAAGATTGGATTTCTTTTTTTGGTAGCTGGAAGTGAAATTTAGGATTACCTTCTCCATAAGTCTTCTCATGAAAAAGTTTTCTTCCTTAATCTTTTGCTTCTATAGGAATTAATTTTTTTTTCCTCCATAAATAAAGACCTCTTACAGACAACCTTCTTTGATTCTTTCTTCTTTTAACATTGTTTTATCTGCTGTCACTAATGTGCTGGTATTTCCATCCCAATCTATCCATAGACTGGTTTAGGGAAACTACTTTAAATCAACCTTTTGTCCCCTGCTAGCCTCTGACCATTTCTACCTGCTGGCTCTTATTTCCCTGGAAAAGTTACAGGGAAAAAACTCATTTTCTTCACAGCCACTTGTACCACCACCTTTGGATGGATGTTTATAAGCAAAACAAACAAGCTGATATATGATCATTGATCTCTCATCACTACTTTGATCTTGAACTTCTATTTACATATGTATGTCTCTTACCTATATTATTCATATTCCGCTTACTAAAATCTTCTGTATAACCCCTCCTTTCTCTTACAGCAAAAAGCTGGTATGTCATCAGCTCATCTCACTCAATATGAGTATTGTCCCCCAAAACAGTCTCTGGTTTTCTTCAGTTAGAATTGTATTTATTCTCCTCATTAAATTCTTTGTAGCAGAAAAAGAAAGTTCTTATTTTCTACCTTTTCTCAATACTAGTGTGGCTTTGGAAATTTTGTTTTTCCAATGATATTCATTTTCACATGTTCACAATATAACTAATTAACAAATCAGTACTTAGTTATACACATTTTATTAATAAAACTGAACTATAAAAATTTAATTTGAAAAGTCAGAAAGACTATCAGTGCCCATGGTGCTTTCTTTCACATAAATATTCTTCTCAAGTTAAGCAGAAATTTTAGGATGGTCTCCTTCGTTTACTTACTTAATTTTAAGTTCTTAGGAAATTGAAATGGTTACTGTTAATTAGAATAACATAGATCTGACTGAAAAAAAAAAAGGTTTACAGAAACTTATGAAGCTTTTAATTGTAGCTTCAGGAATCTTAAAATAGAATTAATTTTATTTCTTTTTTAAATTAAATTTTAAGTGGTAATGTCCCTTGATTTGCTGTGTCTTGAGACTGGGGTACTACAATGTGTTTTCAAATCATATCAAAAAACCCCTCACTAAATTTTTTCCCCTATTTAACTATTTTCCCTAATGATACTATTGCACATATTTCTTACACCAATTAAGATTAAGTTGAAAGGTTCACAAGAGAATTTCAATTTGCTAATCAGGCTAGCTAGAGGCTGCAGGGAATAGGCACACAGAAGCTGCCCCATAGTAAATAGCTAGATGAGCATTTAATTTACAATCAGTTGGGTTTATTGCTCTAAATGTACCCCAGAAATCATGCTGGAATCTCCAAGAAAGGCAAAGAATGCTGGTTTCACCATAGAAAAAGTAAGGAACAACAATTCATTGTAGGAGACATCTGCCCCTCTGGTCCAGAAAAGCTATTTCTTAATCCTGCTGGCAAAGAAATGTGCACTAATGAATCCATACCTTGTGTTTTTCCTGACACACATGACACTTAGAGATCACTAATGCCAGAGTACACACAGCACAGAAACTTTACTCTAAATGTTGCTTTTAAGTCTTAAAAGTTGACCTTATTGCTTCTGATACAATTATTAGTCTGATTTAAGTATCATAGTGCTCTTCTATGCTCTTACAAGAACTCTTGTTTAGAGATTTCTACCAGGGTGAAGCTATTAAAAACTATCATCTATTAATTAGATAACAAGAGTTTTCATTTTGGCCTTGGCATAATTATAATGATTCTACATTTAAATGACATACAGCGTTACTGGAAAGGAGCTTGTCTATCCGTGAGCATGTAGGAAAAGTTTGTATGCATACACAGGTCAAGAGACAAGAGAAGCTACTATTCTAGGAAGCTACCAGACTCCTCAAAACACATGACAGACAATAGCACACAGTCACTAGTAGAAATAACAAGTCCTGAGAGTGGTAAGAGAAATCAGCCTTCTTCTAGTTAAGGATTCTCGGAGTTACACAAAACCTGACCCATTTTTTTTCCATTTTTTGTGAAAGCAGACAATCAGGCCCTAGAGATCAGGATAGGGCAAAGGCAAAACAGGCAATGTTGACTGAGAACACCATGGTGGGATAAGCCTTCAATAGATTTTCCCACTCATTTCATAGAATTATTTAGGTTGGAAAGGACCTTTAAGATCATCCAACCAAGAGACTTTCTACTCTTCTTTAATCTGGTTTTCTGAAAGAACAAGGTGCTGTAGGAGAGCAATTATATCTCAAATTAGAAGATGGTCCTATCAGGAGTAAGACTTTGAGGAGTAAGACTTTGACTCTTTCTTCATATGAGTAATGGATGATTCCCAATGCTCCGTCAGTTCTATTCTGAAGGAGCCATGCCAATCATAAGAAAACATCCAGAAAATTTTAAGCCTGAAAGAATAACTAGAATTTTTATATACTGTGGGGCCAACTTACCAGAAGACTTGGAAAAAATCTAGTATGAAGAGGAAAGCAGTCTTCCATTTTAAAAAGGGGCAAAACAAAACAAAACAAAAAAGTTCTATAAAGGTATTCATTCCTTATTCTTATGGAAAAAATACAATTCTAGCATAATATAATACATTAGGTGTCTAACTGATACCTGTTATAAAAAAACCCCAACCTTCTTGTTCACCCTGAAAATTATTTCATGTGGTGGTGTTTTAGTCTCTACACTGACAACATGAGAAGACATGAACCTGTTTACCAAATTAGAAGTGCTCTTTCATAAGCCAACCAGTTTTATAACTTGTTTAATATTTTCTCAGTTTCTATTTTGAATAGCCCTTAAAAACAAGGCCTCTCTTTACAGATGATAATGCTACATGTGTTAAAAGATCCTTCTAGAACCTACAGCATGCTCTTATCAGCATAATCCTTCTGCTCTCCATGAGAAGAAGAGACCATAACATCTTTGAAATTAAGAAACACAATAAAATATTCCATGGCATACTTGAGTTAGTCTTTCCAAGGTATAAAATTTCTTACTATGATTTCTACCACAAAGCAGTCAAATTATAATAGTTTGGCCTAACCAGAAATTTAAATATGGTATTATATGCAGTTTGTCTATATTTTCATTCTTCAGGCTTCGTCAACCACACACACACTACAAATTACTTTGGGTAAAAAAATACCAAAGCCAAAATTCACCTAAAATTGCTTTCTTTTAGAAATCAGCACATCTGGAATCACATCAAGACAAAACTTACAATAGCTTTTGAACGTTGATTGGGTATGAGAGGGAAACTTGACCAGGCTGCATAGAAAGGACTCAGAGTGATTGAAAGAAGCTCTCCTATTAATTAAACAATAACTAAATTTTACATAATATGTCAGGATTTTCATGACATAAAACAAAGAAACCATTAACTTGAATTTTTGACAATCACAGCACAGGTTAAATAGTAACCCAGCTCAGTGGTTAATTCAATTACTTGCATTTGGTCTAGGAAGACCCAAATCAAGATTCATCTGCAGTCAGCCTTGGACTTGGCTATATGAGGAAAGTGACTTGCTATTGCAGTATAGATCTCTTCCATAGCTCTCACCAGAAATTCTATCAAACACCCACAATGTAACACCTTCAAAACACACTTTGTTGAAATGGGTACAAATCCCTTATAGTGCAATGAAGCAACATTTTCTAGTGGGAACTCTTTTTTCTTGAAGATTTTTAAAGTAATATTACTTTAGTTCCAGTTTCATCCAGGTTTTTAATTGAATGCTACATTTACAATGATTATAATTTATAATGCAATACATGGTAATAACCTAGACCAGTTTGGAAGTTCAGTATCTATTTTTAATCTATCTATGATCTTTTAAAGTCCTTTACAAATACAGTTAAAACACCAAAACAAACCTTATCAGGCAAATCATGATTTCACCAGAATATCACAATCAAAAATTGATGAAAAGTCTTCAATCCAAAATTGTTCCTTTTTATCTTGAAGAAAATCTGCTTTAACTTCCACTTGCTAAACAAGACCAACAGCTTCCCAAATCTGAATCCAAACTCAGGACAGCTCAACCTCAATTATATCTATTATGTGGTTAATAAGTTAGTCTGCTCTTCATGGAGCTTCTCATAACACAGGACATTTGAATTTCAGTGACAAGTATGGAAATTATTTCTTTTCTAGCATTTCTACTCGTACTTTCTAGAGGTGGAGCTACAGATTTTCTTTTATCTACTCTAAACATAGAAAAGCAACGATGCCCATATTTTGAATGGAAAGCCTCTCCTGATCTGAGGCTCACAGACTAAAATGTTATTTTCTCGTTTCCAGATACTAGAAAATGCACTGCAGCTTCCAGGTTAGGAGGAAGAATCCCAAATAGTTTTCCTATCATTCTTCTATGTTGAAATAATATGACAACAAAACCTGCTGCTACAGCTGCTAAACATACTTAATAATGTCACAAATACTGCAGATCAATAATGCAATGCTTTTTATATTTCCCAAGCCTTTCTCTGATGAATGAGTGCAATTGTTTTTTTAATCATTAAAAAGATCTTCAGGGTTACTTTTGCTCATGCCAGGTCTTCATCAACACCTGGGTACCATATATTTCTTTTTATAACGTAGACCACAACGTATTAATTTCTAACTAAATGTATTACTAATTTAACATGCCTTCAACTATCACACAGCTTCATATTTCTAATGCAATTTGCATAAGGACTTAAAGAACTTGAAGTCCAAATTATGCTTCACCTTTTTATCACTAGCCTTAATCTGCTGGAAGTTGCAGGTATACTTATAAACTGTCCAAGGCAGGGAATGTCACGCTAAGGTAGGATGTGTCACACACCACATACAGCAGCAGTATTATGTGTTGGACATATGGGAGGATCTCTTCAATACAAAGCAGTTTTTCTGTTTAATGCTTTACAACTGAAAAACAGCAGAACATTTACCAATCATTTTAGCTGCAACTACAGTAACTTGATTATCAATAAACAATGCATTTCCCAGATCTGCTGATATTTTGTTACATGAACAGTCCTGTTCTTTATTAGATACGTTTGACTGGGGGAATTTTTGGAGGGTTTGCTGTTCTTTTAACAAAACAATTTGCCGTACAATGATTTGCCATTGGCTCCCTATTGTTTCTTGAGGAAGCCCCTTTGAAACAAACAATATTTTAAGGAAGGAAAAATCAGATCAGAGAGTAAATCAAAACATGCAACTATAGCAACACGTTGCTGCTAGCACCTGGTTTTTGCAAACTGGTTACCATCACTGGGCTGCTCAGTTTCACCCTAAAAGAGTAACTATCACTGCTCTGCTCAGAGAAGAGTCACAGGTGCTGTTGAATTTCTTCTGTTTTAACAGGACAGAAATATTTCCAAAGATCCTGTTATTTTTTATGACAGGTATGTCTAATGTATCAATATATTTGCATATAAATATTACATATATTAAAAAGTTTTTAGCAGGCCTGATTCCTTCCCAATTAAGCCTTTTGAATTGCTGCAATCTGCTTCAACAGGGACAAACACATACTCAATTTTCCCCATGAAAAATCACTGAGATCTGTCTAAGGGCACTGATTTTCTCATCATTGAAATCAATTACAAGATATCAATAGGTATCCCTAAAAGTAGTTTAGTAATTAAAAAAGAAAATAGGTCAACATAATCTCATAATACTACCTCAAATTATTTTTTTAACCTACTTTTTTAACCTATTACAAATTTCATGGTTTTTTTTAAAACAACTAATAAATATAATTTTTGAAAATAAAAGTTTCCTTAAATTATTATTTAAAAACATGGCATAATTTGCACTTTTTTTTTTTTTTGTTTATATGCACAACCCATGTACAAATATGCAGATCATTACTATAACTGCTTTGGTAACATTAGTATCCCCAAAATGAATATTAATAAGCCATTAATAACTTCCAAGAGATTTTTAAAAAACAAAAATAGAGCAATAAAATGCATAATATGAATATGCATTTTGATCACAATCTCACAATTTTTGTTCATTATAAATTTTGTTCACGTGTCAGTCCATATGGAAATTGATACTGTGTGTTTGGAATTTATATTTGAAGAAAGTAACCTTGCTTTGTACTTAATGGAAAAGTTAATTCCTATGTCAATATTTATCATTAGTTTTCTGAACCTAGAGACTACAACTACATATATTTATAGTTTGTAATATGCAAAACCAGCAAAACCAAAGAGCTACGTGGGTTTCCTGCAGCAAGCCTGAGTATACTAGCATAGCTGCAAGATCATTCAGTGTTCAAACCACCTTTGATCCTTCTGTTAGTCCTCTTATAACAAAAAATAGTCTTTCCTTTGTGGGAGAGGAAGTTTGCCATGGGATGCTTATAATAGGAGGGCTGCCCTCTTTGAGGCATTGCCAGGCAAGTCACCTAATCCCTATAGATTTTTTAACCAATTTGCAAAGGAGAGAGCAGGGCAAGGATATCTATTTTGACATTTAAGTCTTTCTGTAAAACCTTACATAAGTAATCTACTCTATCCCCACAGAATCTTTACTGAATTCTTTCTTGCTCTTTGCTTTTCTATGGTTTAATAATATCTAACTTAGATTTTCATGAAAACTAACTTTCCTCAAACTACATTCACAAACTTTTAATTATATTTACTGCTAGGACAATTTCTACTATATTTAAGTGGACCATTAATAATTTCATCAATTTATTCCTTTTGTTAATCTACTCCGTCAGTGATTTACTTGCTTTTAATATCTACAGATATCCATTTTCTCATGTGTTGAACAAATAATCCAGCAATGCATACTTAACCAATTCATTCCTTACATGAAGAAAAATCCATCTCTCATTTCTTAACACTTCTGATGGCACTTCTGATACATTTTACAGAGCTGCTGCAGGTCTTGATTGTACCTGTCAAACTCAACACCGGTACAACTTCAAAGGGTCTTCTAGGAGTAAAAGATACTTTCTCCTTGCTCTCTTGATACTCAGACTGCTACATTGTGTGCCTTCCATTCTCCAGTCTAAGGAGCTCAAGAAAAATTATAAAAGCAGATCTTCATTGCAGAGAAGGAAGGCAAGAAAATAAGACAGGAGTTCATGTCTGCTGTGATCAGACCCTATCCTGTTACATTACTTTCTCTTTTCTTCCTACCTCTGCACTTTCCTCAGGACTATTCCCTTTCCAAGCAGTTATCAATATGACTACTCTTAAAGTCCCAGTAGGTGGTTCTTATTTTTTAAACCTATTGAAATGTTCTTCCAACACATTTATTTCTGCTTGTGGTTACAGCAGTTGTTCCCTCTTGAAGATTTGCACTGTTTTTATGAGCTATTTCATCTAGCTTCCAAGCACACATACAACTACTCACTCACTCCCCGCTCCCACAGGATGAGAAGAAAACAGAGGGAGACATTGCTTGTGGGTCAATATAAAGACAGTTTGATAAGGGGAACATAAGATGCATATGCAAGCAAACCAAAATAAGGAATTTTTAGCATTTCTTCCCATTGACAAGCCAATTCCAGGGCAGTGAAGCCTCACAGTGCACAATATCTACCTGAAAATATAAATACCACAGACACAAATGACCCCAATTCCTCCTTCTTTCTCCCTGCTTTTAATGCTGAACACTACATCATATGTATGCAATAACCCTTTGGTCAGCTGGGATCAGATATCCCAACAGTATCATAGAATTGAACAATTTGGGTATAGAGGGACACTAAGATCATCCAGATCAGATTGCTCAGAGCTCCAGCTAACCTGGCCCTAAACATTTCCAGACATGGGGCATCCACAACTTCTCTGTGCAGCCTGTTCCGATGCCTTACCATGGTAAAGAATTTTTTCCTGCTATCTGATCTAAGCCTATTCTCTTTCAGTTTGAAGCCATTTTCCCCTTCTCCTATCACTACAAACTCTTGTAAATTGTCTTTCTCCAGGGAGACTTTACAGACAGACTGTCCTTTCCCAGCTTCTCGCCAGTCTCTAACACAGACACTGAACAAGCACTGTTCTGTGATAGCCAAAACACTGGGGTGTCATCAGTATAGTTTTAGTCACAAATCCAAACACAGCATCATATGTGGTGCTACAAAGCAATTTGCCTCCAGCCAGCCAGCCAGCCAGCCCCAGTACTATGATTTAGATCTACTACTTAGGAAAATGAGTGGAGGACCCACACAGCTGTGATATTGCTTGAGCTCCCTTTTCACACAGACAGGTAGCTCTGCTCAACTCACATGCCTGACAGTCCCAGCTCATGTATCCTCGTTATCATCTGAATCCAACCTAAAACATTACTCTGAAGATTGCTGAAGAGAAATCTTGGCAAAATAAAAGCATAAACAAAGAGAATTAGGCAAACACCAAATAAATATAAGTGGCTACATGTTGGGTAAGAAAAATTAAACCATCCCCCTTTTTTGCCCTTTTCTTTTTTGGTTTTAGACCAAACTCTTATTCACAGATTAAAATCAACTTTCATATTTACTTTTACCGACATTTACTTCATTAATTTATTTGTTGGGTTATTTCAGTCTTTCTCAGCATTACAGTATTGGAATGCTTAATTATATACTTTGATCTCTGTGTTTTCATGCAAGCTGGAGTGTCCTCAGAATTCATGTGGATATTAAAATCTTTTGCCAAAAAATCAAGTTGGTAGGTGATTACTTCAATGTGACACCTTATATAAGCTTACTATCATGCCTTCAGTTTAAACATTGTAAGTCAATGAAATTATATTGCAGACATTGACAACACATACAATTTTGCCTGTTTGATATCCCATTACTGCAATAGCAGCAGCAATGGTTTTGGAAAAAGCTTTTTTTCTCCAATAAGCATGTGCTACCAATTTTGTGCTCACAAGTAGGGCATCTTCCTAGGGAGCACAATAAGGCCACTTAAGTGACTATCACAAAGTATTTGCTTGTTTCCAGGAGAATGTAAAGTAGTACACCCACAGGCCTACACAGAAGATTACTAGTAAAAGATAACCAGCAGCTCCTACATGGAATCAAAACACTTCTATACAAAATTCATTCACTTGTGCAGTCAAAATAGCAAAACCATTAAATGTTCACAGACTTGATACTTAGCTAGGGTATGAGATCAGTTTTGTAGCACCAAGATATGTGCACAAATATTACCTAAACTACAGTAGAAAATACAAACTGTAGTCTGCACATAAGTAACACTGTTGGGCTCAAAACTACCTCTTCATGTGGGAAACCTAGAAATTCACAAGCTTTGAACCCAAAGGGAATACTCTGGGGAGCAAGAAGAAAGGGGAGAAATCCCAATCTTAGAGGACTGTGAGTATTAAGCATTGAATATCCATCTCATTCTATTTCAATTCCAAGTGTTGTATGGAACAGAAGTTAATAAAGGAAGGAAAAATTTAAAGCCACAATAAAATTTAAAAAAAAAAACCAAAACAAAAACCCAACACATGGACTTCTTTTTAGTTCTCTAAGGGCATCAATTCAGTGTGAAGAAACATTGAATCCTGTTCCATGTATCAGTTAAAGAAAAGCTATTGAGATGCTATGCTATAACCCACTCATATTAATCAGCAACTCACCAGGGACTGGGATGCATTAACATGAATTGCATGCTTAAGCAGCAATTCCTTGGACTTCATCACATCAAAATCTGTCTTATCTAGTAGTTTAAAACATTTACAATTTTAGAAGTCTCATGCAGCCACATGTACACAGCTTCACTCAGGGAACTGTTCCCAAATCTATGTCATTTCCCAACCTGTGTGATTCCAGCAGAGCAACTGAGTAATAGGAGGAGGATAGACAATCTAACCGTACAAACAGTTGCACAAATTGTTCAACTGGGCTGGTTTTCTGAAGAAAAGTTCTAGTCGCAGATTTCCACTATTTTTTATTATGTTATTACAAACAAGAAGAGAAAACAAAAAGCTAATGTGCACTTATGAAGAGAAATTGTTAAATGAAAAGGCATTAGATTCCACCTCTCTCTCTCACAACTACTGTCACAAGCAAGTAAAGCTTTGGAAAGACACACATTTCCTTTAATATCAAAGGGATCTGGAAGACCACAAACAAAGAAGAGTTATCATATGGAGAAGTGACAACACAAGTGAACACTTACACTAGTGTGTTCCAACCCCTATGTTTAGTGATCACTACATGTGACTTGTGTCACTCCATCTATACAGTTTCTTTCTCCTATATGAGCTAGTGTTTGTATACATCAGTAGCAGTCTTTTAAGAAAAGATGACAACATACTGAAAAGCACTAAGAGAAGCCCAACCAGATATCTTAAATTTGTTGTGACAGAGTAACTGAACTGCTGTGATGAACACAAAGCCATATTTATACTGCGGTTAAATTATGGCTTTAAGATATTGTAGTTATATATCTATATCTGAAGGGTATAAACTAGTCCTTCAAGCATGTAACCTTGGACTAATCATATATACTCAAATCAAGATAAGTAGAAAAAGCACTTCTGTTTGTGACATTTAAAAATCTACTGGACAGAGAAATGTGTAACACAGGAATGCATAGGTGTGCACAGTTGTGGTGTCTTCTAATCTGTAACACCAAAAGCCTTTCACCTCAAACTTGCTCTGAGTCAGATAAATACTATAACCTAGTGAAAAATTGTAAAACACTGCACTGACAATGAATGTAAAAGTTAAAGAACACATTGCTTTGTGTTTATTTTCCTCTCCAAAAGTAATTTTAAAATTTGCTGGCTTTCCCTCTAAATGTCTCTATGGATGTAACCTAGGATCTCACTGTCAAAGGAGGTTCTCTCCCACCTTGTGTATGATATTAACATCATTAAAAAGTTATGACCTCAGTAACACCTATTTTAAACCTTTCGCCTTCACTAGGATTCTTCAAATGTAATTCAACACTTCATTTAAGGCAATGAGATTGAAAAGGCAGACTAGAAAGTGGAACACAGTTTGTAACACTGTTGAAGACAATGCACAGCTGAGTCCCTTTTAGTATCCCAGTTGGAGTCATAGACACAATAGTAAAATCTGACTTTGCATAGTATGCACGCTCTGCACAGGTTTACACTAGTACAACACTTTTAACAAAGGACAATCATGTGCATAGATATTACCTGGAAAACAATTTCAACTTGGAGCACAAAAAATCATAATTTCACAGCAGTCACATTTTTATCTCCCTGTACTGCTTCAAATCCCATTGCTTTGGCTTGCACTATTTATTTGCAAGGAAAAAAAATTAACAAACCAGATATATTCTAAATACCAAAGAGAAAAACTTACACTAAACTTTGGGAAAATTTGTCAGGCAATTCCTGTTTGCAACTCACAAGGGCAGGGGTAAAAACATATGACTAATTTACCTCCAGTTTCCTTGTAGCTCAAGAAAACTTATTACCAATACTGAATATCCTTATATAATGTGAAAATATTTAACATGCTAGAGCTGAAGTCTACCCAAAGAAATAAACTGTGAGCAAATAACTGTTGCCACGTTTCTCTTCACAGAGAAAAAGCAAGTCACAATTCTTCACAATGATTTCTGAGATTCACATTCTCTGAACCTCAGAGAAAGGAAAAACACAATGCTTATCTCTTTTGCTGTGTTGTGTCAAAGTAGAATGCAATATGGAGATTGTCTACCCAAAGTGATGGTGTTTTGTTTCCCTGGCCTATCAGGGCCAAAAAAGGGGGTGTGTGTCAAGGCTGTCAGCTGACAGCCACAGGAGAGCCACAAGATGAGTGCAGTTCTGTGCAGTTGTGTGCAGAGTGAGTGCATGGCAATTAATTTTTAGATGTAGTGTATATAGTATAGTATAATAAAGTAATTAATTTGCCTTCTGATATCCATGGAGTCAGATGCATCATTCTCTCCCCTTTGTCAGAGGTCGCCTTTGATTTCAATAAATGAATCTGGCTCATCTGAGAGGAGTTCCTACTCTACATTCTCAACAACTTCAGGAGAGCATTCAGATCAGGTACTGTAATAAAACCCGATTAAAAAGGAGAAGCTTCTCAAAATGCTGAACAACTATAATGGATCACTGACTTGGAAGAAAGGACTGAAAACCTTAAAAACAATACACTTCAGCCTAGAGACTTCACTTCTTATGTCTTATTTTGAAAGCTTGAGGTAAAGGCACCAACAGCATGAGTGAAGACTAAACAAATTTGCCATATATGTACTTCCCAAGAGAAAACTGGAGGAACTCTGACCTGTTCACAGTGACTATACTGCCGTCCAGAGGTAGACTGCAGCTTAAAACTAAGGGAAGATGTCTTGAATTGGCACGAAGCAAAGACTTCCCTTTAGTCAACATTGCTGACTCCAGTTCTCAGGAGGCCATACAAGTGATTGGCAGTTGAATTCTGCAAGGTCCTGAAGTTTATTCACTGTTCCATGCATGCATTTTTGGCAAAATAGCCTCCAAGCATGTTTTTTTAGTTAAGGTTTTCAGAAAAGGGAATTAAGTCCATACCAGCAGTCTCATTCTTCAGGATGGTTAAAAGCATGCACACAAAGCTTTGTGGGGGAAATTATTGTTGGTCTACAAAAACCCCAAACCAATTAATAGCATGGGAAGAAGTGGGGACATGGCTTTTATTAAAGTGTTCAAGACAGTCTGAGAGTTTTTTTGGATGGTAACCTGAGAGACATGGGCATCTTACTGAGTATAACCAAGAAATCTAATTAATGGAGAATTTCAGGAAATAAGATTGGTATTCATACCTTTCTTTTTCAGGCTTCTGTGGTGAATATTTCAGTTCGTAAAGGGAAGACAAAAGATGGAGGAGTACATCCCTTTCTTTTTAGCTTATTCAGCAAGTAGAAGGAACTAAGAGATAAAATGGCAGAGATCATTTAGACCATAGGAGAAATTAGACATCATAAGAAAGTGAGCTGATGTCCATTTCTTGACTATGGTCCTAATGCTGACCTGTACAATATATCTGATGTTTGCATCTGGCACCAGTGATTAAGGGGTGGATATATAGCTTATTTATCCAGATGAATACAAGTGCATTCTTACCTCTTGACCTCAACTGAGAACAGAGTTATTGCAATAAACATCTATTATTGAAATATGCAGTAAGGTATCTTACACTTTTAAATTAAAATTCAAGACACTTTTACATTAAAAATTTTACATTAAAATTCAAGAAATGCAAAGTATTTAATAATTTTACTACCTTCTTAATATAGATTTGCAAGCATGGAATTCTTAAAACTGAAACATTTAATTTAAAAGGTAATAGGGGATGAATATTTGACTGATGAAACAAACAACACAAGCCACAGAAGACATTCCTATCCATGCAGTGCATTAGTTTCAGTCATCTCATTCTGTAGAATGGAGTATTGACATGAGATATCTGTACTACTACCAATAGTTTATAGACTCTTAGCATGTGTATCAAGTTGGTCAGATGGAAAAAGCAAAGGGCATTGAATAATTATTTGGAATTCAAACATAATACAATTACATCTTTTCCTCAAAAATAAATATTTTGTCTGCTTGTTATCCACAGCCAATGCGACTGAACACTCTAGAGAGATGGAGAAAAAATTCACTCTGGATGAGGACAATCAATCAAAATCTTCTCTGAAACTAGATATGCCTTCAGAACATATCAATAAATGCTACATGTTGATCTAAATCAGTAGAATCAAGAAGACAGCATCAAAATTATGCATATATGCACATTAACTACTGCACATGTGTATTTATTCAAATAGCAATTCTAAATAAAACTTTGAGTTTTGTTTTCATTGATGCATGCCCATACATAAACTGACATTGACCAAGACCTTCTTCCTGCTCTATCAGCCTGAAATTCTGCAAGAGAAAGAAACATAGAAGTGAAATATTAATGGAAAGTGGGATTTTCCTCGCAATAGCCTCAATAAATATGTCGGTCAAGAGAAAAAAATAGGTCAAAAATAGAAAGCTTGTATCTCCAATATCAAAGAAAAGAATGTTTGTGTCAAATCTATTGGAGAAATTGCCATGAATGGTTCATCTGTGTGAAAATACGGTCCTTGTAATGCTGCTAAGATCAGCGAGATCTACGATGATATGTTGAATAAGCAGGTTGCAGAAGTTAAAAATATCCATGGGAAGCTTTAACTTACATGTCTGCTTTCCAGTATTTCAAAATGAGTAGGAGAGAAAAATGTAAAACATTGTTTTTTAGGACCGTTCATTAGTTAGTATAAAAAAGAAAGTATGTCAAATGTGAATATTAAGGTGAAGTCCTTATAAATGACATTCAATATTTTCCCAGTGTGCAAAATTTTTCATTTGAGTTAATCTGTTTCCTCAGTTTTGGATTATTAGTATTTCTTTTCCTTGTGGTCCATATGCTCCTGCTGTTCTATGCACAGTTCATCTTCCAACCTTCCGCATTCAGAAAGATAAAATAAAATTAAATATACAGTACATTTAAACCAGAGAATTGAAAAACCATCTTTTTATTAGCCTCATATGTAAGGCCTTACCAGGGAAGCATGCCTTAATTCACCATCTAATTCTGCAAAAAATTTTGCATAGAAACCCACTTGCCTCTGCTCCTTCTTTTGCAAGCAGGAATTTTACTATAAACCTCAAAAACATTTTCATGAGTGAACACTTGAGAACTTAACCCCCCTTGGGGGTGGCTATAAAAATCAGCTGATGTCTGTGAGGAGCTCAAAAGAGGCTGCATAGACTCAAGTCAAAGAAAGTACTCTAAAGGGCAGCAGTCATTGGGTCTACTGCAAAATACATAATTTAACTCTCAGTGACTCTTCAGTGAGAATCACGCCAGACCTGTTGTCCAAAAAAGGCACACACCTCAATAGTGGCTAAATGAAGGTAGTTGTTCTACAAATTAACAATTGAAGTTTTATGTGTCATGGTTTTCCACCTTCCTATATTTGCAGCCAAAGCAAAGAGAAAAATACTTTACTCAAGTGTGTCCACAGAAAAATATTACAGATGTTATGGTACTTTCTTTCTACCCCTTTTTGATATGACCTTCCAATTTATCACAGGTTGTGCTATTGTTTGAGTTTTATATAAGCTACCTGCAATTGCTTACTCTTTCCTGCTAGAGACCTATTTTCCAGTGCAATGTGCTTACTGTAATGGGCTTTTATTGTCAATATTTTCTTTTAAAAATTCAACTAATTCATTAACTTCTATGTTTTATCAAAAAGACTTAATTAGGAAATGTGTAACACATCCTAGAATGCAACACTAGGGACCATTAAGAGAAGAAGCTAAGGTGGGGTCTGTTTAGCTTTTTAATTTAATGAGAATAATAGAAGCTGAAGTGTCCTTACTCAAGGCATACATGAAAATACAAAAAAAAAATTCAGGTAAACATAAATTCTGCTTGAATTGTAAATGACCCTTCTAGCGGAAATCAGATTAAGGCAGAAGCTTAAGTTATCTTCTGTACACCTACTCTTCTTTGCAGGATTTTTCCGAATCCAGCAAACAAATTTAGACCTGAACTGTAAAAAACCTACCATTTCTAATGATCTTCTCACAAAACTGCAATTTCTCTGTATTTAACATATTTATGTGAAAAAGTCTGTCAAAGTCTTGGTTTGTTTCTTTGGTTTGAAATTGTTTGGGGATTGTGTTGATGGACTACATTTGATGTATTAAATGTCATTAAAAGGACATTTTTAATAATAGATTGAAAAATGGAGTGGGTTGGGTTTGCTTCTTCCCCCTTTCCTCCCTCACAGACACTGGTGAGCATTTACTCATGCAGCAATGTGGTATAGACAGTCTTCAATATCTGAACACTTCAGTTTGTGAAATAGAGTGTCAGAAAACACAGGATACTTTATTTCTCTGAAATCTACGGAAAGAGAACAGCTGTGGGAGGGGGGCAGAAGAGTATTTAGCTATTTTAGCTTTTAAAATCATACAATCAGTTATTTAAATCCCAGATTCAAGTGGCTTTCTCATTTACAAAGCGCAGTCCGATAACTGACTTGCTTTGAAATTGAAAACAGTGTCAGGACATGGATCTGTTAGAGCAATGTAAATTTGGAACAACTCCATCAACTTCAAAGTAGTTAAAATAATATACATTGGTGATTATAAATTGGCCTATAATTTGCTTTAATTCCTTGACTATTTCAAGACAGAGATAAACCTCCTTCATATCAGCCAATTATTTACTGTCACTAATGTTACAGCTATGTCAGACTCACTGATCACATTCTTCCTGATGGCTTCCCTCTTCCCACAGAGATAACTGTTTACAATAAAGGCAAAACAATGTATGATCTTTCACCTGCCTGGAAACTTTAAGGATAAAATTATCAAAGCAATCCTGTACCAATTATCCATTTACTACACAGAAGAATGAAGCTTCTTCACCAAAGGCACGTAAGAATTTGTTTTAATCTCTGGAAATGCAAACAATTTCTAAAGAAATTAAGGAATTTACTATAGTGAGTATACAGGACTAGGAAATTAATAGTAGAAAGTATTTTTTATAGAACAGATAAATCCCACATGATTTTGAAACAAATTATTAAGTAATTCTCTAATCATATTTTAAGCTTTATCTAAATGACAGGCAATTACAACTCAACAGAAACAGAATAAAAACTCAGTGTAATTAACATTCAAAGTAGCTGCTAATTTGTCCATTTATTCACAGCTCATGCAACTTCATAATAGAGTTCATCAGACTAAACTGTTTAGATATGCTGTATTTGTGCCAGCAGTTATTGAAACAAACAACACATTTACAGTACATCCTTCTCTCAATCTGCTCAAGCTGAGCAAAAGCACATTTGAAGCTCCGAGACTCACACACAGTGTCCACTTTAAATAGAAAAATCTCATTGATTGCATGAAACTTGGGTCTCATTTTTGTCCATCGATCCCCTTGGTGACCTTCTACAGCATCAAAGCCCAGAGCGAACCCAATCTGACCCCGACTTTATGTGCATTATTATATTGTGAGACAGGAGCTACTTACAGTCCATGCCATTGTCTCCGTAGATATGTAATAAAGTATTCTAGAACTGCTCCTGCAGAGAACACTTCATGCACTCGGCATTTCCTTTTCTCTGTCTCTGTCTCTCTCTCCCCTCCAATCTTAAAATTCTTCTCTTTGCTGTGCTGAATGTTTTTGGGTTTTTTTTCCGCGTCCAGTGGACAGCTCAAACAAGCAACTTCAGACTTTGACTAATACTCACATAACTCTCAGTAAACAACATCCTTCACACAGATCTATAACTAATAATAATGCTCTTTATTAAGCTCTCCTGTGAAACAATATGTCTAATAAAAGCTGCTCTCCATGCTGTTTTAATTATAATAAATCACCTTCATTATGATGCATACTTCAATATAACATGCCTAATGCTCAGCTACCTGGGATACTACAATAATGAGGATAGAGAGTACACATCCTGAAGAAATTTATTTACACACACTGAAAAATTCTACAGTACCGTACTGCTTTGCAACATGAATTTCAACAACTTTTATCTTACCTTACTGTTCATAACTGTTCTCAGAGATGAGAAGAACCAACCCCCCTGAAAAATGCTGTTTACACAAATAACAGGACCTTGAATACATCCACTAGCATGGAAAAATAAGTCCTTGCAGTGCAATCATTTCTCTATAAATGTATAAAAGTATTTTACCACCCTGTGCAACAAATCAGTGATGAGACTATAGGCAGTTGTGTGCTGGTACCTAGGGATTTCATGTCAAAGTCAACTTCCTTGGCAATCCCTAGAGAACTGTGCTCTGCACATTCTCGTGAAAGGTGTGAAAATCTGATTTTCTAAAATGGATCAGTAATTCTCTATGAAGGGGAAAAGGATCAATAAATCTTTGCTAAGTAGATTGTAAAGGAAAAATTATTCTTTCAGTGACAGTACATTAGGATCCTCCAAACAATCTCAATAAACTAAAGACATAGCATTTCTCCAGCAGCTACTTTTGACTTCTGATATATTTTCGTAATCTCTGATCATTCTGCAATGCACATACATTTATATTTGCTAAGCAATGTTCCATGTTGATGTTGATTTATGACTGTATGCCATTATGCTCGGCTGTGAGTAGAAGAAAATTATTAGCTGCTTGTAACCTGATAGATGTGATACAAGGAAATGTCATTACAACCATGCACACATATATGTTTGTTACTATATCTCTCTGTACCTACACAAATATTCTGTACTCTCTATGTATACATCCACACATACACACTAATGTAGTACATTGTGCATAGCTATACGATTTTTTTGTACATGTGCACACATGATATACAGATACATTTTCAGGCACTGAGAGTTAATTGTAACCTATATAGCAACTGAAACTGTACTAGGTGCTTCACAGACCTGAAAACTGTCCATCCAGTTACTGCAGTAGCACATGCCATCTGCTATTTACACTACCAAATTGTATAGTCATGTTGCACCTAAATATGTGATTTTTACATAGAAGCAAAGTAGCATTCACCTGAAGACAGCATGATAATACAGTTTACAGAGAGCAGTCAAAATATATTGCCAAATCAGAAGTGGGCTATGCACGCAAGCAGAGGAATTTATTTGTCCTTTTTACACAATCTCTTTTTCCTGCTGCAGAGAGTAAGAGGATCCTGCCAGAAGTGTCTGTAGTGTTGTTTTTGCAGCAGTGGTAATATGCACAGTGTGGGCACTTAAATGTCCATTCCAATTCTAAATGCCAGTGCCAGTATGAAACCTAACATGCTGGGTTGCATTTCTATTCCTGGTGCTCCCAGTACACAAGTATTCTGGGTGGTAATCTTTGAGGGGATGCATGCTGAGAAGAGTCAAAAAGAGCTTTGTCCCTCTTCCTAATGCTGTGAAACCTGAAAGGAGAGGAGGCAGCCTCTGCTGCCCGGAGAAATCTACAGTTTGGAGACCAGGCTCTCTCTTGCAAGTAGACTTTGGTACAACCACAGATCAAGTCTAAAAAACCAGAATAACATGAGAAACTAAATATGATAGGAAGACACAGGCAGGAAAAATTTTGAGTTCATCACTCAAACTGCCTCATGCTTGACAGAGCACCCACAAAGGACAGGGTGTTTTAAGCCTATTTGTAGTTCTGAATGTTTTAAGATGCAGAACTAACAAAGCTAATTACATCTTGAAAACCAATGCACCTGAAAAAGTTTCTCAGCCTTTTTCAGATCATGGAATGAGGGCAGAAGCCATCAATTTTATAGCCAGAAGATCCAATGCTTTCTATACTTCCATAGCTCAAGGAACCTGCTCGCACTATTTCCTAAGTCCTTTAAGCTTGTCTTTTCGTTTTTGTGGGGTTGTTTTGTTTTTACAAACAGGGCAACATAAACAAGAGTGCTTGAGAACAGGTCATAGGTCCCAAGGTTCTTGCTAAGTAGAAGCTGATCAGAGCATACTTAAACAGGCTCAACAATGGCACTGTTTCATGGGAGAACACGAAACATGGGAGAACAGTTGTGTCTTTTCCCCCCCATTATCTCTATTATCCTTGAGTCCACCAGAACTAATGAGACTGAAGTAAGCAGACTTAAGAGTGACAAAAAGACATAAGGAGAGCAACAAATGAGGTACAATCAATTCCCAATAAAGTCACCTTATATCATTGCCATGAGGGATGAAAGGATAAAATTAAATAGTCTTGGACTGGCAAATCTCATTTTTACCCTAGGACACACATAGTAAAATATTGCCAGGAGTTTGCTGCAGCTTCTCCTCAAACCTGTGTCTTTTGGACAGTTTCAGAGGAGTGTCTCAAAGTACTTGACAAGTCCAGATGATGAACCCATAATCACAACACCTCCTCGCTGCATTTTAAAGATAAGAAATAAGGCCCATACGTGTGCACCTACATGTGCGCACACACTGGGGTATCACAGTGAGGCAGCAGCAACATTTTAAAACTGGGTCATCTGCACTAGTCTGAACATTTGACCCAGGTGAAAAGAGATTAGTGATATTAGTCCTTCCCTCATACTGGGAACTCACAGAAACACTAGAAAGTCAGAAAGACATAGCTAGTCAGGGGCAGCCCATGACCAGTAGCCATCAAAGGGGAACTCTGACCCATATAGATACAATAATATACACAAACAATACTATACATGCTCCCTTCTATTATAGAATCCCCAAACAATTTTGGTATCTCAGAGAAATATGCAGTTGTCTTCTTTTACCATAGATTTTGGAAAAGGCTATCTTAATTGAAACAAAAGAATGGGATATTCAATATCCCTGAAGCATCATGAGTAAGAAAGAAAAAAATGCCAAGGGCCTAATACTACTTACAAAGAAACGTGCTTTTGCCCCATCCATAAAAGAATGTGTCTTGCTAAGGTCAGAGCTCATGATCTGCCACATCAGGTTTTACATTATACCCAATAAATCCCATTCTCTTTTATACCATTATGTATCTTGCAACTTCTGAGGATAGCCCCTTCTGATATCATAGTTCATACTTGTGTGTAGCAATCAACTAAGCCACAGTAGCACAAATCATCTGGTTTACTATGTAAGCATTTATTCAGACCCTTCTCTAGCCTGCACATCCATCACCTCTAGGTGTTTGGCTTCCTCTATTATTTACATAAAGGTTGCTTTCTTGTGCTTTGTTCAGCAACACGATTTTCCTGGACTGCAGGTAATATCATTTGCTTAGGAAAAATAAAACCAAAAACCAATCAACCAAACTGAAAAAACCCAATCAAACAAACAAGATAACCCACTTTTTATTTCCAATAACATCACAAATTAGGAGAACATTGAATTTAGGATTAAATACTATATCTGAAATTTGATAATTGTTTCCTCAAAAGGGAGCAACACATAAAGCTCACTGTCTGCCTACCCAAGCTAGATTTGTTGTTGCTGGACAAGAGCTATTTGGGCCAGGAAAGGGATTAATAAATTTTTGGTAGATTGGTTGGTCTGGTATGCTTGGTTTTTCATCTCCTTTATTTTTCCCATATTCAGACATGAGTACAACATCCCTGTCTGCTCCTGGAATGGACGCTGCCCACAATTTCTCTGCATGTTTGCATGATTACAACCAAGATAAATTGTGTGTATCTATACTCACCCATTTGAGACTACCTATCTATTTCTGACCTGCACTAAGAAAAACAGATGTTCAATAGTATGGACCTCTGTTTAGAGATATTGGCTGAAGTGCCTAAACACCAAAGGACATACACATCTTCAAAGACCAATGTTTGTAATTTGCACAAAGGACTAAATCCTGCATCCATCAAAATATTAAATTCTCAGTGTTTTCAAAGAGGGGAGACCCCATCCAGGAAATCCAGGTGGGCTTTCATCAAAGAGAGGCCCATGGAAACATTGCATCTGAGAGTCAGGCTTGTTTTACATGATCAAATGCCCAGACCAAATTACACCAGTGATGCAACACAGTAAAATTCATCTCACCCCATGTGCTTTAAGATGTGCTTTTTAGAATACAGAAAAGCTTCTTCCAACTACATTTTAAAGCAGCATTTTTTGACTCATTGTCCCAAACAAATTATGTTAAAGAGATTTATTAATTGAATTATACTTTCTGAACCCTTATATGAATGCTATATGCACACATAGCTGCAAAATGTGCAGCAAGTGCAAAATTCCAGAATATAATTCTGTAACATATTCTTAGAAAATTTCAAAAAGGAGTTTTTCTATGTCACAAACTAAAATTTGCATTTCTATTCAAAGACACATTACTCTCATACAACTAGACAAGGTGAATTTTCAAATTAAATTATGGAGCGACCATGTAGAAAAGGCTGAAACTAACTTCTCCTCTTACTATCAAAAAATTTCATCTGATTTCACAAAGAAACACCGCCCATCACAGCACAGGTAAGCTTTTTCTGAGAAGATTAAAAAATATAATAAAAATAGTTTTTAAAATGAACCTATTCTAACCTGTTTTTTCTGCCCTGTAGAAAAAAACAGTTACCTTGAAAGGATGTAGAGATGGGCTGATTCATGAAGTTCAACAAGGAGAAGTGCAAAGTCTTGCACCTGGGAAGTAACAATCCTCTGAATGACTATTTGCTGGCAGACCGTCATCTGGAAAGTAAATTGGCGGAAAAGGACTTGGAGTTCTGATGTACACCAAGTTGAATGTGATTAAGCAATGTGCCCTTGCAGCAAAGAAGGCTCAGCCAGGCTCTTTTCAGTAGGGTCCAGTGACTGGACAAGGACTGAAATAAAGGATATTTTGTCTGAACATCAGGAAATATTTTTTCAATGAACAAGCATTGGCACAGATTGCCCAAAAAAAGCTGTGCAACCTCTTTCCTTGGAGATATTCAGTAGCCATCTGGACATGGTCCTAGGCAACCAAGTCCAGGTGGTCCTCCTTGATCAGGAGGTATGGACTAGATGACCTCCAGAGGCCCTTTCCAGCCTCAGCCCCTCTGATTTTGTGAAATTTTAATATTTTTCTTCCCCACTGGACAGTAGCAAGGGAAGGAAAGGGTAGAAAGAACCACCTTTACCTACATAAAGACTAGTAAAGAAAATTTAGCTTGTTTTGTTGGGCTTCAAGTTTCCTGTGCCTTATCTAATAGAAGAGGAAACTAAAAATGCTGCATGGGGGAACAAAAAAGGGCAACAGATAAGGAAAATAAGCCCCACACAGCTAAAAGGTGTTTTGGAGGGCACAGAAGGAAGAAAAGAGAGGACCTGTCTTGGAGACAACTAATTTCAGCAGTGAGCACAGTGAAGCAGAGTAAGAATGGGAAAATGTCACTTCCATGTTCTTTCCTTATACATTTTGCAAATGGACATCTTGAAATCTGCAGGACAAAGTCTGCTTTGGATGACTGAATAAGCCTTCCATTCTTTTATTCATAATAAAGAAAAAATTAAAGTTACCAGTTTCTTCTATAGTGTTATTGTCACCCTGAAACACTACAGTAATTTCCATAAATGTGAAGAACAATTTTAAGGTGAAGAGTCTGGGAAGGAGACTTAGCTTTTCATCAGTTTCTGGCAATTCCACGTTGCCAGAAACTGATGGAAATGCTAATGTTGCTGTCACTTGTTTATATCATCTGTCTTCTGTGGTCACCCTCAGGGTTGGTTAATTAACCATTAACATAGTAAACCAGTAAACATACCAAAAAAATTTCATAATAATGAAGCTCATATACGCTTTCAGAACCATATACCACTTTTAAGTGGATGCACTGCAGCCTTCTCTCAGTTGCCTACTCAGATGATCGGGTTTAGAAATACCAGAAATGCCAAAATTTAAGAAAGAGCACAGGAGGCAGGTCCTCTGGCAAAACATGTTCAAAAATCCCTTGGAACTGTAGATACCAGTGCATTTTTTCAAAGCAGGCCACAGTGCTGTAAAGCGCAAAAGAAATTCATATTAATTTCAGTAGACTTCTGCATAAACGCGCTCAGATCTTGTGTGGACTGCATGTGAACATCTAGGTCATGATCCACATCACTGACACAAGTAGAAGCAATTTTACTGTACCCTGTATGTAGATTTGAACATCATCTTAAGATTTTTTCACAAGAAGTAGTATTCTTATGTTAGTAAAAATACTGTCAGAACTTTCACAACAAGCAAACTTGCTAGTAACATTTGTGAAAGTCTAATACGATGGTAAATGAATGCCATATTCATAAGCATTTTATATTGGAAGTCATCATCTTTGTCTTGTTCAGTTGATTATCCAAATTATCTTCAAAACACACAAAAAGTTATCAAGTCCCTTCTTTCCCTATCTTCCTTCATTTCTTCCCTAGTCTTCTAGAATTATAACCAAAATCTTCAGGAAGTGTCTGTAATTATGTCACCAGCTCTACTCTCCCTGTCAAAAAGCCACCAAAAATCTTTGTGGGCACAAGTAGTTCATTCCCAGGCTTCTCTGTTAAGATTTCCTTACCTCCTCTTCCTTCAGAGAGTAACAGCATGGCAAAATCAGGAAACGACTGTTTGCGAACCATACTGAAAGACATCAAGTATATTTTGTTGACCAAGCAAAGCAGACATATCATATCTTAAGGGAACTGTTTTAAAATATTTTTAGAAAGGGAAAAAGTTATGTAAAGCTGGTGCTCTCAGCCCTCCTGTTCATGCAAGTGTCCTCAAAAGCCAGCGAATGTGTAAGGAGAACAGCCTTTGTGGAGCAAAGAAGCATCACAACACGCCTCCTGATTACTTCATGCACATCGTTGACAAGTCTTTTAAATATTAAGGGCTATGTTCTACTCTAGTTCTACACATGGGACTTCCATTAATGTCAGTGGGTGTTTCACACGAAGTACAAGAACAGAAACAGCCCCTGGCATCTCTTAGTGTTAAAGAAAAAAGATTTCAATAAGTTTACTTAATCCATCAAACTGGCAGTCTCTAGCATTAGCTCCTGTGATAGCACTGTCAATGCTTGGTCAAGCCTAAAAAACCTTCAAGCTTAAGCAAGTCTTGACACAGCAGAGAAGCAGAAGCTCAAGATGACCAACTGTAGGAAGTAAATAAACTTTTAAAAGCAAAGAGAATAAAGGATTAAAGGATAAAGAAAATTATTTTCGCCCTTTATATCTACTTTTTCCGAAGAAATATATGTTTCAGAAAAAGAAACCTACAGCTTGGCAGGCTGGGTGGCAAAAGTAAAGCAGAGACAAGTTGGGGGTTGGGAGGAGTGGGAAGTAAGTGTAACTCTAATCCTGCTAAGGCAGTTTTGCAGTATTGATTCTAGTGTATTGGGGGCATACAAACTTTTGGACCATGCACTAACTAGTTTGCTTGATAGCCTGGAGTCACTGGAGTTAAAGATCTCGGTACATATCTTAAGTCCATGGGAAGACTGGATTCTTTCCCAAGAGAGTATTTTGCAGTCAGACACCCAAGTCAGAGCTTATCAACTGGTGTCTGCATGTGTAGAAAATATAAAACAACTCTAGTAATGCCTTTCTTTCCATTTCTCTACTACCCCCACATCCACAATTAGAACAGCCTCTTAACCACAGCTCCCTGTCACATTTTATTTTTTATTTAGAGATTACAGTCTCATGCACTTGTTAGCCTAGGGTTTTGAAGGACTGGTAGCTACCATTTTGGGTGCAATGTCCTTGACTCTCATTAGCTCTCATGAGAGTCGCATGCAACCTATTTAAATCTGAAAGCTAGTGGAGCCAAATCTAAAATATAAATTCCTCTTCTCATTTATATCCATCTGGTTCAATTGTCATTTAGGGCTGCACTGTGGAATTTCTGTAATGGAGAAACTAACATAGGTACATGGTCTGACTGACAATGTAGCTAGACAACCCTGTTGAAATCTTTTAAGATTTGTGGGATACATGTCATTAGTATTTTGACCTTGGTACATAAAAGATTTGAAGCAATTTAAACTGTATTACCTTCACACAAATAGACTATTTAAAGGAAAAAAAAGAAGGTAGAGGTACAGGTAGTGGTTGGATAGTGATATGCAATTTTTTTGTCTCCCCTGGAAAAATTAATGTACTATTTTTATAGTAGTAAAAGCATCTGAGCACAAACAGCATTTGAAGACAAAGTTAAAAGTATTACAAAAAGATAAGCCCTACAGCTAACTGTATCTATCAGGTCCAGTTCTCTGTTTGCCTCTCTTCTAATGCAGTATACAGCTGACTTACTTGAACCTATCAGTTCAGCACATGAGCAGTAACAAAGCATAGCAATTCTCATGCTCCACTCCCTCTTTGTTCAGTTGCTCTTTGGGTTGAGCTCCCTCTTACTCACCACTGTCTGTCTTCCCTGTGTAGTTACATCAATCTCTTCTTGGGCTTTACTGGGGAAAAGCAATTGTCCAGAAACAAAAGTCTACCATGTAGCTCTGGACAGGACAGTTTCCCAATGGTCATTATAATCAGTGGAGTCTCTTTCATTGACTTCTGTAAGAGTCAGATAAAAGCAAGACCTTTTCTTTAAGGTCCTTCTGAACAAATTTCACCTGAAAATGACAGAATGCTTCCTGCCTGGAAATCTACAGAGAATTCAGGCAGAACTCTGTTTTCAGTTTCACAACATAGATTAAGTGAATTGTCTTCTGCAGTTTTCTGTTGTCAATTCCAATTATGGCTAATATTGCATAAAACTCTAGGCTTAAAAAGCTACATCAAGAAAAGTAGGGTGAAGGTTAGAACACATATGGGAAGCACCACAATTTTGGGTGGAATTCCTTTTGGGTTAGAGATTCTGAATGCTATTTTTGTGTACAGTTGAGGGAGGGTGAAAAGGTTACACTGAAAGTGGTTTGAAGAAGTGTTTGTAAGAGGCAGATGAACAGTAGAAAATATAAAATAATTTTAAAATCACCCTTAACTACTTCCTCACTAATCCACCAAGAAGTGCACCCAAGCACAAGTTAATTCATGTTCTCTGAATTCTGTGGAGGAATTGAGCATTTCAGCAGAATGGCCTCTGCTTTAACAGACCTTATATTTACAAACTGACACTGTAATGAATTCCTAACCAGTTCCAATGTTATGGGAACCACTGCAACTTAAAAATATAAATACATGCCAATAGAAGGCAACTCATTTGGACCACTAAGGACTTATTATTCCAACAACCTTCCTCCCTGCTTTCACACATATGGTCCAATGCAACAAGTCCCAAAAGGAGAGTCTATTACTGGAAAGAAACTTTTCATCATTGCTCAGCAGCCATGATAGATCACAGCAGAAGGGTCTGATCTAACTACATTTCTGTCAGGTATAAGCTCCTTAAACCAAATTGAAGGTTGTCTTTCTCTAGATTCTACCCATTCCTCTGGAGAAAACAAAATCAATTATCTAATTAAACCATCATCTTGCATACATAAATTAAGTGTATATATCTTTTATAAACAGGATTCCTAGCAGTACATTTCAAGCATAACTCACACTTCTGCAACACCCCATGGATAATTTGAAAAATGAATGAATGAATGAATGAATGAATGAATGAATGAATGAATGAATGAATGCCACTAAGATTACAGGATTTCTCACACACACCTCTACACTGGCTTATCTGGTTTTAATGTCTAGGACTCACACAGTTGCCAGCTACAGCTGCTTAAATGACAACTATTTTTCCCTGCACAATATTTGGTGAAATAAATGCTGAAGTATGAAATCCATTAGTGCCATATATACCACACATTGCATTTGCAAAGGCTCAGTTCAGGGGGGATGGAATTCCTCTCCACAGATAAATACAGCTTTCAAAGGTTTTCATTATTATTATTATTGTTGTTGTTGTTGTTGTTATTGTTATTGTTATTATTTTCTTCAGACAATTTTTTTAACATCTCTATCTGCTGATAGTCTGAAACTCAATGAAATACCTCAAGGCAAGTACTTGCTCACTATTTCCTGTTGAAGCAGCACAAAAATGTTCTTTGTGTTATTTGAAGCAAGCAGCAAAGATGGCAACAGCACAGAGGTGGCTTCACTTCCTTGGGAAGAGAAATTCCAATATATGTTTAATACATATTTATATGCTGTAAAAAGGTATCCCAAAGAGATCAACAGGCACTAATAAGTACTCGTTATTGAAAAGGGCACATTAAAAAAAGAGGAGTATGCTTGAAAGTGCAGTGGAGCAGAAGCAGAGGTGAGGTCTTACTGATGGGCTCTGTCTTGGTTTGACCCGGAAGTGAGTTTTTGGAAAAGTTGTGGTCAAACCAATCAATTGTGTTTCCAGTGGAAGCCTATGGTTCAAGGGGGGACTCTTCTCTCCCTGATGGATTTGAGGGTTGATTATTTGAGGGGTAGTGATGGACTGGAAGTTGATTACCTGAGAGATGGTGACTGGGTGGAAATCTAAGTTGTTACTTCATTCTGTGGAGAAAAGGGAGGGGGGAGGAGGAATGTATTTGGAAGGTTTTCATTCTTAGCTTTGTATGTGTTCCTTTTTAGATATTGTAATTAATAAAGTGTTGTTTTGTTCCCTCCATCCCCAAGTGAGAGCCTGCTTTGTTCTGTTTCCGGGTCACATCTCACAGTAACCATTTTAGAAATACACTTGCCATGGGGGCCCTGGCTCTGTGCCAGGGTCAAACCATGACAGGCTCCCACACAAAACCACCAAACAGCCATCTCCAATCTAGGACCATAGTCCTGTGGTTTTTGCTCAGTTTAGCTTCCTATAGACTCTAGTGGCTGCAGAGCATGTGCAAACCAAACCAAACAGTAAGACAGTCTATAGAAAATTCTGGTCTTTTCCAATAAGTTAGGAAACCACCTAACCTAACTTGTATTTTGTGCCACCATCTGCCATAGAAAAATGTTGTCCTGGACTCATGCCACTCCTGGAAACTGAACGAATGATAATTTGGATGAGAATAGTTTGCTTTTGTAATGTTTCATGTCCTGTGATCTCAAACCAAGAGAGAATCAGGCCAATTGTATTGAAGGGAAGCTCATTACAAAGAACCATCATGCGCTTTAAAGAAAATAAAATATTCTGCATGTATTTATGAATTGACTATCCTGTCTTTGAAGGAAAATTCAAGTACAGGGGGAAAAATAGGTTTTAATAAAGCTATACTCTCATTCGCACTCTATATAACTGATTACCTCTTTTTCCTTTCCTGAAATAAACTGGTATTCCTCTGAAGTCAATTTGCAAGAGCCTTAGCTTATAAAAAAACCCAACCAACCTCCCCCTCCCATAAAATCATTCAAATAAAGGCCCAGTTTCCCTACTGCTTTGTGTTAGGGTGGAAGAAAACCTGTTGTCTGCTACATTAGTGAGAAATAACAACTTCAGAGAGTCAGACACATGCTGAAATGTTCCAGTTGAAATCAAACTCTGAGAAATTTTTTAAATGTTTTCAACACATCAGCATGAAGCATCGACCTAGTTGGAATCACTTAGATCTAAAGCAAATGCACTGATTGTTTTCACAGCATGCTTTTCTTCTTCAAGCTGCAACAGGCAGACTGGCAACTGCTGTTCGGAAAGGTTTTCAGCCCCCTGCCTTGGACTACTGTAGCCTATGACACAATCAATAGCAGGGTTAGAAGGCAGAGGGAGCTAAGGAAAGATTATGAAGATGAGGTGAGTGACAGAATTGCCTTACAGGATTTGTTCTTTCACTCACCTTGAGTCATTTCTGCAAACAAAGATGGACAAACATTCCAATTCTTTCTCTGAAAGGGGACAGAAATGGAGAGACTGTGTGGCATGAGCACAGACAGCATTTTGCACTTTGGAACATTCTGCTCAGCATATAGAACAAGAAAGAAGATCTTGCCAGCAGATATCTTTTTCGTTGTCTGATACCACTAAATAAAACTTTTCTCTCCAGTATAATTAGCATGCATGGTGAGAAAAAGTTAATGGTGAAATAAAATTCAAGCATTCTCCTTTAATCATTTCACCCCAGCCCTACCTGTGCTATCTGCAGACATCCCTGCTCAAGCTCTTCTGACAGCAACCATCATCTTTAGAACAAGCCCTGCTCCATTTGAACTGGTGCATAATGGAAGAGCACTTCAGACACTAGTCCTGATTAACATGCCACTGCACAGGACACTTTTGCTGCCATGTTATAAAGACCTTAGTGGCGTTCAGTTGTTCAGGTATCATATTATTAAATAATTTTTATAGTAACCCTAAAAATCTTAATAAAGTGCAGCTCTTATCAGAGACTTCATGATAGAAAATGTGAATTAAATTCCCCTAATGTAATTACCACACTGTTCTCCTGTATTCCACCACCAGTTTATAAAGATACTTAGCTCGAGCTTACTGCAGCCATGTGAGAAAAGATGGAAAGAAACAGCTCAAACAGAATAAGAGAAGGCCTAGTTGATGCCAGTGTCTGTTCTTTCCACTTATGCACAGAAGAATCCCAGGAGAAAAACATATTTGGAAATTAAAAACATGCAGCAGACAGAATATTGTTGGGATCCAGTCAATCCACATTTATATTTTAATATGATAAAACATAGGAAATGGGCAGGAATTTTATACAGTTAAGTACTCTACAGCAAAAGTAAACTGTTAACTGTAGGTTACATAGGCTCAAGGTCAGTGCAACACTCCAATATGGTTAGGGGTGCCTAGACCCATGGCATGGGCTGATGTAAACAGCACTCTATAGCAATAACAGAATTTACCCCACTGCAGATCTTTTGTTTGCAAATGGTTATAGCACCATTATTTTTGCTGTACCTACAAGTATGGCTTTCTCTAATTCTTCAGGCCTAAAGAGAAAACTTTCCCAGTTCAGATGCAAAAGAGAACACAAGTTACCAGCCAATAAAAGATGATTCCTCCAGTAACCATCATCACGTTTTAGTCTGGTTCCATCATCTCAAACATTGTATTAGCAAGAGCTAAAAAATCTTGACCCTTTGCCCTCCTAGAGAGCAGTCTAGATGAAGCAAACAGAAGAATGACTAGAAAAGGGTTTTTATTTTTTGTTTAATACCTTTTAATAAAGTGATGATAAGAGAGATGGCATGGGGAGCACTAAGGGGCTGCATCAAGGAACACACCAGTATGGGAAGGCACAGCCCCAGGGTGACCACAGCAAGCAACCTGCTGGTCCCAGAGATGGCTGGGCCAAGCACCAAGGGCACGACATGTGGCACTACACAGACAAACACAGGGCATCCTGTAGCAGCCACACAACTAGAGCATGGGCTGGAAGATCCCCCGATCTTGTAGCACTGACTCATATCCCTTCTTTTCTTCTGTAATAACCCAGCAAACAGCATTTCATGTTTCCCAACAATAACTCTTAGATCCACTTCCCAATAGCTTTGCTTAATAAAATGCTCTCAGGTGTCCCCCTTCCCTGACCTGAACACGTTCTGCTCCCACACTGTGCAACCTCAACTGCCCCACCCTATGTGCTATGAAGGTAGCCAGTTCACAAAATCAGTTACAGGAAAACACTCAGAAAGTTTGCTTTGGTTTTTTTTCTGAATATGAAATTTAAGCAACATTGGCCATAAGAGGCCATCAAGATCCCAACAGGAGACAAAAAAACGGATGTATTCAGACCCATATTGAAGGCTTTTCTTTTGGCAAGGGAACTCTCTTGAGATGAGTCTGTCACTTGACAGCATCCTTCCTAATCAGACAACAGGTTTGCTATTTGTGTCATACTGATATCCAAGGTTTCAATTAATCCTACCTCAGAAGTTCCTTATTTGAACTGAGTTTGAACTTTTGAACTTGGGCTTTGGACAGAAGGGTCTGCCTGTTCTTTTGTGTTCATCTCCACAGCAACCATCTTTTAAATATATAATGTAACATGTAGGCAACAGACTTGAACTGAACCTCTTGGTTAGATGGATTTTTGTTAGGCTTTGAAGAACTTTGGAAACTAATATACAGTGTCAATACTGTAAAAATCACTGAGAACTTGTAATCACTATCAGCTGACGACTAAACAGGTGTGCATTTACTTCAACTTTATCCTGCTAAGTACCAGACTTGAACATGTCTTAAAAAAAGGCATGGAATTTAACTCATTCGTACATGAAGGATGACTACAAAGTCTGCATGGACTGGATATTCCACGTAACCCTGCAAAGTGACACAAGGAGGTATTTAACCAGAGAGAAGACTCTTCTAAGCACCAATTAGTTTCAGATTCATAAACTAAACTCAGCAATCTTTAGTTAAATATGGCTACTTCACAGTAGATGCAAGTAGGACCCTAACTTTTGTTTATAGCTAGACCATTAGAAATAACATTGCAAAATAGTGATGGAGCTCTCTAACAGCTGCATTTTTGCCATTTGTTGAAAACCCCCATTACATAAGAATGACAAGAAGATTGACTCTAGAGATGTACCCCAAAAGTAAGACCAGTGTGAGTAGGGAGGAAGATGGTGAAGCATCTTTCTCCACACAGCAGAAACATCAGCTCCTCCTGTGGAACCTGGGTTGGAGACATGCTTCCAACATGAAGTCACTTATGCAGGCACAACTTTCATATGTATCTTATGGCAATCGATATTGGACCTACTGCTCAGAGTCCCAGCTGGGTGCACATTGGTTTTCCTATGAGCTTCCATCTCCAACTCTTCTGGCATAGCACTGATGCTACATGGTTCCCTTTGAAACTCACAGCTTCTCCAGCTATTTAATATGTGGCACTGGACAGCCAGTGGAGAGCAAAGATGTAACGATAAGTTATCAGATCTGTCACAGCATATGACACAGCACACACCTATTGTAGATGTTTTCTCCCCTGAAGGAGAGGAATGACAAGGAGGACTCCATTGATATCGGAAGGCTCATTAATTACTTTATTGTACTGTATTATTCTATATTACCTCTATATTACATTATATCTAAACCAAATCTGCCAAGCACTCAACTCTGCATGCAACTGCACTCAACTCGTGACTGTCAGCCAACAGTCCCGACACACACACGCTTGGCCCTGATAGGCAAGGAAACGAAATACCATCAATCTGGGTAAACAGTCATGATATTGCATTCTACTTTTGCACAAACACAAGCACAGCAAATGAGGTAAGAATTTTTTTTCCTTTCTCTGAGGTTCAGATTTTCTCTGTGAAGAGAAATGTGGCTACACATGTCACAGTCAAGATAGCCATGATATACAGAATATCACCATACAATTTCAGAAGGTTTTAAGCATTGCCCATTCAGAGTAACATCATATCACATCTGAAGGCTTCAAGCACCTGCCCATACAGAGTAACATCACTTCAGAAGGCTGCAAGCATCTGCTGGTCTTGTCCTTCAACACAAGCTTTTATACGCCTCATCTTACATGCATTGATTGCACCTGTGTTTCCCTTTGGTGATTGCTCAGTGCACCTCAGCACTCCATGTCTCATACCTTCAATAGTGGTCACCTGTCCTGCACAGCTGTAGCCCATCAGGGATGAGGCTTGGCTGCAGCCCCACTCCCAATTATCACAAACTGTGTGCCTACAATAGCTACGTACGAACATATCAGCACAATCAGGCCCTCTCTATGCTCGTAAATTTTCCATAGACAATATCTGGAAAGGTAAGGAACAAATAGAGAATTTAAACTTTTTTTTGAAGTTTATCAAACTTAGTACTGTCTATAAAAAAAAAATGCTGTTTAGGGTTCATAATTTTTAATTTGAAGAATTTTTATCTTTTGTTCCCATCTGGCTTCTGGAGGGGGATTGCTTTAGATGGGTTTCCACATGGCAACAGTAGCAACCTGAAAAGCTACATTTCACAGTTCAAAAGTTTCAGAGTGAATTTTGCAATACCTGTCCACAGTATGATATCAGAGCCGACCATGGTTGGGCCACCATTCTTCAGTGCTCCGGAGTCTGTCTTCCTTCCTCATCCTCATTGTAAAAGAGACCTGAGACAGCAGCACTGACACCAATGGCTTGGAGGCTGTAGAGCTGACACTATCTGGAATCCACCAGATGAGGTTTAGCAGATTGTTCAGTTCCCAAGTTCCAGCCACCAAAATGTGTCAGCTGCCTTTGTTGACAAAGCTGCCACTGCCAGGAAGATTGAGGGGGCATTTGAGTTTGTACTCCAGGTTGGTTTTTTTTTATTTTTGTTTTGTCCTTGTTTCCTGCTGGTTGTTGTATGGGGAAGAGGGAGTTTTTGTAATCAAGGAATTTCATTTTCTGTGTTGTTTTTCTCTTTGTTCTCTCCCTCCACATATAGTCAGGAGAGGTGGAAAACCTGCTGCCGTCTTTCCCATTGTCTGCCCAAACACAATTGTCTGCAGAGGGTTCCATCTTGGGGGTGGGGGTTCTCTGCAATTTTAGTTTTCTCTTTGTTCCTGTGGACTGAGAGATCTAGCAATTTTGTGGCTACTGATAATTAACTGTTATTTTTAACCTATTGCTGTTTTATTTTTTAGCAAACTGCTATTTTTTCACTTCAATCTGTGTCTTCTTTTTGGTGGAAAGGGATTGGTTAAAACTAATGGGAGGTAACCGATTTTAGAAAGCCCACCTCTAAATTGTATTAAACCAAGACAGCTGTGATTATATATTATTATGAAATAATATTTGAGAGCAAAACTCTATAAAAAGGGAAGGTTTTTTGCATTGCAAGATGCTTTTTTCGTCCCAGCTGTTATTTAACTCACATAAGAATTACATGAGTATCAGTATTTGTTCTATTTTAATAGTATTTTTTAAACTTTTTGAGGAAAACATATATCCTCATATACTACATGATTTGGGGGAAAAAAATTAAGATAATATTTCCTATGGAGAAGGAACCTCTTTGACTATTTTATAGAAATGAGCTGTGCTACTAGACACACCCTCCTCTTCCTCTGTTGGAGGACAGTTGGAGCATTTCCAATCTTCAGCCTTGGGAGATTGCTTAGAATACTTTTTTTAGCACGCCAAAATTGCAGGCTTTTTCATTTGCAATTTAGAGTTCATTTTCCAGAGTTAACCTTCAGGAAGAATTTTTTAAAGCTTTTTAAAGAAAATATTTGCTTTTAATTGCTGTATAATGAAATGCACGGTTCATATTTCCTTACTTTTAAAATTATTGACATGAGTTTAGTAAGACTTTCCAGTGCAGCTCACAGTACTTGCCTTCCTTTATTGCACTTAGAGAGTAAACAGGCTTTAGAGTGGCTGCCTCAGACTTTGACATATAATTTTTAAATGCCTAAGTCAGAGCGAGTATATGCCAAATGAGAAATCAAGCATCAGAAGAGAGACAGACAAATTTTAAAGTTTAACTAGGAGGAAGAAACCCACAGACTGACAATTACAAGATTAATAAAACATTCAAGTACATCTGAAAATTCTTTAAAAGTTGCCTAAATTATGTGGATGGAGGTGTGCCAGGTAATTCTTCCATTAAAATATCTAATTGTACAAGGTACAAGATCCCTCTATTTACCAAACACAGTTTTGCTTTGCTTTCCAAACCCAAGAATCTAGAAGTTAATTAAGTTTCTTATTATCTTGGTTTAAAAGAGAGGTGTCTGCCAAGGAAGGCGGGAACCTCCCTTCAATGGCAAATATGACTCCCTTCCCTTCAAATTATTATAACTTTGAAATTATGGGGCTTTCAGGCAAAGATATGAGAAAAGTGTGTGTATGTATAACAAGGCAAGCAAACAACAGCAGCAACAACCAACAAGAACAGAAAACCCAGTGAAGTCTCTTCCCGCTCTGTGAGCGCTTTCCCCTCTGGTGTAGTTACAGTCGCAGCCGGCAGAGGCGCTGGTGGCTCCCGGCGGGCAGGGAAGTTGCAATGATTCCCCCGCGGCTGCAGGGGGCGCGCTGGTGCAAGCTTGGAGACCATGCAGTTAATGGTGGCTTAGCCGAGACAGGAAGTCATGGACGGCAATTGGTCATGAATGCCGAGCTACCACGCAGAATTGGCACATGTGGGGACACCCTCCCCTGCCCCCTCCAAAACATCTGGGAAACAAAAAAAGTAATTAAGCAGACTTCCAGTGCACGAAAATCACAGCCGACCAGGATCTTGGAGTCCAACACATAGGAGTGGCGGTGGCAACATGCTATGGGTAGAGGCTAAGGGCGGGAGCCGATCCCGATGTTTTGGTGCCACATGCACTGGTTCTGAGCTCTGAGCAGTCAGGTGGCAGGGAAAACAGCAAACAGCTCCTTCCTCCCCCAAACCCAGAAACCCAACGGACCACCTCCATAGTAACCACCTCACCTTTTCTCTCCCATTATCACTTGCAACCTGCTCCCATTCAGGGCCATTTCAATGGAATGTTGTGACACCCGACTACATCTTTTGTTTTCTTAAGTATTGGTAGTTATGTTTCCTAGCAACATATGGGACAAAATTCCATGAGGGAAAGAAACAAAAGGAAAAATCTGAAGCCCCAACACTCATTTATGAGATACTTGTAACAATTTAAAATCCTTTCAGGTAACATTAATTCTAATACCTAAAAACTGGGATAAGTGATAATTCCCATTTGTACAGCAACAGTATTATATCGGATGAAAATGACTAATTTCTGAGGAAAAAAGCAAGCCAGAATGTGTTAAATCTTTCTTTTCAGATGAACTGACTCAACATATTCATGTCCAATTATGTTATACTTAAGCAAGGATTGTAAGCATCCTGAAATCCATGTGTCTGACTGGAAGCTAATATATTAGCTTTATTTATATTATTATATTAGCTGCTAAAGCTAATCAGATGACATTTGGATGACTCAACACTAACCACAAAGGTATATTCAAGTTGATAAGGACAATTGCCTACCCATGGCCTGAGGAGCAGGAAGAGAAGACTACTGTGGAAGAATCCCACACTGACCTCATTTACCCATTCAGAGGTTAGGCCATGCTCCAGCAAAGGATTGCAGCATACTCTGAGCTTTAAGGGCATAACTGACCTCAGCAGGGCTTTTCCCATACAAGCAAGTCTTAAAACTATTGTGACTAGAATATTATTGAAGCAGATTCATTTGATCCTGACAGTATATAATTTGAAGATTGCTGCCATAGTGATTTAAAGTATCAGAGGGTCCTATTGTACACATTTCAAGAAACTGTATGTAGTGATACTAAAGTATTACATAAAGCATAACAATGTTGTATGTAATATTGTCACAAATATTTAATTAGCAAATATCTTATTTTGAAAGTTTTTGTTGCTCCTGAAGCAGTGAATGGTTACACCAAAATGTAAGTATTACCAGAAAGCAAAAGGGAGCAATAAAAATATATTCATCCTTGGAAGATGGGGCTCTTTGAACCACTGAGAATGAGCATATAGGTTTTGAAGCTGTTGGCATTTTTTAACTTCCTTCATGGTACACCGGGTATTAGTCAATATATAGCTTGCGGAAGCTAGAAATTTTTCCTTAATCTTTGTCATGATCATTCAGAGCAGATTTGGAATTGTTCTGTCTCCAGCACAGACTTTCTGTACCTATAACTACCATAAACTCTCTAAGCAATATCAGTTAATGAAAATATCCCTGCTGACTTCAGTAAAACCAGGATTTTCATCCTTTTTCCACAGACATTTGTAAACAAGTGTAACAGATTTGGAGCTTGACAATATAGTATAGCTGGATAATTGCCTTGTGTTTTATTTGAACAAGTAAGTTTCTGTTATGGCATTCCTTACGCAGCAAGATAGGGTTTTCTGCTTCTACTTCTCTGCAGTGCATTCATGCTTGTTATGTAAACATTATTTCTACCAAGCTAAAACCAGGAGAGCTTTGGAACATGGGAGGATTCGGGCAAACAAAAATCAGTCTCTCATTAGCAAAGACATTTCCTCAACTGTAGAGGCAGAATCCTGCTAAAACAGTGATTATTTCTTTACTTTGGGACATGGTCAAAGCACACTGAATCTTGCCACAAACATCAATAGATTTTTTAGATTAGTCTTTAATTAGTATTTTCAGTTGGTTTGACTGTCTCATTATGAAGGTTTGTTTAGCAATATTGATTATGGCATGGTTAGCAACAAAATCCGAACCACATCCACACATATAATCCACATTTTGAGCAAGGTTCTGTATTAGTCAATGGGACTATGGTGCTCTACATTCTAGGTCTTGTACATTCTTGGTACAGGCTGAAGTATCGTTTAGCATAATCCTGGAAAAGCAGACAGCTCAGAGCTTGGACAGGTGCACTCTTTGCTGGGTTAAGAACTGGCTGGATGGCTGGGCCCAGACAGTAGTGGTGAATGGTGCTGGATCCAGTTGGTGGCCAAACACTAGTGGTGACCCCCAGGGATCTGTGTGTGGGCCCAGTCCTGTTTAATATCTTTATTGATGATCTGGATGAGGGGATTGAGCCTACTATTAGCAGATTTGCAGATGACACCAAGTTGGGTGTGAATCTCAATCTACTGGAGGGCAGGAGAGCTCTGCAGGAGCAGCCTGGATGGGCTGGAACGATGGGCTGAATCCAACAATATGAGGTTTAACAAGACCAAGTGTCAGGTCCTGCACTTTGGCCACAACAACCTCCTGCAGCACTACAGGCCAAGGACAGAGAAGCTGGACAGAGGCCAGGCAGAAAGGGACCTGGAGGTACTGATTGGCAGCAGACTGAACATGAGCCAGCAGTGTGCCCACCATGGCCAAGAAAGCCAATGACATCCTGGCCTGTACCAGGAATAGTGTGGCCAGCAGGACCAGAGAAGTGATTCTTTCTCTGTACTCAGGACTGGTGAGGTCACACCTTGAATACTGTGTCCAGTTCTGGACCCCTCAGTTTAGGAAGATGCTGGAGCATGTCCAGAGAAGGGCAACAAGGCTGGTGAAGGGTCTGGAACAGAAGTTGTTCTTGTAGGAATGACTGAGAGAGCTGGGGTTGTTTAGCCTGGAGAAAAGGAGGCTCAGGAGACCTTATCACTCTCTATAACTGCCTGAAAGGAGGTTGTAGCCAGTTTGGGATTAGTGTCTTATTTCCAGGCAACCAGTGGCACAGTCTTAGTGGCACAGGCAAGAAGACAGTCTTAAAGGCACAGGCAGAAGGCAGGGGAAGTTTAGGCTGGACATTAAGAAGAATTTTTTGCACAGAAGGAGTGATTTGGCATTGGAATCACGTGCCCAGCAAGGTGGTAGTCTTACCATCTCTGTAGATGTTTAAGAAAAGACTGAATGTGGCACTTAGTGCCATGGTCTAGTTGACAAGGTGGTGTTAGGTGCTAAGTTGGACTTGATGATCTCAAAGGTCTTTTTCAACCTCGTTGATTCTGTGATTTCATGATTCTGTGAAGTGAGTTGTTTTACTGGGCTTTGCTAGAAAACAGTAACTACATAATGAATGAATGCCCTGAACTCCATCTCCTGATACTGTTACCCCTGCAAAGGGGTAATACTGGAAAAGCACCTGAAAGAGGACAATCTTCTAGACTGGAAACAGCACCTGGCAGAAACACAAAAATGTGGAAGAGATTAGGGGTTTCAGAAGCTATGTTTGCAAGCACGCCTTAGCATCTGTGATATATTCTCTAAATGAGAAACACAGTGAAAAAGCAGCCTGCACACTTGCATCTCAAGAGCTACATTTTTTCACCTTTTGGGCTATTAGAGGACAGTGGAAGTCTCCAAGCACTTCTGATATCCTGCTCAAGCTCCACACTGGAATTGATGCAATCCTTTAAACTCCACTGGCAACAGGTTTTTTACTTCCATATACACACTGCCACATAAAATTGCTAGGCTCAACTCCGTATTTTTCCATTTCATCTTACAGGTAACTGAAGGGCTCAGAAGCAGAAGAATGTTGCATTTGCAAAACACTTCAGAACATATAAATACACTGAAGAGAGATTCATAAAATCAGGTGAGTTGTAAGGGACCCATTGGGATCATCAAGTCCATCTCCTGGCACTGTACAGAACAGCCCCAAGAGTCACACCATGTGCCTGAAAGTGTGGTCCAAATGCTTCTTGAGATGTGTCAGGCTTGGTGCTGTGACCACTTCCCTGGGGAGTCTGTTCCAGTGCCCAACCACCCTCTGGGTGAAGAATCCTTTCCTGATATCTAACCTAAATCACCTCTTGCTGAGCTTCAGGCAATTTCCTCAAGTCCTCTGACTGTTCATGAGAGTGAAGAGATCAGTTCCCACCCCTCCACTTCCCCTTGTGAGGATGTTGAAGAGTGCAATGAGGTCTCCCCTCATTCCCCACTTCTCCAGGCTGAACAGACCAAATAACCTCAGCCACTTCTCACATGGCTTCCCCTCAAGGCTCTTCACCATTCTTATGGCCCTCTGTGGTGGGTTGATGACGGCTGGATGCCAGGCACCCACCAAAGCCACTCTCTCACTCCCCTCTGCAGCTGGACAGAGTAGAGAAAATATAATGAAGGGTTCATGAGTTGAGACAAGGACTGGGAGAGATCCATCACTAAATACCACCATGGACAAAACAGGCTAGCATTAAAGATAAAAGCTGAATTTATTATTAAGAAGATCAGAGCAGAACAATTGGAAATAAAATAAAACCTTAGAAACCTTTCCCCCAACCCTCCCTCCTTCCCAGCTCTACCTCCTTCCCCAGTGGTATAGGGAGACAGGCAATGGGGGTTATGGTCAGTTCCATAATTTTTTCTGCTGCTTAGGGAGAGGAGGCCTTCCTCTGCTCCAGCACGAGGTTCCGCCCATGGGAATTAACATCTCCATTAACTTCTCCAGCATGAGTCCATCTCATGGGCAGCAGCTCCCTGAGAACTGCTGTAATGTGAGCCCATCTCCATCCTCCTCAAACTGCTGCAGCGTGGGTCACTCTTCCACAGGGTGCAGTTCTTGAAGGACAGGCTACTCCAGAGTGGGCTTCTCTCTCTCCCATGGGCCTCCCACAGTCACAGTCTCCTCTCAACCTGCTCTGGCATGGGCTCCTCCATGGCTTGCTCATGGATCTCTGCATCACCTTTGTCCTCCATGGGATGCAGGAGGGCATGGCTGTTTCACCATGGTCTGCACCACAGGTAGCAGGGGAATCCTAGCTCCAGTGCCTGGAGCACCTTCTCCTTCTCCCGGTGTCCTCCTCACATATTGTCACTCCAGTCTTCTGTGGCTGCAATTACTTCTACACAGTAACTCTTTTTTTTTTTCTATCCTATTAAATCTGTTATCACAGAGGTGCCCCATGTTCCCATCATCTCTAATTAGCCCAGCCTTAACTAATGGCACATCCATCATTGGAGCTCCTAGGGATTGGCTCTGCCAGACATGGAAGAAGCTTCTAGCAGCTCCTCACAGAAGCCACCCCTGTAGCCTCCCTACAACCAAAGCTTGCTCATGTAAACCAAATATACCCTCCTCTGGAGGCTCTCTAAAAGCTAATGTCTTTTTTATATTGTGGTAATCTAAACTGCACACACGAGTCAAGGTGAGGCAGCACTGGTGCAGATTCTTTAAGAAATACACTGACATAATACTATTCAAGCATAAGCCTCTTCGATACAGAAGTCTTCTGCAAGTGGAGAGCATTGTAGTAAGACCAATACACATTCTGGTGAGAAGAGAGCCTGTAGCAATTCTGTAATGCAATACTTGATTAACCACAGCAAAGGATAGACTCTCAAATTAATCCAATTTTTGCCTGTGATTTATTTAGCCTAAAAGGAATCTTGTAGTATGAAGCTGTAGTATGAAAGCTGAAGTTTGAGAATGCATGTAGCTTTCTGATCTTTGCAGCTTAAATGTCAAAACCTTCATCAGGCTGTTGGGAAAAAGAACCCAATGTGAAAAAGATTACACTCATACCTATATGCACTGGCAGAATAATTATTTGTTTGTTCCTCCTTTTAGAAACAGATTTCGAAGCTCTCCATTAATGTCCTACTTTTTCACCTGTTATCTGTCTTTCCTCTTTGAAGAAAAGTTTTTCACCTATCAAAAACCAGTCGGTTTGTTGCAGGAGGATTGTTGTGATTGTGGTTCAGCCTTTACACCATAATCCATGAGAAAGACAGTACCAAAACGAAGACAAATGCATCACACACTTTTTCCAAACTTGAACTACACAAACAGAATTACAGAATTGTTACTTTTGGAAGGAACCTCTGTAGATCATCCAGTCCAGCACAAGACAAGCTGACACAGGAATGCATTGAGCTGGGAGAGAGACTCTACAATCTCCCTGGGCAGTTCCCCAGGGCACTTGTTCCAGTGCTCTACTACCCTCAATATAAACAAGTTCTTCATGTTGAGGTGGAACTTATTGTGGTTTAGTTTATGGCAAATCATTCCTTGTCCTGACACTGGACACCATGGAAGAGTCTGGAACCATCCTCTTGGCAACTTCCTTTGTGTATTTCTATGCATCAGGCCCAGATTCCACAGTCTCTCCTCATAAGAGAGATGCTCCAAACCTCTAATTATCTTTGTGGCACTCTGCTGGACCCTCTCCTTGTCTTTCTTGTATTGGGGAGCCCAGAACTGGATGCAGCATAAAGTGATTCAGTTATACACCTACACACCTCAGATGTGAGCTTGCCCACAAATCCTATTCTTATCTGATCATTTGTGAGGGGGAAAAAAGCATCATTTTAGTAAAACTTAATAAAATAATAATTCTTTCTCTAGCCTGAAGGGAAGAGATGAAATAATGAAAGGAGGGGATAAACATATCCTATGTTCATGCTGGAGACAGCTGCAGATACAGTGAGTGACCAAGGTGGCATTAACCAAGCTGAAGGTGATTCAAAGCAGAAAGATACTGACCAAGAAATAAATTGTCTTTTAGAAAAGCAACTTCAAAAAAATAATTTAATCACATTGAGAGCAGGATCAATACCAGGGCCATCAACACCTCTGCTAACAGAACAGGTCTGGATGTATGTCACATCTAGAGACAGCTTCATAGACTTGTTCTTGCTTTTGTATACTGGGCCCAGATTTGCCACCAAACAATTTCTGTGCCAGTCTATCTTCAGTTAAGGAATAAAAATGGAATTAAGAGGATTAACATCAATTTTGCAACAGCTAAAAGCCTTGTAATGTACTGATACAGAACAGGAAGGTGACAGAATTGAGCCTTGATTTTGCACTTTTCTCAGATCTTGCTGCACCACTACCACAAGCCTGGTTTGCTGATGCCTTGTAAGATGGGCCCCTGAACTTGTATCTGAGCAGATGCTAAATGGATAAAGGTGAAGAGAAAGAATATAACATGGATGTAGTTTTATTATCCTCCGTTTTCTTGTACACAACTGTTTCACACAGCTCTTTGCCACTATGTAATCCTAATTAGGCTGCCAGTCCTAATATTCTCACCTTTCTGAGTCATTATTACAATTAGTTCAATATATAAAACCATAAAAAAACTTATTAGATAAGTAACTCCATTTTTCAACCTTACCAAAGCACCTATTCTCTAACTGCCCTGCCCTCCTTCCACACTGTGTCTCCCACATTCTTCTAGCCCCACCTTTTTCACACCCCTATGTTGGCGGTTACTGTTTCCCCTTTGCATATCACCCTGGTGTGTACACCTGTTCCCCGTTCTCTTTCAGCATGGTGGCATTCTCTTACTAAATCATGAGATTATAGTCACAATTGTAAATAATGCTCAAGAGAAGCTAAATAAGTTTCAGAAAATTATCCCTCCTGTCAGAGATAAATTGGTGTAGTATAGGAATTAAAGTGACTTCAAGTTGCTGATAGTAGTAATTATATCTGTTCAAGTGATAATCCAATGTTGTTTCTCCATAGGAACCTGGAGCTTTTACTTTGCAGTAAAGGGCCTGTATTTAACACTTGCAGAGGAAACAAGCACTTCACTTTGCAATGCTTCCATTTTTAACATTGTAAATAAGTAGTTGAGTCAGTGGAGAATCAAGAGACAAGTATCACCTGTTATGGGGGCTTAATGTGTCTACTTTGTGCAAAGACCAGTGTCTATATATATTCAAAAATCTAGATGTCAGTCACTATTCTACAAAAACTACTGGGTAAATTGATATATTTTTGTCTGTTGGAAATAGTAATGGCAAGATCTGTGGAAAATTTTTCGTTCAAAATGAAAATTCAGCTGTGTTAGAACCTTTAATCCTACCATTCATATGAAAGAGGAATAAAAGCCCATATGTTCCAGTCTGACATTTTATAAGCAGGACAGTTTTAGTGCTTTAGTCAAAGTTACTTTTTCTTTTAAAAATATCTTGTTTAATCTTTTAAAATCATGCAAAGACAACAACCATCCCTTTAAAATAGAGTAAGACTTTTTTAGTCATATTTGGCATTTGGCCCAGAATAAATATATACATGTGTATGTATATTCACATACATACATACATAAATATATACATAGATACATACATACATACATAAACTTCCCACAATTTCTAGGGAGCAAAGTAACAGTATAATAGTATATCAACTATAATGTTAAGAAAGAAGTCACACTAAAAGAACCTAAAGAATCTGTTAACTTGTTACATAAACAATATAGTTGTTTATGTAATTAAAGGGTCATTATTATATATATTTACAAGCAAAACAAATTATTTTAATTATGTTGCTTAACAGTACAAATACTGTTTTCCACATTTTGTATGTGTAGATTTATATATTTTAAAGAACTGAGAAATTTTGCCAGTGAGATTTGCCAGCAGAAATTTCTGAGAAGAAAGGGAACCTGCCCCATCAGTTTTCTATTTCTGTCTTTATCCCTAACCAGGTCCAGTCCCCTTTCCTTTGTTCCTTTCATCTAAGTTTGGCTACATACAGGCAAGTCCTCTTCCCTACTGTCACTCATAGTTCCAAACCTCTCTTGGATCCACTCTTCAGTCTCCTACTTCTCCATGCCTTGTCACTCTCTAGTCCTGGTTGACTACTTGTGCATTTATTGTTTCACTCCATATCTTTCATCTTCCCTGGCTCTTGTCCCGTCTTCGTTTGAATCACACATTCTCTTTTTTCCATTCCCCGTGAATGTGGTCACTGAGTACATAGAAAAGTAAAGGCTCCCTGGTGTCACCTCTGCCATTTTCCATGACAGGTATAGTGGGAAGCTAGTATTTCAAGGGGGACAGAAATAATCTGATACTCCTAAAAGAGGCAGGAAGATATGGGCTTTACTTGGTGCAATGACTAGAACAAAGATACTATGGAATTGGTGCTCATGGAATTTGGAATTGGATGGAGCTTTTCAGGAAGCACTTACACAAATACCTGTTGGATGTGACTCAGATAAGCTGATCCTGTCCATGAGCAGATGATTTTCAGAGGTTCCTTTCTGAAGTTCATTTTTCTGTGAATTTTTTGGGGATGTAGCTATTTAAAGTTCCAAAGTAAACATCTGCCAACTACATTTCTCAAAGGCTTGGAATATAATCAAGCATGGCTTGTCACAGGATAGCTGAAGAGACATGTCAAGCCCAATGCTCATATTCCTCACCACATTCAAAGTTTTGCTCTTAATTATGACATATTTTTAAATGGGCAAAAATACACTGTTTTTCCTTATCTTCCTTGGGAACCACTGAAGTATTTTAGCAAAAATCACCTTTAAAAGTATTTAGGAAGAGTTAGCCAACAAGGTGGAAATACTAAGAACAGCAGCAAAGATCCTAAAATAGGAAATACTGGGCTACTTCAATTATAGAAGGTTCTACAAGTTCTGCCAATATTTTTCCCTTAGGCTCTCACAAAATGGGGAAGCAAAGAGAGAAATATCTTCACAGAATCCCTTAAGCCTCCTATGTTCCCATTTAAAAGGGATTATGAAATAAAATGGAGTAGGAAGCTCCTCAAAATTTCAAAGGAAACTTGTGTTGACAAGAGTTTGCTAATTTGCTAAAATTGCTATTTTAATAATTTTTTCCTGACTAATATCTGACTAATTTTAAGGTATTCCTCATTAGCATAACTGTCATTCTTGGCTTTGCTTTTTTCCCTTTGCTGTTTTTATTCACCCTTTGAGTTGGAGTTGAAGAATGCAACTTGCAATAGTAAGAATAGAAAGAGGGAATCTAATTGGCATTAATTCCTATGAATTTAACTTGTTTTCTTTTTCACTTGTCAGGTATACTAACTGCATAATGCTCTGCAAAGACAAATCTTTGTCAAAAGTCGCAGCAAGCAACACTGCAGGCCACAGGGTAAAAAAAAAAAAAAAAAAAAAAAAAGAGAGAACTAGCCTCTTGTTTTAAGCATACTCATTTTAAAACTAAGTTGACTGAGAAAGCAGCTCTGACTGCTATGGTGTGAGTAGTGCTCTCTTCCCTCCCTTTCATGTTTTCATCACTGCCAGCAAAGATATAGATGGAGACCAATAAAACAGGACTTGGACCTCTCGCCTTGTCTGTTAATGGATATCTGTTTCTAACTAAATAAGGCCTTCTCCTTCCTCTTTTTCCCCAGTCTGATTTCTGCCTATCCCTTTTTCATTTCCATCTGAAAAAAACGGAAATTCTAATGCATTTGTTTGGACTCTATCCCTATGTACCTCAAGGTGGGTTTCTACCATTCATGGGAATATAAAAGAACTTTCAAGTATGTATAAATAAATTGCTCTTACAACCCACTTTACAGCTGTTTTGTACTTCCAGATGGTATAAAGATATCCCAGTATAAAGTAGTATTAGGCTACTATCTCCAGTGCTTGAACTTCCCAAAAAAGATAAAAAAACCAAACACAAGCATTATAAAAATGAAAAAATAACCACCATTTTTAGTGAAATTATTTTCAGACAGATGCCAATTTCAGTCTTGTTTTTCTAAAATTAAGGGAAAATACATAACAATTTTTTACCATTTGCCTTGCAGGACTGATTGGGAAAAATAAAAAGATCCATTTGGAAAGAGTATAATTAATATCAGTCAGGATGGAGCACACTGGGTTTAATTTTAGTGTTCTTCTCTTTTCCTTTCTGTGCCTTCTTTCTGGTTATCTTAGGAATCACTAATTATTCAAACATTGTAGACTACACTCATAAATTTGCTCATGTAAGGGCTTCTGAATTTGACAGAAGAAACTCAGAGGCTGCTGGTGATCCTGTTTGTCCAAATATAACTCTGTTTAGCTCCACAGATTTACTTCTGATGAATCCTAGTAAATATCAGACAGAAAAGAGACCCCCAAGAACCCATCCTGAACATGCTCATGTTAAACATCTGTTTGAAGTTTAGTGTGCTTTTATTTATATTCTTAGGGAAATATGAGACGACTTTGCAGCTTTTTTTTTTTTTTAATTAAAAGAGTAACTGAAATTTATGCATATACCTTAATATTTTTTGTATCAGAAATCAACGACATCATGATATCATGGAAGTAAAAAAATTCTCAACACGCTGACCAGATTAAAAGCACAGATTTTTGTTCAGTACTTAATTCAATAAAATGCTGTGGTACTTCATGATCAGAAGGAAATACACCCTCAGATGCATCTGTTTCTTCTGTGTCCTTCATGAGAGTCAAAGGGTACTTTACAATCCAATCCAATGCTGGTTATAACCTTTTAAAGAAATAAACTGTGGTTTAAGGATTTAGAAAGCACTAGATCAAATAATGTAATCTTTGAGATCTAATAACTACAGTGATGGGTCTAGCATAAGGACATGAGCAGAGTAGAACAAAGGTTTGCTGAATATCCACAGTGCCTCTTGGGTTAAAATGCATTACAGAGTCACTCTAAATCCCTAGTCAGGGGGCAAACCTAAATTTCTCTTCTTGCTAAAATCCAGCATGAACTTCAAAAATAAACTGAAAGCAATATATTTAGGGGAAGAAACTCCAATCTTCAGCTTCTTTTGCGCTGTTGCTTGACTATTCAAAATTCAGCTCTTATTTTCCAAACACCTGACAATTTCAGTTTCAGCCTCCAGGTTTTTGGCTATGCACCCTAATACACACACACACACACACACACACACACACACACACACACACACACACGTGGATTTCTCCCCAGGATTAATTGAGGGAGATGGAGAACTCTGGCTATTTTTTTTTCAGCAGTGCGTGTCTATATCCTCTTGCAACCAGAGGAGATCTGAGCTTTTAGCATTACATTGTCTAATGCACAATGTGCTGCTCATGTGAGCTTTCCCAATAAGTTGTGGGGATACTTATGGATGTGCTCAAATGGTTTCATGATCACCCTTTAAGTAAGCATAGCACTAAAACAAACAAACAGCTATGTTCAGATCTATAGTGAACCCTTCAAATGCTGTTTTAGAGCACTCCAAATTTGTCATCTGTCAGACTTTGAAATTGCAAGCGTTGCTCACCAACTCACACACAAAAAGTTTTCTGGCCTACTTTGGTGCAAGCTGGAGCAGGTGGTGAATACTGCACACAGACTTCTGGAAAAATATTGTTATCTTTCTTTATTTCCCACCATGGGCATTACAACACATAAACCATCACTTTTGCCTACTGCTTGACCAGCATCTTGTCAAATCCAGCTGCAAGATTAAGCTTCCCCAATTCTGAATTCAATATTGCAACCCTAAGGACATAAGAATCAAACTGGAACATTCTGGGTTTTGGAGTTGTTTTTTTTTTCCCTTTTAATGGACAAAATTGTTTCTCCTCCAGGACCATAGTTTTCCCTGACTATAATGATAAATCATCATAACTGACGCTAAGCAAAATGAGTTTGATATTTTCTGCTTTATCCTTCCACATTAGAAGCCACTTTTACATTTGCCACAACTTTTAACCTTTCTTTCAAAAGATTGGAATTATACATATCAGGTATTATTTATGCTTTGCATAATCCATTTGAAAAAATTGAAGCACATTTTGTACACAGAAAGGGATGGGCACAGTGAAGAGAAGGTAAGATTTAATGGCCAGCAATCTTGCAATAACTGTTGGTTTCCTATAGCAGCATAATCTTCTTTATTCCAGATTATTTTATTTCATTGAAACAGTATCCTGCTAACAAAGCCAGGGGGAGGTCCAGGAGTCCAGACACATTCAACACTTGGCAGCATCTGGTTCCAGTAGCAAAAGTTACATGACCAAATGACAGTGTCTTGGTATTTGCATCTTTAGTTTTTTTTAAAGGTGGATTCAGTAATAATCAGGCACATTTCTCCACTGTTATAATTTAAAAACCCCAAAACAATGACAGCCTTTAATGTGACATACTATGAAAAAATGAAAGCGGATGCTAGTTTGCCACTGCTGGGAGACAATATGATTTTAATTCATAAGCTTGAAGCAAGGATATGAAACATTCTAGTCATTGATATTGCTCTTTCAGTCTTAGTCTGTGCTGCAAGTCTATATTTAGCTGTTTATTTTGCCCCCAAAAAGGATGTCTTCCAGGGCTAAAGGGGATAAAGCCATCAGCTTTTCATTCCAGTAAAACTTCATTGCACTTGAAACATAAGAAAAGCTCAAGTAAAAATTGTGTTACAGCTCCATAAGTTGGATTTGTAAGTGAAAAAGCAGTTAGGCATGTAAACAGTTTAGTGAAAAGTACAACATTCTGATACAGAAGTATCACTTTCAATATGTCTAACAGCAGTTGTGTAGTACTATTAACATGACTTTCAATAATTTGCTTGCAAAAAACTCATGTTCTGTTATTTTCTGTTTCTTGAAACTTGTTTCCATAGCAGGGGGTAGGTAAAAAACACTTTTGTTCTTTACTTGTCCCTGTAATATTTCCTTTTTGGAAGTGACCTTCCATAGCTGGATTGTGTCTTCCAAACACACGAGTCCGAGTTCCCTGAAAATGCTAGCAACTTACAAAATAAAAGCTACTCCATGGAATCAATGACTGAAATAGCACTAAGTTCCATTTTCACTTTTTTTTTCTTTTTCTTAAGGTCCTATTTCCCTTTACAATGCCCTTCCCAATTTATGGATTCAGAACCCCATCCTGGAACAAGCCACCTTTAGGAACAGATCATATTTAGCAAGCACTTAAGATACCACTCACTAGATATATCACAGGGTCAAAAATTACTCTCTCAAGTGTGATTTTGTAGCACTGCTTGTCAAATTATTGGATTTCTTTTAGAGTAAGGTGGCACAGAAAAGACTGCCAAGACAAGACCTATGTGTTTTGACAAGAACAATGATCAGAGTCCTGCCTTGTAAATCCTCATTCACATGTGTAAAGGACATGGGACAGCTGTATATCTACAGCAGAGAGCAAGATGAATTCATGAGGCCCTCATCTCTGAAAATAACTTATTCAAGTCATTAAACAGCATCAATTGCTATTACTCATGTGAGTAAAAGTTTGTCAGAGATAGTTTTGCTATATACAGTATGCTGTATACAAATATAGATAGAAAAAACCAGCTTTAACAGTAACTACAAAAACTATTCTAAACAGCTTAAGAAAATTTAATTTCTATAGTTCACCATGTAAAGATTGCTTGAAATAAAGATTTTTGCATCCCTTCTTTCTCCCCACAACCTTTTTTAATTAAGCTTTCTCACACTACCTCTCTTAAGAACGGCTAGAAATTTTGAACAGTCCCTTGATCTTCAAAATTTTCTTTTGATCTAACAGTTGGCTAAAGCAGTTCTATAGAACAGCAGTACCAGTCGACAGAGAATCAGCAGCAAACATCAACTAATATTTCTTTTCTGAAGAGAAAGTACAACACATCACAGAGGTTTTGAAGCAAACGTTGAAACAAAATCCCTGAACTGATAGTCTGTTTACCTGTAGCCCTGATATCCTCAAAAAGTAAGGGTTCAACACCCTGGGGTTACTATCTTTATTCCTAATAGCCAGTTCTAATTGTAAAACAGTTTCCACAACAATTATTTAGTTAGCATTTAAGCCAGACTTTTTTATATTTATTAGCACTAACACAATAGGTTTGTTGGAAAAGATCCTGCCAATTGTTATATATATGAGGAGTCCCACTGAATTCAATATTCTGTGCACCTGAAGCTTTAGCAATTGCAGACTTCTTATTGGCTTAAGTGATTTGCCGACCAACTTTTAAGTACATGCTTAAGTCTAGTTAAGTTTAGTGAGAAATAAACATGCACATATTCAAAATTGCCTGATCTGAGGTTCTTCCATCTTTAGAATTTCAGAATGAAGAGCTACATTAACATTGCTGAACAATGTAAATCACAGGAAAAAAAATATTTTGCCATATCTTCATCTAATGTTGAAAGTGCTGTATACAATTTTTCTTTGATTGTCCTTTTATTTTCTTCCATTTGAGTTGCAGTTAAGATCAGAGAAGAAAAATAAAAGTCTTGTTACAGCTACAGGTCACTGTAAGATAAGAGGCTCAGCAGTCACTTCTATGCACTGTACACACAAAAGTGGGCCAGACTGATATTTAGTTTATCAGTCTAGAATCTAGGAAACATAACAGAGGTACTTGAATGTAAATGCATTGTCAAAAGATAATAATCTACATCACTGGAGGAGGGTCACTTGTCCAACAATTTAAAGGTCATCTGACATACTTAATTTTACTCTTACAATTAGAATATAGTGAATATACACACGGTACAAATCACAGCTTTTTTAAGATTTGACCTCTTAATTGGCTGACCTGAACCACAGATTAAACTATGCAGTAGTACAGAACAGAAAAAAGAAAATCAGAGAAAATTATTGAAGATGTTTTTAGAAAGCTGATTCCAATTAAAATCCAATTTTGGTGTGAAAAGAAGAAAAAATCTTAAGTATGAATCAAAATGATAAAAATTAATCTTTTCTGCTGTAAAAACAGAAGTCAACATTCTTTTGCTGGAATCCAGGCCTGGGACCAAAGAATTTACATATATTAAATTAACAAGATCCAAAGTCCTCTACAACAAATATTTATACTGTAAAATATAACAGCCACATTCCTGCATCTCCTTACAATAATAATTCTTAGGGACACAATATTCTAGAGAGTGTATACAACAGTGGGTTTCTGCAAAGATGGAATGCTTCATTATCAGAGTACCAGCTTGTTCATAAATATTAAAAAGAATGAAGTTTTTCAAACATATTTCTTACTGTTTACATTGTCTCTCTGCTACCGAAAAAAACAGTCAATGGGTACCTGTCCATAAGTCTCTCCCTCACAATCCTGAACTGCAGAAAACCACTGTTGGTGACTATAAACGACTAAAATGTTTGTGCTGAATATACATTGAGAAGCCAAGGGGACAAGTAGTCTGGCCTTACTTATGCAAGTAATTATTCTTACAGTGATGGCACTAATTTTTACTTGAAAGAACAGGATTTGTCCCAAATTGCAGACAAAATGGCACAATTCCTTGCTGTCTTACAGAAGTGGGTCCTAACTTTACATATGGTTATTTTCTGTTTGTATATGTTATAGGCAATTCTTGATATTAGATTAGAGGTAGAAACAGATATTCCAAGAGAAAAAGAACTTCTCTACTGCTACAAAAAAAATCATGTAGAGATCGCTCAACACAAAATAATATTATAGATCTGATATTCATTTGGTAAAAATTAAACTCCTGGATACATATTCATCTGCATCATAAAAACAACACTGACAACAGATTAAACTTCTGAAAAGTGACCAAAATTTACAAAAGGGATGGCTTCTCTGAAACATGTTATATTGTGGTTAATCATGAGGATACAAAAAAAAAATTTTAAATCGCAACAAAATAGACCAGAAATACCCACACTGGCTGCAGCAATGTATCAGATTCATAAACTGGGCTTCAGAGAACTCTCTGTGGGAAAAGATCATGTTTACTCTTGCATAAATAGCATTTACTTCATGTTGAGATCATATGGAGGATACCATTGAAATACAGAAATAAACATGCTAAACTTGTAGAAAGAGAACTCAAGTATAGCAGTTATAACTGCAAACACATGCTTATTTGAAGAAGAACGTTACCTAATTTGCTTCCTCTCAATATATAGAGACCTAATTTAAGCTGCTCCCCTCCCCTTCCCCACTTTACTATATTTGCAAGAACCAGTGAACACAGAAATGTACAGCCAGCCTGGGCCCTCAGGCCGGTGGATCAAGATGGCAGGCTGGCCCGGGCTCCCCTGGGGACAGCAGAGCCAGAAGGGTGATTGGACACAGTGACCTGTCTGCATGAGATGAGACAAAAACAGGAGGGCTGTAATGCTGATGAACTAACCTGTCACTCACAAGCTCAGGTCTGAGGGAAAAAAAAAAAAAGATGGAGAGAAAAAAGAATAAGAAAAAGGTATAGTAGATGTTTTAGAAAGCATACAAGGGAGATAAATTACAATGTCATTGGCATAATTACATGACACATTTAATTATCTGTTCATTCAGATGGGCTCAGGATATACAGTGAATATGGCATAAAAATCCAGCTAATAGTTTCTATAAGAGCAAAACACAATTGAAGAAATAATGGATATTGCGGTTTGCCATGCAAGGAAGGACGCTACAGCCTATTGCTGGCAGGGATCAGGGTTTCATGCCAAACACTCCAGTTATGAATCAAAATCACAATGAGCAATGAGCTTCTAGATCTTGACACACAAGGCAAGGAGGTTGTTCTTCAGAGTACTTGGCTGTTTTATTGCTTGCTTGGGGGAGGAAAAATCCAGAGGGAAGCAATTCTGCACCCTGGACCCAGTACACCCAGGTGCTGGGTAACAGTCAGAGTTGTAGCACCCTGCACACCATTGCCACCATCAGTGGCAATCACTGTGGACTGGTGGTTAAAAACAGTTGAAACCCAGATTGTTTTAAAAAAAAGTAAAAAATGCATTTAATGATGAACAACTACTTAGTGTTGAAAATGCCTTTGAATTGGTATGCTCTGCTATTCCATTTGTGTCATACACAGACTAATGCCTGAACTACAAAAAACTGCTAGTGTGTCTGATCTCCACTGCATCAGCTATACATGTACAGTTTGGATTTTTAATTAGGCGAGTTCACATTCCATTAGCAGTAAACAAGACTGAATTTAGAGCTACATCTGCAGGATTAGTAAAAAAAAATAATTCTCATATTAGAAAAAAAATTACAATGCTGCTATAAAAAGGCCAAATTATAAACATTTACCCAATTTTTTGTGTTTGGAGGTTTGAAAGTTAGCAAAGACTTTTAAGAACTTTTTCTATTAATGTGAGGAAATAAACATGTCTTCTAAAACTATGCAACCACTAAATATGCAAACCTTAACTATTTATCAATACAAAATAGAGACTTACAATATGGAAAGATTTTCTGCTATAGGGCTTGCCTTTTGATAGTTATTTTCTCTTAAAATACTTACAGAAAATCTATGTCTATTTTCAGCAAAATATGGTAATTATACTGAGTGCCCTGAGATTCCCACATTTTAACTAACTCCTTTATTATACAACCAGAAAATGCATAATTTTTATCAGAAAAAAAACCCAAAACTTTTTATTCTATCTTAACACATAGCCAATAACAACCAAACACTGGACAATTAATCAAAACAAAAACATATTTGAAAATTTTGTGTATTTATAAATCCATTTTGATGTGCACACTTACATATATGAAATGTAAATATGCACACATGCTGATCTGAAAATAATGTTTGCAGCACCTAAGACAGTAAGTTGCAGAAAAATAACATTTATAAAGTCTAACACAGAAAACCCACAGAAGTCAGTCACCTAAAATACCTACATTTATTTTTCTTTTAAATACATGATCTTTATATTAATTTTAGGAAATGAAATACACAAACACATGATATAAACATTTTTCCAGACATTCACTGAACTTTTTTAATTAATGAAATATGCAATGTTACACACAGAAAAAAAAATCCGTCTACCATTTCCAGCCTCAAAACCACCTTCTGAGAGTTGGCAAGCCTTAAACATAAAATAGTTAACTTACACTTTCTTACATGTGAAAACAAAATTTATATTAAAGAGATATTACAAGCTTTTAGATTTATAAATATTTCAGGATACATTTTCTATCAAGTGCAGTTGCTCAAAACCTTGCCATTGTATCTGCCTTAGAATCATTAAAAATATTTCTGTAAGACTGAACAAGTTAAACAAAAAGGTAATTAACATAATCTAAAATACATCTTTTTGCACAATGTAGTACTGGCAAGGATGCCCCACTTTTTAGGTATAAGCCAGCCTAATAGAAAGCTGTGAATGTTTGGAGGATTTTTAATAAAAAATGTATCTTCTATTTTTAAAATATTTAAAGCAATAAAAGTCTGTGGTAAACATGGCATTGCATATTTGACATTTTCCGCCCAAAAATGCATTACTATGTACGATGGTATTAATAAACCATGTGCTTTGAGGGACTTTAGTGCTGTGCCATAATTTAGATGAAAACAATGTATAGAATGCGTATTTTTCTACTATTATATCAAAATATAGCAAACAAATACTATGTCATCTCAGCAGCATGCGTTCACTATACTGGAAACATATGCAAAAAAACCACAAACTTTTGAGAGTTCAAAAAATACCCTTTACCAGAGAATGATTTACAAGTCAGTGGTTAATGAGAAAGTGTTGAGCACTTAAAATTTTGTGAGAAAAAGAAAAACAGGCACTCTCATCTGACTCTGACTGCTTTCACAGGAAAACAGCCCTCCCTGTTCATCAGAACAAAATAATTTCTTTCCCCACTTCAGGTTATTATTTGAAGCAAATGAAAAGACAATGATTTTTCTCTCTTCTGGCTAAAGCTCAAAACAGCATGGTTAAATCACACATATAAAAACTACAGACTTATCAGAAATCACAAAACAGAAAGAGAAGGACTCACTGACCCATTTGGAAGACAAAGACGACAAAACGGAAAAGCTCTAAAAATCAGCTTGTGAGGCCTTTGAGAGATATTCTTCTGGCATTTCATCACAGCAGCCCCAGTTCACTTCCCTGGATACAGGGAGGGAGAACTAAATAGAGCTGTTTATTAAAGCTGTTGTGCTGGATTGCATTAGGAAGCACGAGCAGACCACCTGGACCTTTCAGATTGTGGCAGTGTTTAATTTGCAGGCTGCCCCTCTGCAGCAGCAAAGACCACTACATTTACCAGGCTCAATCACACATTATCTGGATTAGGAGTATAAGAAGACAAAATAAAAATAAAAAATAAAAGCCACAGCATCTAGTACAGGAATACAGTCAATATAAAAATAATGAACAGCATTACAAATAGAAAGCAACTCCCCAGCAAACATAACACTTTCACTCCTCGGTTCTTCTACTTCAGCATATTTAAAAAAAAATAAAACAGCAAATTAATAAATACATTGATTTGATAAAGCTCAGACTGAAACGGGGTTTATTAGAAGAAAAGAATGGTAATTTAGTTTTTTTCTAGTGATTCCCTGGCCAGATTATTGTGTTTCTTTTGCCTTTCTCACTTTCAGTACTACACTCGCTGGTAGCTGAAGATACAGATAGAAAGATGGTACTGTAAATATGAATTATGTGAATCATATGGTTAGACCCTTGTGAAAAAAAAAAAAATAAAAGGGGAGTTGAGAAATGGCTGACTCCATACCTGACCAATTACAGCTTGCATGGTCCCTGTGTCCTGCTGAGCTGAAAGATCGCAATCCATCATATGTAGTCTTTGAAAAGGAGAATGGGGGTTTCTGGCATGCATCTGTCAATCAACTTCTGCACTCACAACCATCACCAAAAGCAAGGGAAAAAAGTCAAGCTGCTCCACCAAATAGGATGAAATAGTCATGTGACCTTCAGCACTCTCACACACATACATACTTCCATAGAACGTATGAATTTTCTGCAGATATGAAATGACATTGACAAATACCCAATACCAAGTAAATAAAGTGAGACAAACAGCTACTCACCAAAGAGAAAACACTTGCTGTAATCTTCAGCCTAAAGATTTAATATACCTAAAAGGTATTTTAAACTGAGTGTTTTCCTTAGAGCCTAAACTTTTCAGATAAGGTGATATGATTTTATATATGCACACAGTGGTCAGAAGTTTAACCCCTTGCATCCTCTTGCAGCCTCTAATTTTGTTCCCTCCCCCCACCTTTTATACTTCCACTTTATAGCTTTTTGAGTTCTTGATTTTTTTTTTCTTTAAGTTTCTTTTGTGTCAAACCGAAGTGGCCTGTGTTGCCGTCTTTGGATTTGCAGAGATTATGAGAAGTCATTAGAAAAAAATTTCTAACAAGAAAAAAAGAAGCAGGGGCTGAGAAACCTGTGTTTGTACTCGCAAGTCAAAACATCTCACTGCTTTACTCCATCAGAAGTCAAATGTTTTCTTCACTGGAAATATATATTTAAGTATTAGTTTATGTGAGCTGTGATGAGCACTCAAAATATTAAATATTCAGAGTATGTAAATCCTACTTACAGAATCCTTTCCATTTTGAAGGTTAGTAGAATTTTGGTTCATTCACTGCTCCACTGAACTGACATAAAATGTTGTTACTTAGGAAAGCAAACATTACCATTTTTTTCGAATGGAAGCATTTTGTTTCATGTATCTCCCTCTCTGAGTTAAGATTTGCAGGAATTTTCAATACTATTTTTTATTCTTGTCAAAATATATCAGCCACTTGTCTCCAAAAACTGAGTGTCCTGAACGACATGCTGCAGCATTGATTGCTGATACGTTATTGGCCAGTGATTGCTGAAGGGTGACATTAATGTAACCTCATAGCACTTTAACCCTTTGAAGATCAATACAGTCCTCTGGCAATATAGCAGAATAACAGCCCATATACTTTTTGCTGTATTACAGCTTCATATAAATATTAGTGCATTTTTCTGTCCTCCCCAAATTGCATTTCAGTTACTAGTGCAAACAACACACTTTCCAAAGGATGACAGAAGCAAAAATGCAGAAAAAAACCCCAGTCTAGTCTCTATGCTTAACCTAACACACCCTTTTCATTTCAGCAAGTTCCTGGCAATATTTTGACATTATTATTTCATTCTTAAAGGCATTGAAAATATTGATCTCAGCTTCTATGGTCAATGAAATGTGAGAATATCAACAATATTCTAATTGTAGTCACTTGCCAGTCTCCTACCACAGAATTTCAAGATTCAACATCCAGAAGTGTTTGGAATGTGATGGAGCATATGTACATGTGCACATATATGTGTATGTGTGTATATGCTTACATATATGCATATGCATGGAAGTATAGAACAAATGAAATGAATGAGGGAATGAGATAGGCAGGGAATATCCAGCTTACTTTGCATTCTTTGAGTTTTTATAATACAATTATTTTTTAAATGCTAAGAAAAAAACTTAAGAAAGGAAATTTCGATACATATTTTAAAAATTAGAAATAAGAACAATTCATATGTAGATGCATGGGGACCCAGAAGTGTTCCTAGGACAAAATATTTTAGCATAACAAATTTTTGAAATCAAGCATTTTTAGAAAGATATACAATATTAACAATGAAACATTGCCTCTGGGAGGAGGAGGAAGGAATACCTAAAATGTTGTTTCCAATATCTGCTATGCATTTAATATATAAACATAAATAAAATGAACCATTTGAACTGAAATCTTATCTGCTTCTTACTCATGAAAGAAAATACACTGAACTAATACCTTGGGCTGCCTTCTGGTCAGCTGAGAATTTGCTGCGGTCTCTTCCTCCAGGACAATTCTATGGAAAAACCAGGCAGTATTGTGAAGGCCATAATCAACATCCATATCATCACAAGCAATTCAAAGTACAACTGGTAAGTGAGCAAGTGAGTAGAGGAGATTGCCTCAGCTGTCTCCAGGAAAACAGACACACTAAAATAAAATAGTGCATGTGAATTTGAAAGGAAAGTTAAGGATGTCTATTTTACAGTTTTTCTTCAGGAGACGCCTTTCTGCAGTGGGTGTGCACAAACACCTTTCAAATTCCTTTAACTCATTTAACTAAACCTGGCAATTAGCACTGTGGGGTTTTTATTAGCAGAGACACTGACATAGATATTTGTTATAGAACACAAATAAGCACAGTGTTGTATGCACACAAGTCTGCTGCACCCTTACATTCCAATAAACCAACCACTGGCATGCACGCAGCACCAGCAGAGCTGCAAGAGCTCCCTCCTCCCAAAGTGAGATATATGCTACCTCTCTTTTTACCATAATTAACCCACACTTCCAGGAAATGCCAATCTACTATCTAAAATGTAAAACAACAGCCCTGCAACTAATACCTCTACATAATTTACAGCACCATTATTAATCTGAACAGCTGCAAGAGCCTCCTCTGCTACTGCTGGAGCTGCCCTTACCTCTGAGGAGCTGGAGACCTTTTCCCCCAGCCAAATCTACCTGATCATGTCTGTAGGGGCTGCACAACTGATCCCTGAGCACTGTTTCATCTTTGCTTCTCATTCTTCAGGCCTTCCACTGGCCATTTCCTGTAAGGTGTTGGTCCCACTTTGTCTTTTTACTTACTCTAAGGAATTATCTCCCTAACATCTCCCACTCCCCCCACTCACTCCCTCCCCTGAAAACACACTTCCTTTGCTGCTGGAAAGGTGATTTAGCTCTCCTGTCAGCAGTCAAAAAGGTGAGAGAGCAAGATAGTGCCTAATTTGCCACAGGGCAGAGTCAGATGGAGAGCAGGGTGCAAAGGGGAACTTGACTTGCCAGGTTTGCTCTAGCATGAGCATCTTGAGGAAAATTACTGAAAGACAGAATGACAAATACTGCTTACCATCCAGCTGTGCTGTATCTCCAACAGAGACCTTCTGGTCTCCTTTGAAATTTTTTATCCATGGCTCTACGTCAGGATACCTGAGAGGAAAATAGTTATGGAGTTACAGCTATGTATGGTAGCTGTGCCTTCCTACATGTATGCCCCTTCAGCACCTGTCACAAAGGACCAGGTTTGCATTACTGTATCTAAAATCATTGAGAGAGGGCTTACACAGGGAGGAGGTTGATTTATCACTTAAGCTTTGACAGTGCAAATTCAAAGTGGTAAAATTCCCGTGTTTTGAGTTGCACACTGGATTTCTGGCAGCCAGGGAAAGTGTAAAACTGAATACTTTTAACTGCAGTAGACTTTCCGGTTTTTTTCCCCTTTTTAATTGAAACAATAATTAAAAAAGGTACTTTTGAATATAATAATGTGCTTGATTTTACCTCACAGATACCCAGCTAAGAACTTGTGAAAAGAGTATTATTATATAAAATAATTTCTCTCTCTGTTTTCCAGGAAAATATATGTTTCCTTGGTGGCAAAACCTAGTATTTATAATTATACAGCAATGAAAAACCCAATTACTTCATAGCTAAAATGTGTTAAAACACGTGGTCATTTTAAAATGCTCATTATTTATGACTGTCTATTGTTCTTTCCTTCCTGAACTAGAAGCCTTGTGATCAACAGAGCCCAGAGGTTTACTAAAATACCTTTAGGCACTGGATTACATACCATAGCAGAATTCACAGCAGATTTAGCGAATTGAGCAAGACAATGCTTACAGCACTGGTACACTAGGGGGACTCTTTTTCCTCTTTTCTCGAGTGACAGATGCAGAGCACTGTCAGAGCAAGCTGTTCTACCTCACACTACAGGCCCTTTACTCACTGCTTAAACACAAAAGACCCAGTCTTGCTCTCTTCAAAAATTAACAAATCTAATTCTAAACTGTCAATGACTCTTCCTCCCTCTCTCACTCTCTCTATCCATCTGTGCCAAACAGACATTATATGGCATTTTGCATCTTGATTTTCATGGATATGTGAGTGGGGTTTTTGTATGAGTAAACTTCTGCTAAATTTTGCTATTTCCAAAATAATTGTTTTGTATTAAGAGACAGCAATGGATTACAGTTCCTGCCTCTGCAAGCGCATTTTGGCCAATTACTTGTATATTTCAGAGGGAATTCTGCTATTAAGAAAATCACTGACACTTCTAACTTCTCCTCCTCCAGATTTCTTTAAGGTATAATTTCTGGGTTTCCCCCCATTGCCCCAGAGCTCCATTTTTCAAAAAACAAGCTACATACTCACTTCAAGAATGACACTTCCTTCTCCTCCTGTATCATGTAAAGGAAATTCAGGAAAAGATGTTTCTGTGCCTAAATTGCTAGAACAAGGCATAATCTACATTATATTACTTTCTGTACAGCCAGTGGAATGGCTTTCCCTCAGTGCTTATCCTTCACTCTCTAAAGAAAACATCTGCAAAAAACCTTTTTTTTCTTGCTATTTTAGAGAAAAGGGACTTGCTGTAACACTTTGTATCTTTGGAAAGGTAGAAATAATTTCTCCCTCTTTCCTTCTAGATCTAAGAAGCTGGTTTGATTGAAAACTTATTTTTGTGTTTCAGGAAGGACAAATGTTCAACAGATCTTTTGGTTTTCTGATTCAACTGGAATTTATATAAAATTTTAAATCTAGGAAATGGGAATGGGATTCTTTCTCCATAGTAAACTACATAGTGAAGAAACAGCATCTTCCTCCTCTACTCCTATGCTAAGTGATGGGAGGTGATTACACAAATGATGATGGAATCTAGTTAATCACAGGACTCACACCTCTCGGGTGAAATGGAATTGTGGAGGAAAAACATGTTGAGAGGGAGGAAAGATTAAGCAAGAAAGGGTGATATTGAGTGGGTAAGGTTTAAGAATATACTTCCCAGGTACATTCCCAACTCCAGCATTCTAATAAAAACACATTCTTCAAGACTCATGATATCTCTGCAGTATCTGGTGCAATGAGTTTTTTAAGACCTCTACTTATTTGATATACCATGGATAATAATGAAGATTATCACCATGTGGAAATAGAATATCCAATAATGGAGATTTACACCATGTGAAGAACAGATCATATTTGATGAACTAACATCATTCAGGTGAGGCAAATAAGAAATATGAATGGGCAAAAAGAGGATCCTTACTGTGAATGGAATAATCTTTTTCCAAAACTTTTCCAAAATCTTTGGCAGGATATAGAATATGCCAAGGACATCAGACACATAAAAAATAAGGCATATTTTACTGTTCATTGAGTAATAGGAATTTATTAATGAGTAATATCAATAACTATGTAACTCTTCAGAGTTAATGCTCTTACCATGCTGTCATGGTTATTGAGCAAAGGGGTGGAGCTTCTAGCAGTGTTTAATTCCATACCACCCACATCATGGCAGAGGCATGGTTTCAGCAGGAGGAAGCCAGGGCCAGAAATTGAAGGATTGTCATCATTCACCAAGCTCAGGGGAGAGGATGTGCAGGTTTCAGGGTCAGCCTGGCAGAACTGGCCCCTTTCTGCCAGCAGCAGTCCTTTTCCTCTGAGTGGTGGGTTTTCTGGTTTGATGCTGAAAGACAGCACCACCAAGCCTGAGATGCTGTTCCAAGAAAAAGAAAAGGAAGGGAGTAGTGGTGGCACAGAGCAGAGTCCAGCTGAGTACACTCTTTTATCAATATTGTGGTTATCACGATTTTTCAGTAAATTGTGATTTCATCTTAAAATGTCTCCTAGTGTTTTCTCCACTGTTGAAATAGGATGGGGAAAAGGGGGCAGCTTGAGTAGGTTTAATTTTCCTGCTGCATTTTAAACCAGCACACATACCAACAGGGAAAACCAGATGGTTTCACAGTGTGTGTGAAGATGATTAACTTCTTGTTCACTGGTATATTTGCTTTCATTTACTTGAGCTGTAAATTGCTCATCTTGCATAGGTGCTACTTCCACTTCAACACAACACAATAAAGTGACAGTATCATAAGAGACAAGAAAATTTGTGGATGTGGATGTGACAGAAGGGGTGTGTAGTGACAGTGAAAGCACACATTTCCTACACACTACATATGCTTCAGATTCCCAGCTCCTAAGTAGATACCTCTCCCATGGAAAAAAATAAAAAAGCCCAAATAAAATTATCTACTGATATACCTGTGCTTCTCTTGCTCCAAGCACTGTAGATGTTTGAATATTTCCTGTATCAAATAAAGAGATGTACTTCCTGACATTACATTATGACATGTCTCAGTGAGAAATGTTTGATCTTCTGATTGTCAGTTCAAAAAATTTGGTTACAGACTTTATATCTTGCTGTATATTACACAGGATCAGGAGAGAAAATGTGATAGGTTTGAGCTACTGAAAGAGGCGCCATGTACTAATTGTTCCTGAGTTTGTTTCATTTATCAGTAAATTGTGCTATTTGCTTATTCATGGGGAAGTCAGTAAGTGATGACATTTATTATAAATGCAGTTAATAGGAAAATCTATATTTAAGTGTTGCCCATAATTTTTTCTTTAATATGTTTATGACTCTTTGCCAGACTTTTATGCTCAGACACCTGCTGAGGATCAGTTTGTGGCCTACAGTTTGGCCATATGTTAACCAGAAGCTTACATGGTGAGGCAGGATGAGTTCATGGAGGACAATTAACTGATGGGTTGATGAATACTTTGACACCCTTTGGCTTAGGAAATGCCTCCACTGAAAAATTTTTGAGGATGAAATTATGCAAGAAGACTTCCGGGGAGCAGCAAGTGGCTGCTGCTCATTGAAGGCAGGCAAGCCAGGAGCTGCTGCTGACCCATGCCCTCACCAATAGGGCACCATCCCATAGGCCCTGGTCCAGACAGGCAGAGCCAGCAGCTAGTAACCTGTTCCAAAAAGACCCTCTGATACCTAGAGGGAATGAGCCAGATGCAGGGGCTCGCCAGGGAAACTAGCAAGAGATACAGCTGGAAACAGGCCTGGAGGCAGGGCTGTATCATGGGTTCCAGGTCCATCCAGGGGTCAGGGCTGGAGACAAGTTATGACTTAGGTCTGAGTGGTTCATCCAGGATGGCAGGTGTCTGCAATTATATTTAAAGATTCTTCAAGTGAACAGATATGTTCTGGCAACTTTCTGCACTCATTGCACCAGTTTTGCAAACTCATAACTATGTTTATACTAGAAGACTGGTTTTCATATTTTCAGCCAATAATTAAAAAGGAAAATAAGTTTCTTTGTGTCTGAATATCATTAGTCATTTCACCACACTGACAATCACAGATGGTTTCAAGTGGGCAGATCAAAAGCAAACTTCAGTCCTTCCTGACATCGCTCCTCCAGGCATGTATGGCCTCTAAATAGATGCAGTTGCCTTCTAGTGTTGGATGCCCACTTATCCGGCCAACTCCTTATCCATGTCAGCAACAACTTTCCTTTTCACTACATGGCTGCAGAATTCATTTTAAAGTTCATCAGCAAGCTTTATTCATGCTCCAGGAGAGTAAACCCCACAGACAGGAGGGACATGAACTGCATCGCACTGACCCACCAAGGTTTGGTCTCTGGTAGTGCGTGGACTGGGCACTTTCTCCCATGGAACTTCCCGATGGAAACTCAGTTAACGCGAGCCATGAATATTTCCTCTTTTAAGAGGCAGACACCAGTTCTGAAAGGAGCTGGACTGATACCAGCAGCCCTGTGTTCAGAGCCCACCCACACACCTCGTCCAAGGCTCAGCTGTGCACTGGAGGCTGGATCCGGCTGTGACTGCGTGGAGCTGGACTCCTGCAGGTTAGTCATGGGTGGAGCTTGAGAGATGTATTAAGGAGGCTCCACCCTCCATGCTTTGCTATCATCAAGTATAGGAAACAGGGAAGTTCATGGTCAGGTCTTTCGAATTCAGATTGCAAAAAACCATTGTTCAAGAATTTAGGTTTCCTTGTCCACCTCATATTCTGGATTTTATGGCACACATGAGGCAGAAAAGTTCTATCTCACGGTGTAGTTCTACAGCCTCCATCCTCCCCACCAGCTGAAGCTCTGACAGAAGAGACACCCCCAACATCAACAAACACTCCTTGCATGAGGAACTGCAGGGTAGAAATAGGTACCACCATGTTAGGTGGAGTGACAGAAGTTTCTGCTCCAGTCTGAAAACATTGGAGGAAGCAAGTGCTCTGGGAGGCATGAGTAGATCATGGGGTGACTATAAGCCATGAATGGGATACAAGAAAAAGCACTCCTGTGTATCAGCCAAGAAAACCAACCATTGTGAAAAGCCCTGGTGAGAGCTCACCTGTACCACTATGGATATTTCACATTCCTCATGTTCTAAAAAGACAAATTTGATCTGTAATGAATGCAGACAAAGATTAAGAAGATTATTTCTGGGCATGGAGGGCCTAAAGAGGAAAAATTATGACTGGGAGGAGCAATACAAAGACAGATAGAGTTATCACCATCTTCAAGAAAGGGATCGAGAATGAAGACCAAAGGAGGAAAAGAGTTATTGAAGTGCAAGGAAAAATATGGTAAAGAACACAAAAACATTGGGGACCTTTTTCTAAAAAGACAACCTCACCATAAACGGTGCACTAGCAAGTGTCCCTTGATGCACTGGTGAGTAATGGTGGTGAAACTACACATGCTCTTTGCATCTCTGCAAAGTTTATGCAGAGGGAACAAAAACTCTCTCTTTCATCTCCAGCATCACCACAACCAAAAGACTGTCTTTGATATAAATGCCCTTATTCACACAGTCTGAAGGTACACACCAAATTTGGCACCAACAAAATTACAATACAAAATTACAATAAGAGTACCTCTCTTAATCTTTTAGTACTCCAACTACTCAGTCTTAAAGAAAAAGGAGACTTGACAGGGCTTTAGGGTAAGAACATCTTCCCACATATATACGTAGGCAAATATCTCTCAAAAAGGTTAAAGTGAGTGTTACCTAGAATCAAAAAACAAAAACTTTTCAAACAATATTAAGAGTGATAAGCTAAAAAGCAATTCTTTAAAAGTTTTCAGGTGCACAAATATGGCTACAAATACATGTGATACAGGATTTTTACATCTTTTATAAGATTAATTAATTCAGGTATCTAGCAGGTACATCCAATAGGAGATCAGTTGCTGCAGTAACCCACCCTTGGCTCTGTCCCTTGGGAGTTGGTCCTGGGGATTCTCTGCCCTGTATCTTGTTGTGTCTCTCAAATTCTGGTGAAAAACAAGATGTCTGTGCCAGAAATTGTCTTCTTAAGAATAAGACTAAACAGAATTTCAATATGTTAAAAAGGGTTAGCTATTGTTCTAAAATGCGAAAGAGGGCAAGAAAAATACTAGAAAGTATATAACTATATATAAAAAATCTACAAAGCAACAAATATATGAAAAAAGCTAAAAATCTTTAGGCATCATGAAAAATGTGCTCTAGAAGTTTTAAGCCATTACTGAAGCGTGCTTTGTATCCCATGTAAACCCAGCCAATGGATGTATTGGTACTGACCAAATGGGAGCTTCAGACAAGCCCTGCCTTAGCCTCAGATTTTTGGCAGCAGCTTAAATTTAGCTGGCCCACACCTAAAATTGCCTCAGCCCACATGTTCTAAGGATGGCAGAACAGGTCTATTATAAAATGAGTTATTTATTGAATAAACGAGAGATAGCAGACGAAAGGCTTTAAACAGAGTTACTTACTACACATTATAAAATAAAATAACTACTAGCAGATTACATCAAACAGTGCATGACATTAAGGTACTGATATTAAAGCTAGCAAAGAAATAGTATAGATTAGGACTCAATGTAACTTACCACCAAATTGACAAGAGTGTACACAGAATCCTTTCACTGAACCCTCAAGAGAGTAACCACAAAGTGGACATCCCAGCACTGGGGAGAAAGCTCCACACATTTCCAGGGAACATGCAGAAGACCGCGAAAGTTTGATGTAGCTTTTATGACTTTTAAAATGAAGTGTCTATCAGTCAAAAATTCTACCTTATCTCTCCACATCTCACTTTCACAGCAGGATGAGATGAAAGCATTACTCCCATGATGCCAAAATAACTCACAATAAGACAAGCTCTCCTGATTAAGTTATTTCACCAATTAGCAAGCTCATGTGAAGCTCATGTAGAGGGGCGAGATGCCCTGAGTTATTTCACCAGCTAACAAGCAACAGATAATCTCTTGGGGGGGGGACAGGACACGGGGTGGGGTGGGGCTGGGGGTGGTGGTGAGATGCCCTGCTACAGTGTTTAACAGAGGAGTTGCACATTTTGGTTTCAGTGAGACAAGTGGATGTGACTATAGTAGCAACAATGAGCCACTCTCACAGTTTGGAAGTCATGTTTGCCTGACTGTGCTTTGGGCAGAGATCCAAATGTAAAAATGACCAACCTTTTCATCACACCAGTCACCTCTGTTCACTTGTTTTTCAAAGTATCTGTTTCCCTGGTGGTCTTATGGCACTGTCCATCTCAGCCTATGGCTCTGGCTACACTTTGGCTTTCCCCGGCCTGCAGCTGCTGAAATCAGCCCCGTTATGCACCAGGAAAAGAGTTTGTAACCACAAAGATTACATCCCTGGCCTTCCTTACTATGGGACTTCAAAGACATTAGCTCTGGCACAGAAGGGGATGGCTGATAGGGGTGGTCTCTGGGCTGCAGGGTTGAATTCTCCCATGGCCTGAGAGAATAGTAATAGCACAAGATTGGTCCTTAGAAGCCAAGCAGAGGAGGACATGTCTTGAGTACTTGGAAGCTGTGTCTAGTATATATCCACCAGGGACAGGAGCCAACTCATGGACACAGGGACAGCCTCAGGGCCAGCACTCCAAAGACCTTCCTCTGAAGGCCTAATACGGTGTTCAGTTTTAGGTCTCTCACTACAAGAAACATATTGAGGCACTGGAGCAAGTCCAGAGAAGGTCAACAAAGCTGGTGAAGGGTTTGGAGCACAAGTCATATGAGGAGCAGATGAGGGAACTGGGATTGCTCAGAGTGGAGTAAGGAAGTTTAGGGGGACCTTATCCCTCTCTACAACTACCTTACAGACAGGTGAGGGTCAATCTCTTCTCCCAATTAAAAAGAAACAGGATAAGAGAAAATCACTTGAAGTTGCACCAGGGGAGGTTTAGATCTTTTTTGCATTGAAAGGGTTTTAAAACATTGGGACAGATTGCCCAAGAGAGTGGAGATGTCACCATCCCTGGAAGTGCTCAAAAAACATGTGGATATGACACATGAGGATGTGGTTTAATGGGGAACATGGTGGTGGCACTGGGTTGATGGCTAGACTTGACGATCTTAAAGATCTTCTCCAACCTTAATTATTCTATGGTTCAATGATTCTATGAAGAACACTTTACAGAGGTGTGGTGGGCAGGGCTGCAGTGAGTGGGGTTGCACATGAGGACTCCTATGACATCCAACAGAAAATCCTTAAGGAGCTACTGTAATTACTTGGTGGGGCTGAGGGAGGCTGGATGAGGTTGCTGAAGGTTCTCTGCTGCAAGGCCAGCTCCAAGCAGGGCCATGCTCAAAGCCCATTGGGTAGATGGAAATCCTGCTTCAGACTTCAGGGGAACAGACGCCAGCTTCTCAGAAGATGAGAAGGAGCACCAAGCCAAGTTGTAAGACCAAGGAAATGTCTCCTGGAACAACACTTGAGGAACACTGCAGAGCACTCTGTCTTCATCACCTGTGAATCCAGGAGCAGCAGCCGTAAGAAATGAGATTGTGAGATATTGGCAGGATCCCAACATCTTTGGGATGTTGGGCTTTGGAATACTCACTAGTGCCCTGCCAGGCATACAAAAATTTTTGCCCCTGAAATGCCCTGGTGACATGTGGCCAGTCTCAGAAACCATGGAGATGACTCCAGGTAGGGCAGAATAGGGCTTGGGCATCTTCTGGAAGGCAGTGCCAGCCTATGGGAGGAGTAGACAGGTCTTTCTCATATTCCCTGAAAATATCTGATGGCCAGTGCTGGGGTCAGGGAGGAATTTCCCTCTGAGGCAGTTTTGTATGCCTCTGAAGCATTGAGCATGACCACTGCTGAGGGCTCATGTGATCCCCTTCTTGTACATTTGTGGTCTCTTTGGCAGTCTCTGCTGCTCATGCTACAAGAAGATGGCCTGTTGTGCCCTGCATCTGGGGGAAGACTATTTTTTACCCTACAGTGGGCTCCAAGTGTCCCTGGAGTTTCTTTGCTTTCCTCTGCAGCACTGAGCACAACCTCTTGCCCAGGATGGTTTGGGCCATTTTGGCCAGATGCTAGGTGTTCTTGCTCCTTTAAGGTGTTCCTCGTGACCCTTATGGCCCCAAGGGTGGCCTGGGAGTTGCTTCTTGTCCTCCTGTAGCACTGGGCACAGCCCCCTGTCAGGACTCCTCTGGGCCCCTACAACTCCATTCTTGCCTGCTCCCTTCACACCTCCAAGGTACCACTTGTGCCCTGGCTCTCTTGACCATTGCAAGGTTGGAGTGGGGCTGAGCTCTGCTCTTCCCTTGGCTCCATTTCCCATGGGGTTCTTGCATCCATCCAGAGCTGCCATTTTCAGTTCTCCTGCCTGCAACACAAGCACAGGCCATGCATCCCTGGCCAGGAAGCACAGCAACAAAGGAAGTCTTGGAAGGCAAAAATGGTGCTTGTCATCAATATGTGTTATAATTTTTGAAATACCCCACATATGCCTTCTGTTTTGTGTGAGGTTGGTACAGATCCTCAGTCTTTGTGTTCTCACCCTTCAGGAAACAAGAGCAGCTGGGCCTGTATTCCTGCTGCTATATTCTGTAGCTCGGTCACTTGCTTTTTCCAGACTACAAAGGAGTTTTAAATGGGTTTTAAAGCTAAACTGAAGAACAGCCTGATCCTGGCTACACATGCAAATTTTGGTAATGGTTGTGAGCATCAGTACCAAAACAAATGGAGAAAAATAAAAATTAAAATAATATCCTGTTTCCAGTTATAACCTGTGTGTTATGTGTCCTTGAATGTGTCTTTGGAGATGAAAAGGCCCTGACATTTCTGGAAAATAATGTTACTTGACTCATGATGAACACAGGAAATAGAATAGAGCAGTTGTGCCAAGTTAAACCCAGAGTTTTGCATAACAGGCTACAACCCCGGTCTGAGGGCTCCACCCCAGATAGCAGCTCTGCAGTGCAGGTCCCAGGTCCACCCAGGAGACAGGGGCAGAGACGGGCACACCCACAGCAGGGCTCAGACAGGGACTGAAGGTCCCAGGCAGAGGTGGGACACGTCCCCTGGGCCCTTGGCCGGAGATGGAGGAAGTGGGGAGGGACAAGTCCCATTCACTGAGGCCTGTGAGCACACTTGGGACTCTGCCAGGACTTGTAAATTGGAGTAGTGTTTGTTAGCTACCAGTCACTGGGGTCCTCCCCAGACTCCCAGTGTTGTTGGTGTGATTAGCTCTGTACAAGGTAGTGTCCCTGTGGGAAAATCCAAATAGAAATCATTAACTTTTAAGAAAAATATGGATACTTTAGGGAAAGTTTCCTTTCTTTCCCTCCCAATCACACTCCCTCTAGTATTATGAATGAACTCTGGGGAACGGGATTAGTGGAGAGAGGCTATGGAAAGGGGGAAAAGGAGGCAGGAATTTGTGGGAATATAAAAAATGGGTAATAGGACAATAGAAATAAAAAGGGGAAAGTGGTAAGAGGGCAGGGGCAGGATGGGGATGGGGGCAGGGAGGCCACAGGAATTGTGGAAAGGTTTTAGAAGAAGTGGGACTTAACTGATTGGAAGGTTCAGTCATTATGAAGGTAGACTTTAGGGTGCAGGACAGCTTATCGGTGTTCTGTGCCCTTTCAGTTTTAAGGGGCTTGATGCTGGGCTTGATGGTTGTTTGGTTTGTGTTCTATTACCTTGATAGGCATGTGGAGGACTTTTATGATGTGGATATTTCGCAGGTTTGCAGTCTGGCGCATCTTTACTACCTTGCACTGGAACTCCACCAGGTCCTGTTACATTGGCTGCTTGGGGGCCTTTTATTCCTTGTATTGTATTAAATTCAACAATTTCTCCATCTCCTAAGCTGTGGAGGTATTTTCCGGGGTTATTCTTTTTTACAGTAGTCTGATGAACAAATACATCTTTGTTATCATTCCACATGATCAAACTGTATTTGTTTTTAACATTGAACCATTTCACTGTCCCCAAAATGTTTGTGGCAAAGACTTTTTTAGCTTTGCCAGTGGGTTTGTGTTTGCGGTGCTGGACGTGGTGCTGGCACCGGTGCTGGTGTTGAGGCACTGCTGTGCATAGTCTCGCTCCCAGCGCTGGCGGCCGTGCTGGAGCTCGGTTCCCTCCTGGGGGTCTCCCTCAGCTGGTGCCCGGGGGTGCTGTGGCAGTTGCAGTGTGTGGCAGTGGCGGTGGGTGGCAGTTTCGCTGCCAGGACTGCGGCTTTGAGCCATGCCCCGTGGGGGCTGTCTGCCCGCCCGGCGACAGTGGCGTCCCAGGGCCGTCAGCCTCGCTGCCCACCCTCGGCCCCCGTGCAGCGGGCCGCCGTGGGGTGGGCTGGACAGCGAGTATTGGCCGCCTTGCCCTGGCCATGCCGAACGCTGGCAGGGTGGCCGTGGGTTTTCTGTGGGGGCAGCAGTTTGTTGCGAGGGGAGACTCTCGCCACCCGCTCTGCGTCTCGCTGCGCTACAGCAACCAAAGTAAACACCTCCGGGGGAGGAGGTGCGAGAGCCAGAGGGCAGAAAGGCCTCAGCCACGCGGTCCCCGATATCTTGAGCATGTGAATGTGACCATGCGGCCGCGGCCATGCGGTTAGAGGCAACTTGGGCAGCAGGAGTAAAGACGGGAGAACTTGGAGGAGTCTTTCCTTGTGACAGGGAAGGGGATGCAGGGGCACGAAGAGGGAAACACGGAGGAGGGGTTTTCAGCTGGTGTTCACCATCCCCAAAACTCAGAACACATTTCATCATCATATTCAATAAAGGATAGAATTCTTTATGGAATTTTTTACTAGTTGTTAATTTTTCCCAAGCCACTTGCAACAGTTCATCTGTTAGGACTGATTTCCACAAAATATAAGGAAAATGCTTAAACAACCAGTGTACAAAACACTTCAACTTCACATCTGAAAAACAAAAATTTTCTTGAATAAAAGACTTTTTAAGGTGGAGGTAAACTTCTTGTTCTGCGTGGGTGAATGTTGTTTCCATCTTAACCCAGTCTCTTCCAAACACTCAAGAGTAATAGGAGAAAGGAATCAAAATTTCAAATTCACTACACTGGGGTAAAAAAAAATCTCAAATTCTCAGGGTGGTCTAGTGCAGATGTTTTCCAGGAGAAGAGGTCTCTGTTAGGTGCACCATTTGTAACACCCGGAATTGCTGCTCGTAAAGTCCAAGGTAAAGAAGCAAAAAAGGCCTTTGCATGGTGTCCACAGATGTTTTATTCAGCCGCACGGTGAGCTGTTCAGGTCCAAGGCACGCACACATGGAGGGTCTCCGTTTCTCTCTCCTGAGGGGCTGGGGGGTGAGGCAGTACAAAGATAAGGGCCAATCAGGGAACAGGGACGGAGTGGCTCAGGGACACAGGAATAGACATAGTAACAGGGAAAGGAGCCAATGGGGTCTTATCCGTTTTTGAGGGAAGCTTCTTGCCTCTCCCCAACTCAGGGGATGCCCCCCAGGGTCTCCACAGAGGTGTGACCCTGAACTGTTACAAACCTGAGGAGTGAGAGGTGAATGAATGACAGGGGTCCTACAGAGGAGAGTCCTTGGGAGTCTTTGTCCAAAGGAAGCTATTCCCAGTTTCAAAATTCCAAAACTGTTATCTGAAATGAAAACTATTTTTAATTGATTATGACATGCTCAAAGCATATTAAATAGGATTTAATGGGATGTGAATCATCAGGACAGCTGCTTTGGTGACACAAAATGCACAGAAACCATTTTGATCCTATTTCACAGAATGTGTTCTATGTCACTTACATGGCATGATCACAGCTACCCAGGCTGCTTTCTTGGGATATCTTTGGGGTTTAATTACCCTGTCAATTAGAGTTAGAGGTATTAATGCGGCAGTGAAACGATAAAGATTGCTCACGTCTTTTATCCTCTACTTGTTTGTATTCATCAGTATTGAAAGAAGAGGACTTTTCACATTGTCTTGACATGGATGGTAATAAGCCTATAATGAGAGAGTCACTGTATTAAGTAAAATAGCAGCCATGAAGAGAACAAGCTAAGACAATGGTACAATGCAGTCGAGTAATAAAGAGGTGAGAGTATAGTCCCCTGGCTAGGGAGAACACTGCTAATTTTCAAGGATGAATGGATGTCGTGGTTTGACCAGGAAGTGAGTTTCTGGAAAAGTTGTGGTCAAACCAATCAGTGGCCAGATTTAAAATTGGCACCTGGTGTGGCCACTGGGGATCTGCATACGCCTCTGAGAACACACAGTGAAATAAATGGGCAGGAGATCTTTCTCCTTTTAAATGCCTGTATTAAAAAGAATCAGCTCAGGTGGGGAGAAATCGACGGGTCGCGCCCACGCCGTCAGTGCTCCCAGGTGTGGCACGGAGAAGGAGGGTGATGCAGCTTTGTCCGCTAGTCTGCAGGCAGAGCTGGGGATTCTGTCCTCACGAGAGATTAGGAGATTCCACCTTTTCAGTCCAACACCTCGGGTCCCCTCTCTAGCCAACATCCTTTGAGGTTAGGGTGAGAAACAAAAACGATCCAAGCAGGCACTGGACTACGCTCCCATCCTTAGACATCACCTAGGTCCCCTAGTTCTATGTTGGCTCATAATTTTTAGGGGTTTTCCTGGAAAACTGCAAAATTTGGTGCAATGCATTTCTCATCTGCTTACTAGCTCTGATGCCACTCATTCTCCTGGTACTTGCAGGGTCCCGGTGGTGTCACTCCCTGGCAAGCCTCAGGGGGACAATGGTTAATCACCAACCATTAACAGGTAATTAAAGAAGAATTCTTAACAATGAAGCGAACTTAACAGCAACTGGTCCAACTTGTTTTAACTCTGCAACCTTAAAAAAATAGATAACTTTTTATTCATAACACACAGGGGTTAAAAGCAGAAGATTCCCAGAAGACTTCCTCTTTTGGAATCTGCGGTGAGTTAAGTCTGACCTCTCCCCTGCCCAGCTGCATCTGGGTGGGGGAGGCCATGCGGCCTGTGAGAAGGGAGGCCGGAGCCCTGCAAGGTGCAGGGGCGGAGCAGACCTGGGCTGTTTTGGGCAGCCCCCCCCCCCCGGAGAAAGAGCTAGAGAGAGAGGCAGTGCCTGTGCTGCCTTGGAATTTGATATCATGGACTGGCAGCGCGGCCGGCCAGAAGTGGGGGATGCAGCGAGAGAACTTAGCCAGTGAAGAAAAAGGAAAGGATGACAAAAACTAGCCACTTCTGAAAAAAATGGACTAGGATGAAAGTACATTGTATCAACATATGAAGCTACAGAAAGCATTTAAAATTGAATATTGAGTAAATGGAAGTAATTTTCAACAAAATTCTGAACTAGCGTGAATCAGGAAAGCATTCTTAAAGTATATAAAGCTATATTGACTTCCATCTCCTGAGACTACAAAGAAACATACTAAGTTCCATGTTCATGGGACATGTGCACACGCAAAGCATTTTGGATTCAAAGTGTTTCAAATGATCTGGATTAAGTTAGACGGAGTGCAAAAATAAGAACTATTATTAATATTGTATGCCAGAGGCTATATCAACGTATCAAATGTAAATGGTTTTGTGCAGCTCGGTACTTGTTTAGTGTTTTCAGCATCTTTAGTGGAGCAAATGCCTCTGGTGTCCCTGGGTGCTTAAACTACACTGGTTTTCAAGGTAAAGTAGAACATGTATAAAGTCCACACACTTCTAGATTATTTATTTGTGTGGCACATATAAGTCATATCATGCTGTGATTTTAATGAGTTCTATTTTCGCATGTTCCTGCTCCTGGAAGACCTTTATGTCATTGCTCTGTAACTTAATTCCCTCAAGGTGCTTTATACACAAAATAGAACTATTTCTGAAAAATGGGGTTCTAAGAACTCAATAGGTGTATTTGAGTGGAAACAAAAGAGTATAAGTAGTTGATGCTGCTAGACATAACATAGTAAAATAGGGAGAATCCAAAAATTTAGAGTAGTTCTCTTTTTTTACTTCCAATTTATAGACTATGATTTTTAAGATACACTACTCTTGTTTTCAGTAAGTTTTTTGTGCCAATTGTAATGCACAATTCTCCAGCACTTGACATGAAAATACTAAAAGAAGAATGATAAGAATTCACACCATGGAATCACCGTTACATAAAATCATTAGGGTTTATAAGAATATAAAATATGTGTGATACAAGAATGCATTCATTCCCTTTCCAAACATTCAGAACCCAAACTACCTCTCAGCAGTCTTACAGGAATTACAGTTTCTCCAATGGCCCTTAATATCAGTGCAACTTTCCTCACAGATCAAGGGCAGCAGATCACTGAAAGATTGTAGATTCCCTGAGCTAGCATTAACAGCCCTCTGTGTTTATTTCAGGAAGATTTTTCCACTTGTCAGAGATATTTCTCTGAGCCATGGTAAAAGCATTATAATCCTTCAAAGGGATATGTGGGACAATTTCAGACACTGACTGAATACTTAAACTAGTATTTATTCCATATGCAACAACTTGAGACTAAGACCAGATTTTACACCCTTGCAGTTAAAAATGTACAAAATCAGTTACTTAAATTCCTTGTAGGTTGTTTCTTGGATGTCTTTTCTTCATTCCCCTTTCCTTCTTCACATAGAAGATATCTAGCATAACAATTCCTCTAGGTTCTGGTGGAGAACCCTTTGTAGAGCTGAAAAGAGATGCCGCAAGCTCCACCCTCTAGGAATCGCTGTAGATGGGATAAAGTGTTCTGCTCCCAGGTTTAACAGAGTCATCTTCTGTGCCACACTTTTTCGTAGAGGGGATGCCTTCTCACTCATTTGCAGAACTGTTCCCTTAGCCGTATCACATGCTAAGGACCCATGCCTTTATTTCTGTTTTGGCCCAATCCAATAAGCACCTATTATCAAGACATCAAAGAAAACAATAGCAATAACCCTCACATTTGATGCTACAGAACTAAAATTAAATATCTGAAGCAGGAAAAAGCCACAAGATAAATGTTTTCAAAGTCAGGAAAAAAAAAGAATGCTATGTCTTTAACCTGTTTACATGAAAGTATTTTCCCTGGTCTGATAACCAAAGTTTCATCTTGTCCTATATAATATCAAATCCTATTACTATTTGGCAGGGGAAAAGCTATTCCCTTAAAATCAAGGTACTCTTTAAGAGCTTCCATCATGAAAAATCTGTGCACAAGCACACATAGAAAGCATCTCAAAGGGAAATGTTATCCTCAAATTAATTTCCATCAGATTTGATTGAAAAACTTACACATATCTGTCCATTGGAGGTTTGCGACCTGATTCTGTCTGACTGGGATTTGGTAATCAAATAGAGACTCCTACAATACATGTATCAGTTTTGCTGTAGTCAAGAAATATAGCTGTAAAATAAGCATCAGATCTGCAAAATTAGAACAAGCTGTATGCAGCTTCATTTGTTGCCCATAATTAGAAAAAATAGCCAAGTACAAATAAAAAATAACTTCTAAATGTTATGCTAATAATACTGTACCATGTCTGAACCAGTGTGTATACTTGAACAGATTTTTCTTGCAAAGATTTCTTGTGCACTTGTTGTTGGCCACTATTGCAGCTACTCTCAAAATAGGCAAGACCTCAAAACTTTCTCATGTGACAAGATCTGAAAAACTGCATTTATCCTTCATTCAATTTCTCAAATAACTGCTCAACTTTCTTTTATTTTCTCTCAAATTCTTACTGCTAGAACTTTAACATCTTAAAAAAAAAAAAAAAAAAAAAAGTAAAATAAATCCCTTGAGAAAATGTTCCATTTTTCAACCACATCTAATAAAAATAAGGTACCCAAATGTAAAGGCAGGAGTGTAACTGCATGGCTGACATTACCCTGGATTCAGCCAGACTCCTAGTAATGCTGGAAGCCTCATGCAGAACTGCAGAAGCATAGCACGTTTCACACAATAATCCCATAGACAATCTGTGTCTGCTGTCAGTCATTGAAAACAAGAATCTTGAATTTTAACATCATTTAGATCGCATGCACACAATTTTGAACTTTGACCTCCTTATATCACGGATTTCAGACTCAAATTCTGAGACAGAACTTCAGATACAGATTGATCATTATTTAACTAAACAGTGGAAAAAAAGAAATTACATTAATCCAAATTAAATGGAGGCAGCTGTGAGAATATCCTGTTTGCTGTATCTACATAAATTTTATTTAGATTATAACATATTTTATTTAAACTTTCTTTGAAGACTCTTTAAATTAAAGAGTTTCAGAAGAAAGGCAAGTGGGGAATAGGAAGCTGAGGGGAGGGAGAAGAAAAAATGAAACGTAAACTTTGGCAGAATGGCATGAAAAGGCAGGAAAGCAAAGAAATAGGAGATGGACAGCTGAAAAATTGAAGGAATGGGAGTTGAACAGGAAGAAAAGGGACAACAGCCATCACTGCCAATAAAAGACAAAAGCTTGGAGACCAAGAGAAAATGTACAATTTTCAGAGCTAACAGATGATCATCTCAAGAAAATTCCAAGGAATTTTCAAAACTTCTGTGTAGAGAGTAATAAGTCTGCTGGATCTTATGTTTGTGTAGGTCCAGTTTGGACAAAAGGACCAGCAAGAAACACAAAGGCCTTACTCTTGAAAACTGAATGATAGATATTTGGGACAGGAATGGATGTTATTTCCCTTATATTATTTCCTCAAAATAATACTCCCAGCTTTGGAGGCCTGATGAGGAGAAAACAGTCATTTACACTCTGGAGACCCTGACTAATGTAACAGTAACATCACCCCCCTGCTACCTCTGTCTCCATCATGTAGCTCTCCTTTAAAATGTCATGTTCAAAACTAGCAGAATTAACGTCTCTTTCCCCCTATTTTTACATATATTTTTCCAGTCTAATAAAAAAAAGAGATGAATGAGAGGAAGAACACCATCAGAAGTTCACTTGTGAACTTGTGAATGAAAACTGGAAAAAAAAAAAAAAAGGAAGAACTGTGGCACCAGCACTGCAGTCAAGCATTGAAGTCTCTAACTGCCTGAGACTTGCTGAAAATTTTCAGTTTCATCCCTTATTGCCTCAGTTCATGTGTATTCTTTCAGGCATTTTGATTTCTGTAATATTTTCTGGTTTACCTTCCTTTTTTATCTTCTTTATCTACCAACCAGATGACACTGTATTTTTAACAGGCAGCTCCATTAGGTTATCGACTAAGTGGCTCCCAAGTCCTCTGTCACAAGTCACTGAGACAAGGAGATAGGTAAAGTAGTTATTGATGTTTTCTACTGCCTTGGTAGCTGACACTATTTCCAACTATTTTTGGAGTATGAGGAAAAGAGGGAGTATAAAAATAACAGAATAGGGTCACTTCAGAATCTATGTGCAGGCAACTGCAGCCACTTTCTAGTGAAAAAATTCAGTTTTCTGGCTATCATACCTTCAAAACTCATCACATTCTTTACAAGGGATTGAAGTTGCAACACCTGGGCTTTTGGGTTGATTGATTTTTAAGGAATTATGCTGGATACAACTGACTGCCAATAAACATTAATGCTTTCACAGAGTTAGGGAGTCTTAAGGATCAGATTCCAGAGGTGTGAGTTAAAGCAGAAAGTATGAGTTAGGCCTGTCAAAACTGAGAAGCAACGACCAAAACCATGCATAATGGGGACATCTTGAACACAGAGTGCATGGGGGAATGCAGAGATCTACTCACAGCCTGTAAGAAAAGATGCTCACGCTGGAGCGGATAGATACTGAAAAGCTGTAATCTAGTGGGGTAACTCAGAGAGAGAAGACCCTTGCTTCCAGAGACAGAGAGCCCTTGCTTCCAAACTAGAATAGCTCATCCTTAAAAAACGACACCCCATGAACGAAAATGATCCACACTGTGCAGTTTTGGGAAGACTGTTTTGCCCATGGGAGGGACTCATGCTACCGCAGATCGGGCAGGGCTGCTACTCATGAAAAATTAAAACCTCGCTGGGGGTTCACAGAGAACTGTCTCCCATGGGAAAGACCCCATGGCATAGCAGAAGAGACTTCCCTCTCTAAGCAGACTGAAGAAAGATTTCGAGTGTAAAACTGACCAAAACTCCCACATCCTGCCTCCCTGCACTGTTGGTGGGAAGGAGGGAGGAGCTGGAGGGGGGGGAAATTGTGTTCTAAAGGTTTATTTTAGTTCTCATTATCATCTTTAATTCTGTTAATTTTTTTTTTCTTTATACCCTTTAAGCCTGTTTTGCCTTTAGTGTTTTCTCCTAATCCTTATATGGGCTGAAGGGCTCAACTTCAGTTATGAGCCCTTCAGTTTTTCTTTCCCCCTCCTCTGCTCAACTATAGCAGAGGAGAATTTGTGAATAGTTTTTTTCGTGGCTGCCTGGGTTTTAGCCAGTGTCAAACCATGACAGAAGTCAAGAGTATCATGTTACATTTACCTTATTTCATTTTACTTTGCTAAACACCCAGGAGCAACCACTTCTGAAAACACCTGTGGTGTGAAGTAATACAGCATTTATTATATTCTTCAGGAAGGCAGAATGGCCTCCAGAGAAAGGTAATTGTGAAACCTTGCAGTCATTGCTTTCCTTTAATAATTTCATTTCCATTATACTTTATTGCATTGAAAAACTAAAATTTCCTCTTAAAACTTAAACTTCAAATACTGGTACGTGAAGAGAAAGCTAGAAACTATGACCTTACTCTTCTACATGGTCTGAAAAAATGAGAGAAAATAATAATATGGACATACCATTTTTAAATTTAAGCCAGTCTTACAGTCCTGACTCATGATTTTGAACATTGTTAGGAATTGCAGCTTTGTTTGTGCTTCAGACTTACCAGTACAATAAATCTATTGTTAAGCAGAACATGATCAGAAAAAAATAAAAAGCATATTTCTGGAAACTGGTTATATAAAATATTGCACCTTTCAGATCTTCAAGTAAGTGAAGTTGAATTCACTCAGTGCTTGCAAATTCTATCAAAGTCTGGTCTAGGATCTCTTAATGAAGAGCTTTGTGTATAACCATTTTCATGTTACTGTGTACCTTTCATACCAACAATCTTATAGCAGGCCAAGAAGAACACAGATATTCAGAGTTTGAACAAAAGCACAGAACTATTCATTTAGAACTTGAACTACTCACAGGTAGGCCAAGGGACAGGGAGAGGCATCTCTTTCCTTTACAAGGTCTGTAACCTGTGTTGACAGCACTGCTAATATTAGTCCTCTGAAAGATGGGCTGCTAATGACAGATTTTCAGATTCTCCTGGAGTAGAAATGAACTGCTCTAGCTCAGAAAAACTGTTGACTGGGGTAAGCTGCATGGTGTTTTGTTTGCAATATTAAATGCTCTGGAAGACAAAGAAGAAAGCATTGGCATCACTTAAGCAATAAGAAGCTATGGCCCACCTTCAAACAATTTTATGGGTGATATAAAAAAAATCCCAACTTTTGATAATGTAGTAAATAAAGGAGATGATCTTGTCATCAGATGATACACAGATGATCTTTTCTAAATTTTCTATTCCAGTACTGTCATCACCAAAGGATTAAAAGAAATGGCGCCTATGCAGTCCAAGACACCTGGACTGAAAGGTGGTATTTGTGATCACAATCAGTGTTGAACCAGTTAAAAGCTTTGAATCTATTAATATCATTTGTTTGGAGCTGATTTTTCTAATACAAAAACACAACAGAACAAGGACAGTAAAATAATGTCTTTTGAATTTGTATTGCTTTCTTGTCTGCAGTACTTAAGCGTTAGCAAAAAGTCAGCTAAAATAAAAATAAAAAAGCCAAAAGCAGTAATGAAATTAAAATCACAAAAGTCTTGAAGTGAAAACAGTAGAACTTTTGTTTTCTAATTCTTAATAGCATTAGTGAAATATATTAATTTTCAATGGCAAGATTTTAACTTTACTGAGTGTAAAATCCATTTTAATACATCTGTTGTACATTTTTTCTTTTAATTGAATTTTTTTGCAATCTCTAAGTGACAGGCTTCTATGTTTTCAAGATAATCATTTTTATCAAGAAAAAGGTGGCAAAGGAAAAAATTTAAATATCCACTTTTTCCAGGCAGAACAACTATCTCATATAATTGCTTCTTATCTCTGTAACAGTTTAACAGCAACTTTCAAACTTATTTCAGTTTTTTACACATTCTAGAATCAGGTTAGAAGTTGCAGAAATCGCCATTATCAACACTGCTCCAGTTCTGCAATTAGTATTGAGTATTCCAAGGTGAAAAAAGGATTATAAAATGGATGCCTGAAGTCAAATTGCCAATGGTTCAATATTTACTATTGCCACTTCAGAAAATTAATCTTTTCCGTTGTGTGAACAATAACCATGTTTTAATTCTAAAAATGCCTTGGTTTTAGTGGCTACCAAAGTTTCTTCTATAACATAATAGTAAATTTGATTTAACCACTTCTCATTTGCAAAATCAGAAATTTGACTTTATTTTTCCCCTCATATGTGGTCTCGTTGTTCCTATGTTTCATGAAGGTTGCTGAGAAATTCTTGCAGGGAAAGAATATGGATTTCCCACTCTTCTGAAGAGAAAGCATTTCTCTGGCTTATGGGAACAATATTTCACATGCAGTCCTTTTTCCTGAGCAGTGTGGTAAGGGCTTATGTTTCAGCAAGCATACTTTATTCAACATATGATGCCATCACCTCACCGGCTGACAAAAGCCAACAGAGCTGGCTTGATGTAGAGCACAACAGATGGAGCACAGACTGCTGCCTACAGTTGCCAGGACTGTGGTCTGGCTTTGTTGCGACTGAACAGCAACATAGAGTTCTCAGTTTAAGAATCTATCTATAAATTGTTGAGATCTATGAGTAAAGAGTTCTGTAGAAATGCCTCTAGATTTATAATAGTGTTATTTTAATTCAATTGCCACTAGCTACCATCTCTTTACATAATTCATCTACACCGCAATGCTGCTCTAGTGAGACTTCCTGCTAGTCAGTATTGCTGCAGAGCTGCTCCTTCTGTCCAGTCTAAAACATCAAAAGACCAAAGTGACAAAGCACCAGAAAAAAATTATTATAAATTAACTAATGAGGCATATATTTCAAAAGTGTCTTTCTGCAAACTATAGTACTACTTCTATGCATGAAAGTTTAAATTGCATTTTGTGATGGTGGAGAAAATGTTGGCAATGGAGAGAGATGGGGAAGACTGATCGGTGATCAGAATCCGATTTTATTGCGGGATATAAACACTTATATACTATTTCAGGGAGACTAGTAAAGTGTACAATGATTAGGTTAAAATCACGCAAACTTATGCATATAACAACACCTCTTGCTTGCAGAGTTTAATGGGATTTTCATTTTCTGGTAAACCTGTTTGATTTAATCTTCTTGCAATCTAGGTCTAATTTTCAAAGTTCCATTTGCTTTTGCCAAGGCATCCAGTTATTAAATCTCTTATGTTAACCAGGTCCAAAGTCCATCATCTGTCTTGTGTCCCCCAACATTCCAACAAGAAAAGAATGCAATTCTAAAATTTAATTCTCACGATTTACCTCATCCCACTGCATCTAGAATTTCTGAGTAGTAGAGCAGAAGGGAGTCACACAAACACAGAAAATTAATTAAAATGTAATTGCTTTCAGAGTTTGTTTTACTTAGGTTAAAAGCCTAATGAGGTAAAACATTAGTCAGAGTGCAACTAGATAGAAATTCTTTGTATGGACTTCAATGGACTTTAAATGAGACACAAAGAAAAGATGCATCTTGCCAGTCCTACATGACTAAGAAGTAGAAAAAATAATACTACAGCATGATATAAGAAACAGGGTAGAAATTATGGTCCTTGATCAGCAAAAGCACAAACCATCCCAACCTTTTGCATCTGACTTTCCTTGTGCTCCAGGATACATATGTGTGCATTTCATTCTGGAGCCTAGTCCTTCCTGCACTTATCAGACCTTAGTTAGAAGTGGGTGGAGGGAAGAGGTCTGAAGTGTCAGAAGTTCAGGTGAGAAAAAGACAGCCTGAGTGCTCCAGACAACCAGTAGATGGAGGAGCTTTCTGCCTTCAGCTCTGAACAAGCAAAGAGAAACACATCTGGAAGGTCTACTCACCTGTAGAATTGTCTATACAGTCTTAGGATTTTTAAACCAGAACATAAATACTGAAGAATATTTGATTATAGCACAAAGATTTTCTTGAGCTAGAAAGCCTCTTCATCCTCTTTCTTCAACCTCCTCTGCATATACAATTTTGTTCTGGGGACAAAAGAATATTGATATAGAGTTTTATAGAATAGCCACTCTGTAACACCTATTTCAGAAAATACCTAAATTTAGAAAAACCATAAGGACATCTCCCCATGAGGCCTGACTGTGAGGTGGCAATGTTCCTTAACTGCTCAGCATGTCAAAAGGAGGCTCTTCATATGCGTATGCATTGTTCAGTCTCTGGTTAATGTACCACCAAGACACAGTAGCAGCTATAATTCCTGAGAAGCTGAAAGAACAGAAGCTTCCTGTGGTCCTGTATTAAGGCTTCAGAGGAAAAAGCTGCAGGTGGACGTTCACTCATTGCAGATTCTCATTCTTCAGCATGTGCCTGTATTGGTTATCCTACATACCTCTGTTATCTGGAGATTTCCTGCTATTAAACTTGACCTTGGAAGGTATTTTGTACATTGTTTTGCTTGGAAGAAAGGTCTTAGAAGAAAACAGATGCTAATCTCAGTAAGCTTGTATCTTAGGTATTCATTCACTTGCAGACATTATTTTGTGCTTTTAATAAAGCTTTCAAAAGATCATATTGGTATTTATTATGCATTGCTGTGATCAGTTAGATACTAGAAATAGCAGCAAGAAGGATGCAGCAGAAAAACGGGGGAAAAAAGCAATCTTTACATTATCTCTTAATCATTATGACTATAGCTACAATAGAACCAGTGCCCATCTGACTAACATAACCATGTGTATTCAGCAGATGCAGTACGAGTGGAAGAGTGTGTCACAGCTAATTAAAAGCCAGGTCTTGCTGGGGTAGTGCCACACAGTGCCCTGGGATCCTTAAATCTTTCTAATGCTAAGGGCTTTCATTGCATTACCCAACCCATATTTATTACAAGATCAGAAACCTAATTTTTGAGCCATTACTCATGATGTGCATAGTATGTGTTGTCATTATTGCAGAGAAGTGAATCTGGCACATGACATGCAAAGCATGGTAAGAAGGATTCTGAAACTATCAGAATCTTTTACTGTTTTGTACATTTTAAGAACATAAGGTTCACTAAGATATCTGTTGACATCACATGAAATGTTTTGTCATCTATTTACCTGCCTAGAGATTTAATTATATATTTAGGAAAGAAGATCTGACATTATCAGTTTTCTTCTGTTCAATCCAGTGAAGTGTTCAACACACCATGAACAAGAATAATACTGCATATTTAGCTAATAAAGTTGTTCTGCCCCTGACATTAAAACTAGAGATACTTTCTTCCTCCTACATTATTTATTCAAGCTCTAAAAAATTAAGTAACTTTAAAGACCTGTAGAATGAAAAATTAATCCACTGGATATTTTATTCTATTTTGTTCTGATCCAACACTGGAAAGAAAATTAAACAGAATAAAAACAGTAGGTATGCTAGAAAAGGACACATAGGATCAAATCCAGTCTCATAATATTTCATATTACTATATCATGTATGCCTACTTATTTATTAATCTTTATTGTACTACAATCAAGTTTCTAGATTTATCTTGATCACTAATGATAAATGGGTCCAGTGCAGTTAAGAACATGACTCCTACTTAAAAATATTTATGAATGAGATGGGTACTGGGCTTCTACTTTTACAAGAGTGGTAATTTTGTGATATAGGCTCAGTTAAAATTGTGCACCCAAACTCACGTGGGATAGAGTGCACTGTGTAAAAGGACTGAAAAGCAGAGTTCACAAAGAACTTCTGATAATGTGGAAGCAGGATTAGAGAGAACACTGACACTTTACAGGCATACTGGAATTGAGTCAAATAATTAGGCATCAGTTATACAAGTTTCTCCAAATAAGATGGGTGACAGAAATAGAAAAAGAAGCAATCATGATTTGCCATTTATTATAAAATCTTGCTTTCAACTTGGTAATCAAGGAAAAAAGCAACAGATGTTTTATAGTAGGGTTTTTCAATAGCATCAGCAGTTTCAAACACAGTGTTCATCCTGCTCTGGCCAAAGCTCAAGAAAAAAATAAAATATCTAAGGCTCTATTTTGATGTATTGTCTGCATCTGGTTTGAAGGTATACATTCAGACCTGTTGACTCATATTAGATCTGAGCTCCAAAAAAACTAGCATTGAGCTATTTCCAACAGATATCCAACAGTCAAAGTCCTGATGGAGACAAACCACAGTTTTGGACTCCTAAGAATTTAAGCAGTTTTGTGACACCAAATAATGATCTGGGCAGAGAAAAGCCTTCTGGAGAATTACTAACTGGCATTAGAGTTTTTAGGTATAAATCACTTTTTATATTATTTTCATATTTTCTACTCTAAAAATGAAGAAAAACAAAAAATTTAAAAGTTAAAACATTTTACATTACCTGGAGCTTAATAAATATAAATGTTGATGTTTCCAGCAATCACCAGTCTTCTGAAGTCGTCAAGAAAGACGATGCCATCATATAATACCATAAATGCTCCTAGAAAGACGATGCCATCATATAATACCATAAATGCTCCTATGGTATTAACCTCCTTTATCAGCTATCTGAACTGAAGTTTAAAGAAGTCAAGTGGCACATAGATGATATAAAATATATGACATAGGAGGAACAGAATGTGTGTTTCCTGGGTCTTTAACCAGGTTGTGGCATTCATGCTTTGCAAACATCTAGTTCTTTTTAGTACCAATTATACATATATACACACAGACATCCATCCCAAGAACCTGATACATCACCGAAAAAAAAAGTACTGTAGACAAGTAATGCCCTATCACAAGTAATAACCTTTGAAGGTTTTAATGTGAACAATAGCATGTGTCTGTTCTGCAGATTTTTCATTAAAGTACACAGACCAATCTTGAAACAAAAAAATATATTTGAGGAAGTAATAACCCAGAGGTTAAAAAAATATTGATTAGGAAAAAATGTTTTCTTCATAAAGCCAACATTTCTATTTTAGCTGAAAGAAGCTATTTAGTCTCCAGGAAAAAAAAGAAAACAAAGTATGTTCTTACAGCACACATTTCATTTGTTGTGGGCTTTGTTGAATAATGAGCATTCATCTTACAACCTTCTCTCACCTTACCTATCACACTAGAAGATTTAAAATTCTTCTGGAAAGTCTGTGCCATTTCATTTATTACATGGAAAAAAAATTAAATATCAACTTTTTTTTTTTTTTTTCAATGTAACTACCTGCCCTTTGGTATCTAATACCTTCTTAGAAGATAAGTCCTGGTAAATTTAGTATGGATTACCACAGAGTTATTCACTTCTAATGAGACATAGTTTCTCCTGATCTTTTTCATCCACCTTCAAAAAAGAAAGATAAAAAAACCCCAGAGCTTGTTTCTGTCAGAGTTCTTTCTTTGGTGTCAGGGAAACATGCTGGGGCTTTTCCTTCTCTGTCTCCTAAGTTTTCACCTTGATCTTGTAAAATATTACAAACAATCCAAATGCATATATCATTCTGCTGTTTTCTAAATTCAAACTGAATAGTCAAATAGTCAAAGATAATGATAATGATTACTTGAGAATATATTTTTCCATCTTTGAGAAATGCATTCGGTGGTACATTTCCAAATTTCAGGAGTAGGGGGGACGACTTGTAGACTAAGACAAATGCATATTAAGATAGCTGAATCAAGGGCCTTCTGAGGACTTCAAAGGGCTTTGGAACAAGCCTCAGATTTTTACGACATTTGATCATAGATATCAAAATACCTCACAACAATCAGCACATTTCATGACTTCTATTTCATTGATGGGGAAAGTGATGTATAAAACAGTGAAACAATTCTCTTCCTATTTAGTGACTCTGTGGCATATCCCAGGATAACAGCCAGCTCCCATTATTTTCCCATTCTGCCATCTCAATCAAATTTTCTCACATACATGGCCTTAGAAAATAATACTTAGGCTTATTACTCCAGTAATTCTGCTCCCCAAATGACTGAAGTCTGAATTAACATGTTATGTATCACTTGACAGAGGGGATCTGTATACTGATTCTTCAGAAGTAGAGCTAGATGTATTACCAAACCTCCAAAATCCCAGTGTGCTATACCTGCCATCACCAACTCTCATTGTGGAAGATTCACTTCCATCTTTTCCTATATCCCTTTGATCCTCCCCATCTCTTACAAATGCCAGCTACTTCAAGGGTTAGACAGAATTCAAATAAGATATTGTGTTAATTTAGACATGTGTTTTTTCAGCTAGAATTTGTATCTTCTAAACTATGTTCAAAAATAAGTAGTATGCTGTTATCATTGTTATAATATAAATTACTTATAATAACGAGCTGGATGCCTATAAAATAAACAACAAGAGTTATGAGTGCTTCTGTCTTGTTTCTTCTAAATCATATAACCTGCATTAAATGTTGGGGGCTGGACTGTCTGCATGATATAAAATAGTTAAAGAGAAAGCCTGACACTTTGTCATGCAGAAGCATTCTTAATACGTGCTGCTTAACACACGCCATGAGAAAAGACACTTGTGATTGCCTATTAAATGAGCAATAGCAGGTAATTAATAAATTCTATTCTCAAGTGATTCACAAACAATAAAGCAACCAAAAAGAGACAGGTTTTCTTCTCCTGCAAACAGGAGAAGAAAATCAGTATTTGCTTAATGAAAAAAGAATATACTTGAAGCAGGACATCAAAGGTGGAAAAGCTGTCCTGTAGCGAAAAAATAATGCTGGGAATCAGGAGACGGATTGCCATGGTCCACCAGCTGCGACCTCGGAACTGGACTGGCCAGGAGTAGTGTGGTAAAAGAAATAGGGATGGGTCAGTTGGGTTACCTGAAAACAAAAGAACTTTAATGGATAAAATAATAACACAGTATGGGGTTAGCTCTAAAGGACCCAAAAATGGGGGAAACACAACAATATATAGGGAACGATTTGAGAGCAGGGGACCAATCATGAACAAGGGCCAAGAACATTACCTTATATGCAACATACTAACAACCAACCAAGAACGGGAACTGGAAACGCAACCATATCTTGAGTAATCTTATTAACATAACAATTCCTATAATCTCATTCTTCTCACCTAAACTAAAAAGGTTTCTCCCACAGCTTTAAGTTAATGGCTGTCTTAGGTTGGCCGAGTCCCACATCTCCCCCTTTGTATTCTATTAAAAGTAATGAACATAAAGAGTTCCTAAAAACATTCAATAAATAGCTTATTAAACATGGTAACAACATTAACACAATAACAAAAACTACAATAACTAATACTACAACTTTGACCACAAGCAACAACTAGCCCAATAAACCCCAACTTATAAATAGTCTATTGAACTAGTTGTTATTGTCTTTGACTTGTAGTTTCTTGGCTCTTTCTTTTAATATTTGGATGCTTTTGTGAATTGACTTGCTGTGGTCTTTCAGATTTATGCAGCACATACCCTCGACTTCCTTGCATCTATGTCCTTGAGCTAGCAGCAGGAAGTCTATGGCCTTATTTTGCAGGGTGGCATGCTTGATGCTATCAATATTAGTCAGTAGCTCATTTAATGCTTTGGATGTAGCGTTGGTATGCTTATTCAGCTAACACCTAAGAGTATCTAACATTTTTAAAGCTCTTGCTGCAGCACTCCAAGGGACTAATGTCGATGCTGCTATTCTCTCTGTTAAGCTCTAAAAGTTAATTTTGTCTTTGTAATCTACTTTAAATTGCTGAACAAATCTTTTTCGCCTAATCTTTTTGTTACAAATCAATGTGAGGTTGGGTGTCAGTAGAGTAAGCTTCCCTAAGCGGCATAGTCTGCTCTTGATGTGTGATGAAATGGCAGGTTATGCTCTGTCCCCACTGATGAGAAGTATTTCAGATGGTAACTGTAATGGGGAGTCACTGGATCAGGAGAGGATGCATGAGGTGTAATTACACCACATGCTTTCATTTTTGTAGATAGGATGATGGGTGGAAATATCCCACCATATTTTTTTTTCTCATTTCTTATTTTTTGGGTGTCAGTGCCACTCTGTTTTCTGTATTGCTTCTGTCTTACCAATGTAATGAAATTTAACATAAAAATCTATTTTAACAGAACCCAAAATTTCTAATTTTTGGTGCTCTAGTGGTGCATGTGGTAGGTCCTAGGCTTAGTAATCCCGGTTATTAAGGGTGCATTGTGGAGATGCAGTTTGCAGATGGCATCCTTAGTTAATGGCTACTCATCCACCGGCAACTTTATTAAGCAGGTGGAAAAGGGGTTGTCTAGAGTGGTTATTGATAGGCATAAGGTTTTGTGTTGTGTGACATTGGTTAGCGTTATCTAAACATTTTGCTTCGGCTGTGGACTTCCTAGGTTTTAGTGAGGAACATAGCGTTGACTAGCATGGATATAGCAAGTAGGAGTCTTTTGCAGGTCATGTATGATAGAGTGATCTGTGAACAAGCCTAAGAAATTTGGTAATACTAAGAATTTTAATAATAGTAGACTGTTAGGGATTAAGGGTTGTTGGGGTTTTGTTTTTCTTTGTGTGATCTCTGGGGATCTTTTTGCTTGTCGACTTGGTGTTCTTGCAATGCCTGTAGGTACAGCTTGACATTTTTAGTCAGAATCTACTGAGGATTTTTATCTGTGGAAACACAAGTATATCTCTTCTCCCAAGTAGTCACCAAAAATAGTCTCAAAATTTGGCTTATTTCTAGGTCTTTGATTAAAATAGGTTTTTTTTCTTTTAATTGCATTTGTGTTGGAAAAATGTCTGATAACTGGTGCACTTGGTTTTATAAAAGAGTTGTTCAAAAAGTTAAATCTATGTATATCTTTAGTAAGCTTCTCTATGGTGGATAATATCTCTATTTCCCTTTTCTGTTGTTCAGTAGGCACTTGAGAGCTCTATGGGCTTTCTCGGTAATTGATTGGCCTGTGGGGGAGTGTGAAATGCCTGTAGTGTGTTTGATTCTCTACAGCTTAAAAAATTGTTGTGTTTTCTGAGAAACATAGGTGGGTCTGTTATCTGCTTTAATTTCTTGTGGGATGCCTTAAGTTAAAAAGGCCCATATAAAGTGTTTGATGGTATCTTTGGCTGTTTCTCCAACATGAGCAGAGGTAAAAATTGCTCCTGAGAGGGTGTCAGTTGAAACATGTAAATATTTTAAATGGTCAAAAGATGTATAGTGTGTAACATCACTCTGATAAATTCAGAGACTGTGTAGCTCTCGAGGATTTACTCCTGCCCTGACAGATGGTAGGGAATACTTTTGACAATTGAGGCATATGGTGATAATTGCTTTGGCTTGATCTTTGGTGATGTTAAACATGCGTGTTAGTATAAGAGCATTTTGATGGAAGAAGAGTGACTGAGTCGTGCCTGTTTAAAAATGTTTGGAAGTGTGGTTAGTATAGTCATTGTAAGGGTGTCAGCTTGTCTGTTTCTTTCTGCTGGGAATCTTGGTGATGAGGTGTGTGACTGTATGCACATGACAAAATAAGGATGCTGTCTCTCGAAAAGAATGAGAATTAATTTTTTAAGTAAAGAATAGCATTACTAACTGACTTCAGAAGTGCATTTTTAGTTCTTTTGACGATTCCCAAAATATAAGCAGAATCAGTAATTAAATTAAAAGTATCTGTGATTTTAGACAAGGCTCTGACAACAGGTGCCAGTTCAACTATTTGTGGTGATCCCTCCACGGTCTCAATATCTGACTTCTAATTATTTGTTACCAGATCTTGTCATATTGTAACTGATTTATGAGACTGTCTAGGTCCATCTGTGAAGAGAGGTATATCACTTTCTGGTGATTTGAGAATTAAGTTAAATGAGAAATGCAAAAATTTGTGTTTAGGGTAGTGAATTGAAATTTCTCTGGTGAAATTTTCAAGTGTGTTTTGTAAATATTCTGATTGCTGTAATAACTATTCCAAATATAGAGTAGTGACTGGTACAAATATAATGGAAAAACCTTTCCCTGAAAGGGAATTTAAGCGTGACCTAGCTCTTATGACCGAGCCATCAGTTCTGGTTTTGTCATTATAGTTTTCCCTGGCTGATGGGGTAGGAAAATCCATTCTAAAATTAACAAAGAATCAGGTGATGTAGAATCTCACTTAAAAATTAGAGCACGAAGTTGAGGTTCTTTCCCCAGAATGGCTAACAAAAATGGTAAATCAGGATTCATCTGATGTGCTTGCTGAGTTTGAATGGCTTGAGACACTTTGCCTAAGGCATTTTTTGCCTCATCAGTTAGATGTCTGGGTGAATTCAGCACTGGATCTCCTTTCAGTAGGACAAACAGTGGAGCCAAATCTTCATTAGTAATTCCAAGCAGAGATCTAACCCAGCTGATGGTTCCAAGTAGTTTTTGTAAGCCATGGAGTGTCTGTGGATTTTCATTCAGTTGTAGCTGTTGTGATCACATGGTCTGGGAAAGAATTTGAAATCTCAAGTATTTCTAAAGTGGCATTTGCTATTTTTTCCTCAGTGATGGTGAACCCTGCCAGTTGGGCAGCTGTGGTGGTAGCTCTTGGTGCAATGTCTATGGCTGAACACATTTTTGTGGCAATGAGGATGTCATCTATATAATGGTAGATGATGGTCTGTGGGTGTTTCTTGCAGAATGGATCTAACACTTTGACCACAAACCACTGGCAGATGGTTGGAGAACTCTTCATATTTTATGGTAGCACGGTCTAGTGGTCTTGCTGAAGTGCTGCTTCATAAGAGTCCACTTCAGGGGCCACTTGGATCGTGAGATGTCATGTCCGCACCAGTGTTTTCTAGCCTTGTTAATATAATTTTCTTGTTGTTAAATTCTAAAGGGCCAAGTTAATTGAGGTCTGCTGTGGCCTATTACTTGAGTCCACATTACTAGGGATTTTGGCATGCTGTCGATGTTTTGTTTAGGAAGCAAAATGGCTTGTGCAATTAGTAGTCCTTGGGGAATAAAACAAGGTGGATTGGGATACATAGCTAATACTGTAGTCTCCTGTTGTGATATTACTGATAGTACTGATGGTAAAACAAAAAAAAATATCTCAGTCTTTGACCTGTAGTTCCCCAATATTAACAGTTCCCATGGTTGATATTTAGGCTCAAGCTGTCCAGTGGAAATAGAGTGTGCTGAGTAATCTGTCAACATTACTAGCTTGGCGCTTCCTAAACCCAGCTTAGCACCTATAGGCAAGACTGCTGGAAGTCCTAAAATGGTACACTGAAGCTTTGGGCTACTTGCCCTTCTGTAATGGTGGGCACTGACGGCTGGGTTACTTGTGCCCTCACATGGGGCCATTCTGCGCTCCGCTGGAAGTTTCCTGGTGGTGGCCTGCTAAAACTTCCCTATTTTGTGCAGAATTGGTTAGTGCTTTGATAATTTCTTTTGCATTTACAGGTCCTAGGAGTGAGTTTTGCTCCTCTCTGGGGGTAGTCCTTTATGAAATATCCCTTTTTGCCACATCCAAAGCAAGGCTTTGGGTTCTGTTGCTCTTGCCTTTGAAGGACGACTCGCATTGTGGCTAAAGCTTCTGTAATTCCTTGTCCTACCACCTGTGCCTATAAAGCACCTGAGTGTTTTGGAGTTCCGAGGCAATTGCAAGCCTCCATCATTTGTGTCAAAGTAGGTTCTGGCTTAGGTGGTAAAGAACATAGAACCGTTTTGCACTCTGAGTTGGCATTGAAGACAGCTAGCTTTCTGAGTACCTTTCTAGCAAAATTTGTCTTTCAAGTACGACTTTGAGTCTATCATTAAATTTCATGTAGGGCTCACTAGGCTTTTGTCTGACATCCAGAAAGTCATGATTAGGGGTACTAATATTGACCACCTGCATAAGGGCCTTTCTAGCCCTTATCCTTGACATCCTTGATATCATTTAGGACAGGTCTAGGGAGGCATGCAGCTTGGTCATTGGGTTGGGTGTGTGCCCCTTCTCCTGTGAGATGGTGTAAAGTTAAATTTGCCCATGCTTGGTCCCTAGCATAGTCCACTCTCCTCCCCAAAGGGTGTATTCTGTAGGGTCATTATGTACTGCATATCATGGGGCGGTTGTGTGCAGTGAAAGTAGCCTGAATTATGGTGTTGAAGTAAGGTGATCCCTTCCCATACTCTAGTGGTCCTACACAGTTCTTTCACCTTCCCAGTGGAGGACAATGGCTCCTATACTGGGAGCCTATATTCACGTTTGCCCTCCTTCAATAGCGTACCAGAGCAAAAATAAATTTCAAGACTATCTCATAATCCCCCTCCTTTACCGCAGTCTTCTGGATCCTCTCCTATGGATCCTCGGTGTCACCAGATCCGGAAGGGCTGAGATTTTCCTCAGAGGATGACAAGGAAGAATAACCAGACATGAGCATAACATTTTACTATTGATGGAGCAGTAGTAGTGGTGCTTGGCCTCTGGTACGGTCCTCAGTGCAGACTACATGGGCACCACAATGTTCATAGGTAGTACTTCTGGAACCATGGTGGATGTGGTTCCAGGTCCCCCAGAAGGGGTGTGGCCCGAGGTGGAAGGGGTGTGGTCTGGAGGGGCAGGGGTGGAGTTGAGGGGAGGACTGACAACTTGATTAGGTGGCACACCAAGTGGTAGTTAGTGGACTGTGTTACACAATGGCGCTCAATGTTAAAATGGCAGTTAGTTGGGACAGTAGAGAAGGAGGGACAAGGAAACAGTGCAGGAACAGGTAGGACGGAGCGGGAGAGGTCCGAGATGGCATAGCCGTCACCCACTTGAGCCCTGAGTGGAGGAGGCGGAGGGGGAAAGAGGACAGCAGAGTAACTGGAATTACTGGAGCTTCATTTGCGCATGGTGGTGTTTTCTACTCCATATCCCACTCCAGGGCAGTCCAATGGGTGAGAAGAAGGAGGACACGTAATGGCAGGAATTGCAGTCTGCACAGGCTCCCACGTCTGTGATAGGCTCTAATTTTGTGTCCCACTCCCAGGGTTAGAAGGTTTGGAAATAGTCTCAGGTTGGGAGCTGGTGTGAAAACTAGGGTTGTGGCACTTTTTTCTGTTTTCATTTTTAAAATCATGCAGAAGGTGGGGAGCACGCGTAGTGCCACGGATGGTTGCTGGGTCATAAAACTTTATCCCCATCAAGTCTCAAAAGTCCGCAGAATATATATTGGTGTCCGCAGTATCAGGGATATTATGGAAGACCCACTTCATGATGGCCTTTAACTCTCATTTTCCAGTCTTCTTCCTGTGAGCTGGTACCATGAACTTAAAATGTCCATATATGTCCCCCCCTACAGCAGAAATTCCTGAATGTATCTTCGTGACTTTGGATTGGGATGGGATATGCCCTCCCAGTTAAAACAGGACAATGGGTAAATGTCCCCCCTTTCACTCACCTGCTCTCTGTTGCAGGTATCCACGAGTCGACTCTCAGTGGTTGTTGAAACTCACTAAAAATTGTCAGGCCTGACTTTGCTTCCAAAGCTACACCAGCGGAATGGAATGGGCTACCAGTCAGCTTCCCCACCAACCCAATCCTGACAGGCCCCTCAATATGAGGGTCCCTGGGCACCACTTGTTGCGGTCCAGCAGCTGTGACCTTGGGACTGGACCGGCCAGGAGTAGTGTAGTAAAAGAAATAGGGATGAGTCAGTTGGGTTACCTGAAAACAAAAGAATAAAAGAACTTTAATGGATAAAATAATAACTAACAGAAGGCACACACAGTATGGGGTTAGCTCTAAAGGACCCAAAAATGGGGGAAACACAACAATATATAGGGAATGATTTGAGAGCAGGGGACCAATCATGAACAAGGGCCAAGAACATTACCTTATATGCAACATACTAACAACCAACCAAGAACGGGAACTGGAAATGCAACCATATCTTGAGTAATCTTATTAACATAACAATTCCTATAATCCCATTCTTCTCACCTGAACTAAAAAGATTTCTCCCAAGGCTTTAAGTCAATGATTGTCTCAGGTTAGCCAACTCCCACAACAGATATTTTCTTTTAAAATTGCTTAAATTGCAATTTTAATTTTTTCACTTGAAAAATGGGAATTGGTCCTCATGGGTGCTCCATGAACAAAACAGATGACAGTTTTCAAGCACTATGGGAATTTCCTAGCTTGCCAGTGAACACTGTGGAGAACGCTGTTGCTGGTGACCTGCCACTATCACTACTGACAGAAATCCAGACAAAGATGAAACTGAGGCTACTTCTTATCACTATACTATAAAAATCTACTTAGAGTGGAAAGGTGAGGAATGGCATTCTACTGCTGCAATGCACACTTAGCATGTGATGGGTAGAGAGCCCTTTGATATCCAACCCAATACCACATAAAAGTGTTATTACCCACAAAATACCTCCTTGGGAGCTGAAGTATGAGAAGAATAGGGAAAAAAAAACTTATTTAAACTTATTTCAAATTTTAAAAAATGGTTTTTTTTAGAAGGATATCCTATTATTGCCATGTGGCAACTGTACTTATCCAAATCCATTGTTGAGACTGATTATCTTATTAACATTTTCATACTATAATCACATGGTGTAAGAATGCTGTGTAGGAACACTGTTAAAAGCTATGTGGCCTATTTTTTACAATAATATTTTAAAACTTCTGGAGGTGAATCACTTCTTTACTAGGGACTTTGGCAGGACTGTTAAAATTCATTAGTTTTGTTTCCGTGTCAGAGGTTGGTGGATTGTACAGGATTTTTTAAATCCACAGCCTTTGGATAATATAATTAGATAGCCAGACATCCGAATTTGCTGAGATATGCTAATACATTATCAGACAGAGGTCTCTGGTGCTACCCCAGAAGACTTTGTGCTTTTGCATGTCTCTTTGTGTCTCCTCCTTGGACATGAATAATGAAAAACACACACCTGACAGATAGAACAACTATTTTCACATCATTTCAGGTACTTAAAATTGTAAATTCAGAAGAAGGTAGTGCCTCAAGAGAGTCTGAAGCAATCACCTTGGGAATGGAGATTGTCTTGCTGGTGCAACCTTGCCGGTGTAACAAGAATATTGATGGAAATGTTTTGATAATTCAGTAATGACAAGGACTCCATCAAGCCAGTTGACCTTAATGACCATGAAAAACAGTTTTATTAATGTCCTATAATAAGACAGATAATGTATAAGAATTACCTAAACTTACACTGAAGTTCTAGAAGATAGGATACTGGATTTTTAATTTCAAATTGCAGAAATGTTGATAAAACTATAAAATCCTAGAGTCAAGATGTGGGGTCCTACCTAATATCTCTTTTCTTTTAAGAACCGATCTCATAGACAGCAGCTCTCAATACACAGGAATGAAATAAAATTGCTAAAAACCAAGATATCTTAATATGAACATGGAGACAAAATTTAAGATTGCTCTTGAAACTCTTGACCAAACAATATCCTAAGACTGTGTCAGTTTAAAATTAGATCCAATCTGAGTGCTTTTTTTGATAAGAATGCTAATTACCCAAATTACATTTATGTTTGACAATGGAATGTGACTCTAACTGAAAAAAAAATGCTAATGCTGCTTTAAAAGGATGAAACTAAGGAACATCAGCTGGGAGGAGCATATAAATGGGAAGTGGGAACTCTTAAAAGAATAATAAGGACTCTACAACAAGACAACAAAACATAAAATATCCTTGAGGAAAACATGCAACCATCCATTTTAGATTTATATATACCTATAGACTTTCATCTTCAAATTTTGTTTCAAAGAGAAAAAAGTCAATGGCAGTAACTTAAATGAATCATAAGAAAAAAACAGAGGGAGCACCAAAAAGAGAAAAGACAAAAAAAAAGAAAAAACCAGAAGAGGTCACTGTTAGAAGAATTAAAGACAAGGAGTATTTTAATGATCAGGAAGGAGAAAGATCCTTCAAAGTGGAATGCCAGCTGAAAATGGTAGAATTGTTCACAATAACAACATCAATATAAAAGGAGTGAGTATGTTTCATTAGTTTAAAATAATAGGGCCCTGTCCCACCAAGCACAAGTTAACAGAGATGGTAACAAATTTGTGGTATAGCAAACAGTGACAAAAAACTATTTGTAGGATATAAAACATCTTCGGTGAAAGAATCAATGCACCTTTCTATTTAACTTAACAAATGCTAAGAAACTATTTCATGTTAGACTAGAAGTAGTTACATGGGGGAACAGAAATCTTTGAATACAGAACTTTCAGAACTTGGGGACAGATGATTCCATGGTGGACATAATGGAGGAGTTCAAAGCTGAGGTAAGAAAAATTTAAATTTGCCATAGGAATAAGAAAAACCCAGTATGTACCAAGCCCTGCATTATTAGACTGAAAACATGCTCTTCAAAACTTGTAGAGAACCACAGCAGAGCAGTTTAAAACAGGAGAAAAAAAGAAAGAACTTCTTTAAGTGGAAGGCAGACAGCTTTTGGGTTTCATTGTCTCAAAATATTTTGGAGGTACATAGTTAGCAAGTTAAAAAGATATAAATTCATCAACAGCAGATGAACAGATATGAGAAGGAGCAGTCAGGGATGTGTCTTCTAGCACCTCTAATTCTGTGCCAGTAGATGCTAGGATAAGACAAGGGAGTGAAGATCAGAGGTATATGCTCTCCCCAGACTTCATCCTATCACCAGTGTGGAAGACCAAATAGATGGACCACTGCTCTATTTTTTTTTTATCCTTGTTTTTTCTAGCAGTGAGAATAACTGCTTTTGAAATTACTTACCAGGAGTGTAGGGAGTTTTATGTAGTTGGAAATGTTATGTCAAGGTATGTTTTCTGTTTTAAAAAATGGTACAAAGAAGAATTAATTCAGGTAAATCTCATGGCCCATGTTAGGGAGGAGCTCAGATTAAATAACAGCACTATTCCCATCTGGCTTCATAATCTACAGATCTATGACATTTTCTCACAGCATAATAAATTTTCAATTTCAGACTTGATCCTTCTCTACAAGATCCTTTTTATATTCAACTATAAATTTTTTAGTAGGATCCCTTACTACCTCTCCCTTTATAATGCCCTTGTTTATCTTTAATAAATGGCTTTATGTTTTTTACTGTGCTTCACATTTTTTCATCTTCTTTGTGTGTTCTACACAGCACAAATAGGTATCTTTCAGTAAAGACTGCCTGAGAGAAAAGACAAGGAAAGTGAGCAAAAGAAAGACAGATGAGGAGGGAGGGTCAGAGGAAGAAAGAAAAGACTGAGGAGAATGTTATTCCTGAAGGATTTGAAAATAATTTACTGTAATTCGAGAAAGCCTTTAAATGTCAGGGAATAAAAATCAACTATTTTAAAGAATTTGTAATAATCTTTCTGCTATTGTTACCACTCTTATGTTCATAAAAATAGCTGATCATTTAAACTTAATTTAAATACACTGCAGTGGTGGAACAAAGTGCTAATGCATACTTCCATTTCTTACCTTGCCTTCTTGATGATATTGTAAAATTACACATGAGTTATCTTTAGCACCAGTTGAAGAAGAAAGTTACTATGATGCCTATATGGTACTACTATGTTTTAAATTTCTAACTGATTTTTTTCATAGTCATTGATTTGATACTTATTTCAGGAAGAAATGTTGTAAATAAATTTTAGATATGGATTAAGAAGAAAAAAAGTAAGCAACTGCACGACAATATAATGCTAGCAAGTCAAACAGGATTGTTATTAAAGTACAAAGTTCCTGAACATATTCAAGATTATAATTATGTAAGCTATGGTATAAATTGAAAGCGTCTTAATAATAATTATTTGATTGCAAGGATTTAAAACAGAAGTCCTTGCAAGTTTATTTCTACAAACAAACAAACAGAGGAAAATCTTTGAACTTCCATTGTATTGACAACATTATCTATGTTTTATACAGCATAGTGTTTTTAAATACTATTAACTTGCAGACAACACCACCTTTTTTTATTCTTTGAACTGAAGAAGTGGGGGTGAGAGGGGTGAGAGATAATCCAGCTGAACCTTTTGTTGAATTAATCAGTCTTACTTGAAGGCAACTGGGAGCAACTTGGAGACTGAAATACAGTAATATACCAAAGGATACTTGCTACTTGTTATGTTTCACAGTAGTCTCTGTTTCACAGGGAGAAAGTGTGTTAAAGCAAGACAGAAAAAATTAATACTATTTGAACACTGAATGCTGTTCAAGGTCCAAGTTTCAATGCTAATTCTGATTTCTGGCAAAAAAAAAATACATCAGAAACTCCTGACAGACTTAATTTTTTAAAATTCAAACTGGCTGGTATGTCAGCATCCTGTTAGAAATGTCCTGCAGAATTCCTATCCACTGGAAGCTCTGTATTAAAATAGGCACTAAGAACATTAAAGGCATTATGGTATGGCTAAAATATTTATTTAGATACTTATGAAGAGTGCTATTTTTGGTGAACCAAGTTAAAACAAAGTGATAAAGTACAGCCACCTATAACATGAGATGAATCTGAGCCAAAATTCTCTACCTCAAAGCATCTATAATCTCACCAGACATCTCAGATCTCTACCTCTAGTACAACTAATTTAACCCAGACTTCAGTTCTATGTGCTGGCAGATAGAGTATGTTTTAAGGTCACAACGTTTACTTCCCTTAAGCAGTGCTATATTCCCCACTTATGCTGAACTATGCTTAAGCTTTTTCTCTCCAAAGGTTGACTGTTCTCAAGCCCAAATCTGAAGGATGCTGAGTACTTTGTGGGAGGGGCTGAAAGATTTTAAAACCTATTGATGGCATTGCTTCTAGATGACTTTCAGCTCTTCTGGAGGGCAGATGTGGAAGGGGTGGCAGAATCAGATGCAAACGTTAAATTTTCCTGGCACAATAAAAACCTATAATCGTGGCAGATTGAATTAATACCGTAAGTCTAAACAACAAAATAATTAATTTTGCCTCATTCTGCCAGAAATAAGCAGCACGCTATAAGTAAATCGCATTGTTTATACCACTTATTCTGTGTGCAATGAAAACAAGAACAGCTGTTCCTTGATGGCTCATTTTGTGAAAAATGAGCAAACGTGCACCATTAGCTGTTATAATAGCAAAGTTTACAGGGTCTGCTATCCTTTCCCTTACATTCTGTTTTTGTTGGCACTTAAAAAGTCAGTTACTAATGTTCTTTCCAGTTAAAAAAGTGCCACAAAATACCTGTTGATGTAGAAAAAAAAGAAAAAAAGGGGGTGGGGTGGGGAGGAAGAAAAAAAGAAAACAAACCCTGTAGCCCAAAACTCCTATTGAGGGATTTTGGTTTTTTCCCTTGAAAGTAGGGGAAAAACTTCACTGGCAAAATTTCCTTTTACAAGATATACACAGTTTAGAGTAACAGAAAATATAATTTGTGTATTACATATTAAAGGACAAATCCTGGCTCCATTGACAGCGATGATATATTTTTTCACTTGATCTGAACAGGACTAAGATTCAAGAAGGATTGAATGGGCCTATAATGGACAGCAGTCTGGGTAAGCACACAGCTGTCAGAAAACACCTCTTACAGTCTCTTATTTAAGCTTATTAAGTTTCATCTTGAAATGAGTTAAATTTCTCGCCAGCAAGATTCTTCTGAGGACCATGCATGTCTGACACATAGAAATGTATTTCTCATTTCCAGCCTAAATGCACTGAAAATAGCTGATACTGATTTGATCTCATACCTTTTACTTTAATAGTTCTTCCTCAGATCTCTTTTATTGCTAGACTGAAGTTGCTAAGCCCTTCTTTTTATCAGTCTTCTCCCACAGAGCAGACCTTAAAAGTGGTTGTTTGGTGCCTTCCAGTTTCAATAAATTTTTTTTGTAACAAAGGTGACTTCAAATTTACAATTATATCCAGGTGTGGTCTCAACAATATTTTGTACAATGCCAACCAAACATCTCTTTCACTCTAGATATCGTGTGGCTTATATAGCCTGGATGACATTTACACTGTTCTTTGCAATGGCACCTTGACAGTCCAGAACAAACCATTAAAAAGATACTTTGTTTTATCATTTTCAAACAAATATTTTCAGGATAGCTACTTTTATATGTTCTTGAACTGAAACTGTAACTTTGATAACTCTCTCTCAACTCTGTGTACCACTTTCAGTGTGATTTTCAAGGACAGTTCTAGCTCTCCTCAGTCAAAATTCTGGCAATTAGTTTCTAAAGGTACAGCAATGATATACATTATTTTCACAGCCAAGGTGATACTCTGTTGCAATTAACTGTATGGCCTTAAGGTATTGCAGTGTGGTATTGTCATAAATAGGTATGATTCGTGCTGACAAAATTTAAATAGTAATCAATATGATAACAGTAATTAATATTTGGAAATAATAAAACAGTTAAAGATGTAATGCCAAGAAAGAAAGGGAGAGGAGGGGTTCCCCCTCTTCTCCTGCAGATGTTCAGAACAGGAAGAAGCAAGAGATAACTAAGTTTAGCTGGAAGAGAGGAGAATTTGGTTGGACACCAGGAAAATGTTAATTATATGAGATTTATTGCTTTAATGTTAGAACATAATATTGGCTTATACTATACCAGCTTGGTACGTATGTGTAATCCAAAAGGTGAATTAAAGGATACCGAGGAAAAGAAGAGGCCTTCCTCAAAGAAGACCCCCAAAGAGTGGTGCGACCCCCTAAAAGAATGGTGGAGCACGCATGGTAAAGGTGATGATGAGGGCAGTGATACAGGTGTGACGAATTGAAAATGGGAGGAGATTGTAATGATATACAGCATAAAAGGGGAATTTTGGCTTTGTTATTATATTTTGACTTTGTTATTGTATGTGAGGTGATGGGGGATCAAGCCCTGCACTCCATACCCCGCATGTATCTCATGTGGTTATTTTTGCTTATGCGCTATTATTAGAGCCAAATTATATTGTCAATATTTTGAGTGTATTCAATTATATATATATTATGCTACTTAATTAAAATTGCTGTTACATTTAGTTTTGGGTTTGTTTGTTTTTTTTTTAATGGATAATTGGGCAAATATAACAGTATGATAAGATTTCTCTTTGCCAAAGGTAAACTGTACTGCACATTTTTTAATTCATGGCTTTGAACCTAAGGACACATAACACTATAGCTCCACCTTGTATTTTAAATAGCTCCAAAGGCAAACCCCAAAGTGTAAAAAGTTCTGCCTATTGCTTTTTAGCTTTGATTAGGTTTTTAACACATAAAGAAAGCCCTTGTGTGCAAGCAAGACATTAAAGTCTTATTTTATGCTTTTAAAAATCAAGATGCAGAAGCTTCTAGGATTGTAGAAGATATTTAGGCTTTCTGAAATCCTTCTCCTGACACTAGTGTGGGCCATTTCAATACCGATGATTAAGTAAAAAGTACAAAGAGGACCAACGCTGCTACATGTAGCACCTAATGGAAACCGGAGGATATAATGGCAACCGAAGCTGTGCTCGACTAGGTGCTACTCAGACGGATGACAGTAAAAGGGCCCGGTCTGGGAGCACTGGCACTGCTGAACGCAACAGTGGCAGCACGCAGGCTGTCAATGGCTCTTGGCTTCAGCTACACCCGAACCCTCGCTAATCAGGCACCAGCTCACCAAGCACTGCCATGGCTACCTTCAATCCCATCACAGCTGGGTATATCATGGAGCTGGGAGATCATGCTGGTCTCCCTGAGAGAATCGATGGATTTCAGCTTAAAAAAGCATCTCGCAGCTAAGGAAGGTGGAGAGGAAACTTGGTTGAGGTGTGCCGTTGGGCCCAGCCTTGCGTGTGCCCTCTGTTTTTTCACGGTATCGCCACCACACTTCAGCTGGGCCGAGGAAGGGAAAAAGGGTGCGGAGGAAGCGTTTGCTTGCTTCCCGCCGAAACTACATTTCCCAGAGTGCCTCCGGCTCGACGGCTTCCTGCCCGTCGCATGACAGATGCCTGGCTGCGCCATGGCGGAAGCCGGGGAGAAGGTAGAGACTGTCAGTGCACTGTGGCCGCAGCGCCGAGGAGCGGGGCTTAGAGCGGGAGCGCGGGACCAGGGCGGGGCACATAGGAATGGAGGGGCGGAGGGACAGTGGGACAGTGGCTGTGCCAGGGGGCAGAGGCCGGCAGCCAGCCCTGCGGGGTGCGGAGCCGTCGGAGACAGCCTCGCTGCACCGGGGCGGAGGAGGGAAGATGGAGGCAGCGGAACCTGGGTCTGGCCGAGAGGGTGGCTTTAGAAGTGCTTCTGACGCCGCTGTGGAGCCAAGAGCTGTCTCTCTACCGAGGGACATAGGGGACATGACCAAGTTCACTTCAACAAGGAAATTTTTTTCTGAGACAAAATTTGAGGATTTTGGTGCTGCTCTCTTAATCGGGTGTTCTCCTAAAGCTCCCCGTCCTTAGGTTGCTCTTTCCCAAGAAAAAAAAAAAAAATAAAGGAAAAAGTGCCGTTCCTGGCCCTTTCAAGTACTTTATAAATGCTTCTTTGCTGAGCCAGTATTTGAACAGACAGCTCAGCTGTGCAATATTTGTCAGTCATGGATGCCTAAAAGTGAGAGAGTCTTGGAATTACTTCAGGGTAATCAGCCAAAGTTAGAGACTGGCATCTGGTTTCCACCTTCCCTGCTGACAGACTTTTGTTGGGAGGGCTTGGCTTCCTTGAGGAAGGCTTTTTTCCCCCAGGACTGATGAGCTTTTAACTGTGGCAGCCTTTGGAAGGATGAAACAAACTTGGACAAGTGTTCTCTAGCAATACAACAGATTAAAATAGCCTGTGTTTTGCTCTCTTTGGACTATGACAGGAGAGTTTATTTATTTCAGTTTATTTCCCGTGATTAGCATGCGCGCCTCTACTGAAAGGGCTGTGTGTGTGTTGTGCACGTGTTTCTGTAAAACTCAAGTTTTGTATCTTTCACCTTCTGTCAGGTTTATGTTATGAGCCTAAACACATAGTGGATTACATTTGATATTTGTAAAACCAGGGGAAGGGAAAACGCTATACCCATCATACTGGAAAGCCCACTTAAGAATATTTTGAGAAGTTATCTGGATCTGTTAAGTGAGAGATTATAATGGTGAGAGATTACTTCACATTCCTATGGTTTCCTGATCTGTGTTCCCTTAGTTCATTCTTAGGCTACTTAAGCAACAGTGTTTGTCAGCTGGCTGAAGTGTACTGCTGATTTTCCCCTAGAGTCTGAGATTGCTAAAGACTGCTATTCCTAAATAATTTTGGATTCTGGTTGTCTACAAATCCCTTTTTAGGGATTTCCTTTCCACAGTCACAAGGCTACTAAAAAGTGGAAATGGAGGATAATCTTTTCAGTTCATGCATTTGGAGGGAAGGCAAAGGAGCCTAACAAAGCCCCAGGGCAATCATAACTACAGTTCACTGTTCAAGTTTGCCTAAGCAAGTGGGAAAGCACAGGGAAAAAGCTTTTCATAGTAAGTTGCTACCAAAGTGAGTGTGTAGGTAAGTATCAATTCTAAGCACCTTCAGCTAACTGCTTGTCAGAGAACAAATACAATTTTTGCATTGCTTTCCTAAGCCAAGGCTCCCTCTGATTTTTTTCTATGTTATTTTCTGCAGTAAAACATAAAGGCCATGAAGCATTTACCTCTATTTGTATGCCATTTATGAAATTTGGTATCTGAGATTGCAGTGCCTTGTGAATACAGTAGGGATACCAGGGTGGATGTCCTAAATAAAAATAGATTGATATTTTCTTAGTTCACATGGATTGATTATTGGAATCAACTTCTGGCATGCCCTAATTTTATATGTCAATATCCTCTAGGGATGCCTTTGCACGTAACTTGAGGTTCAGGTGGGTGTGAGGACCAGCTGCTGTCTCAGTAAGTGAGCTGTTAACTCCATCCTGCACATGTGTTGGTCTGACAGCGTTCCTAGACAACCAAAACAATTGGAACCGTGAAGGGCAGATGTAGTTGGTGTAGCTGCACTGGCAAAAATGTCACTTGCTATAATTCCTTTGTTTGGGAGAGCTTCCCCTCCCCCCCCCCCCCCCCCCAAACTATGTGAATTATACCAAAATACCATAACTGTGGTATTATTAATTTTGATTTATTAAGGATTTGAGTAGGTAGCTCTTGGTATTCAGAAGATAAAATCATGGGCTTTTATTAGGAATCTGATGATACTTTGCATTGGATTTTGTGTGTTGTTCTAGCTCATCCAATCAGCTGGCAATATTACACCACACTGTTTTAGTTCGGTTCTCACTTGTTATTGTTAAGATGCACAAAGATTGTATGTAATTGTAATTTCCCGAAAAGTTACAGCAGCTTGTGATTAGAGACTGGGACACCAACAGACAAACAGTTGGGGCTTGCAAAGTTGAATCTAAACTTCAAAGCATGCCAGGATTTTACTCCATCTTCCCTTGATTCCCATGTACTTTTTACTTGCAATTACCCAATTCATGACACAAGTATAGACTACACTGATAACCTTTCTATAGGATGTGTATTTTAGAGGTGGATCTATCTGTAGTGAGTAAAATGGAGGAAATGGATGTCAGTAATTGTGGTAACACTTTGCACAAAACTTCCAGTAGCGGGTAGAAGTGCTGCTTTGCCTCTTTCCCATCTGCTGTGATGGTCATTATGGGCATCAGTGTGATCCTCCACTAATGAAAAGGAAGCCTTTGCTTCTGGTGTACAGGTCACAATCAGTATATTATATAAACATAGAAAATAAATAAATGTGAGAAACAAAAAATTACACTGGTTGTCAGTGCATTAAATGTTCTCCCTTTTCCGTTTTTCCCTGAGCTGCCGGTAAGGGTGTAATTTTTATTTTTTTTTTGTCTTGTCTGGTGGAATTCTGTACCTATTAATCTTACTCTTCAAAGACTCCCTTCATAAGATTTGAAATGCTGCTTTCTCTCTTACTTGTTCTTTGTTTATATCATATTTTATTGTTAAAATGCTTACATTCACTATTGGTTGTAATCCTTTATTGCTGTTGATAAAGATAAATATGTTAAGTAAATCTTCGTTTTGCTGACTTCTTTGAGGAGGCATTGCATCAGCAGATTTTCTCAGTGGGCAGACAAGAGATGAGCAGGAGTTGACTTTAAAAAAATTTTTTCTAGGGTTGAAAGAATCATCTTGCCAGAGAGATGTTTTAAAGGTACAGTTGTTTCAAAGGCAGGAGAAAGCCATTGAATTCTGGATTTCTATGGAAAATGGTTTGAAATTATTTAAGTTTAAAATAATCCTCTTAACAGCTGAATAGTTGAATAGCAAAGCTGGCTTGTGGGTAACTTGAGAATGCTGTTCTGCCATGGAAGTCAAGATATGGGGAATTTCCTTGCAAAATTTGCTACTGCTTCTGGAAGAGGGGAACATAATCACGGGGACAGATTCTCAGATGACCCAATCACTCTCCCTTTTAGGGTAACTGACAACAGAGTCCCTGCTGCTCCCTGAGTATCATTGTGACACAAATGCAAGCACAAATTGAGTATGAATGACAAGGATGGAAACTCTGAACTTTAAGTTGCTTCTGCTTTGTCTTTCATTTCTTAAAAAGGGTTTAAAAGTATTTCTTAAAGGGAAATACTGCTCAGTTATGTATATACTTAGCTATTTACCCCTTTGTTTTTTTGTGTCCTTTTCAGGAAACCAGGTCTTATGAGGAATCAACAGATGAATCTGAGGTAACCCTTCTTAAAATGTTTCACACTCGAATTTGTGTCAGTGTGGTCAGTGCTAGTTTTTTGTTAACATGCAGTGAAAAATACTATTTCGCTGGTTGTTTTTAGAAGTTTGGCCAGTATTATGTACCAGGGATTGTTAATCTGGGTTTAAATGATTGAAAAGAAGCTGTGAATTGCTATTAGAAGCTTCTTTATATTTAAAAAAAAGAAAACCTACCCACAGTCAATTGTAAAATGAATTATATTGACAGATAAATTGAAGTGCATTTGCTTCTGTTTTGATAAAATGAAAATTTTTAAGTATAGTTGTATATGCAGTAATAATACATTCAGGTAATTACTTTGTTGTTTTAATAGCTTCACAGTCTCCACTTAACTATGTCCTGTAGACTCTCTGTTCTTGAGATGATGTTTTGTCAAAATTTGTCTCATTTTCTGGAGAGGTCTGTCTACACTTCTGTAGGTGATGGGAAAAGGGAGCTGCGGATGAAGAGAGGAAGGAAGCTAGAGAGAGTTTCAAAAGTTTGTCCTGAACAGTAATGTTACAAATAAAGCTCTTAGGGAGATTTTGTTTTTTACCAAGGGATAAATCTCCATGCTGGGTTTAAGCACTAAGCAGACAGAAATCCTAATTTCTATGACAGTGGTTAGTGCAGAGACTGTAATGGTGGATTCTGAAAAAAATATTTTTGCAGTGGAAGGTGGTTTTGTTTCTTGTGAGATTTTTTTTTCTTTCTGCCTTGAAGTGGTTGTCTTCAGTAGCGCTGAATGGCAATACTGGTGAGAAGCAAGGTTTTTTAGCCCTTTAAAATTGCCCTGTGGAACAGCTGCCTGGGCCAGACTTTTTTTGTCCAGTGTGAAATGCCTTCATTTTGAATAGTGCTTTGTGAAGTGGAGATAAACAATCACTGGGCAATGACTCAGTAGACTAGTAATCCACTCAAGGCTTGACATTCACAGCATGGAGAACACAGATACTTACCTGCTGAGGTGCTTTTTTTTTTTCTAAAAGCTTATTGCAATGAAAAAATGGCACTTTTACTGGCCTTTCAAGATTTCAGCTTTAGCAAATCAGTATTTATATCAGAATTAATCATAAATGGGTTGCCAGGTTGGTCGGGGTTTACTATGTTTTCCCTTAAGAAAAATAGGCATCATGCATCTTTCACAAAATTTAAAGTCCTAAAATTTCAACTAGACCTATGTTAAAGTTGACAACTATTCTTAATGATAATCTCACATGCTGAGAGAAGTGAAAAGGAAATTTATATATTGAGAATGTAGATATTGGATCTAAAGAACAATTGTCATTTTAATGTCTGTGAAAATGCTTTGCATTAGCCATCTTTGAGTCTTAAATCCCGTCTTTAATATTTTGATCATCAGTATGAGAAATGACTCCTCACTTTTAAAAATTTCAAAGGTTTATTAAAACCTTAACAAAATACAACAAATGAGTGAATAAGGAAAAAGGACAGCACGCTGGGAGTAGGTGACCCGGCAACCACAAGCTGGTCTACAAAATGGCTGCTTGGCATTTTACACCCCTGGGTTTGCATTAGGCAACCCTGTCCCATCCTGAAGTCTGTCAGTGAACTCTTCTTCACCTTTATTGGTGGAGATCACTTTCTTCCAACTTGATTGGAGATCAGGTGTTGTCATGCCTCACCTCCTAGTAACAAGCCTTCCCTCCTTCCACATGTCCTGACTACCAAGGCCGTCTCTTGGCAAAAGTACTGGGAGAGAAGGGGGACTACAGGGAGAACAGAGGACATCTAAACAACAAATCACAACAACATAACTTTACATGAATGGAACTTCTCTTAACATACACATAATAGTCATCCCTTTATTGCGAGAGCCAACTATCACATTACCCATCTGTAATAATCAGAAAATAGTTAATGGAATGAAACTGACTGGACTATTTCTAAAGATTGTTCAGATAAAACTAAAATGGTAAAAGCACGAAGTGTTCTCAGTGCTTGCGTATATTACTTGAAGTATGGCCAGAGCTAAGATCAAACTGACTTCATTCTTGTGATCATAAAATTGTAATTATTTCTTTTGAATGGCCTATAGTTTGAATAATTAAGGTGGTGGCTCTAGAATCAAAGACTCTGATTCTTTCAGCCTGTGTTTAGTTTTAGCCATTAAAAATATATTTATGGCATGGACTTCACAGACATCTTACCATAGTACTAAAAATTTTTACATATACAATTACTCCTGCAATTAATTTAATTTAAATTCTTTGTATAAAATTGCATATTGTTACTAATTATTCCAGAGGACACATGACACATATCCAACTTACATTATAGATGTGTTTTCTGTTATGGGGAATGCATTATTAAAATTTCTGATTTTGAGTAAATTATGCCCCTGTCTGAATTGGATGTGTAAACAAAGTATGGATTTTTTTTTCTGATCCTTTTACCCTTCTGTGCCATTATTTTAGCAAAGAATCAAATACACATTCATTCTGTCTCATGTAGCAACTTTCTTACTATCTTTCCTTTAGCATATTCTAGCAAATAAGATTGTAGTACTGTTTTGCTGCCTGCTTGGTTTGTTTTGAAGGACAGGCTCTTTAACAATTGCCAGGATGCTTATTTGCACAGACCTGGTGGTAGAGCTTAATAGTAGGCCTCAAATGTGGGAGTCTGCAAAAATTGACTGTCTTGAATGTATGTCATCTGAAAGCTCATCAATTTAAGTTTGGTTCCAGCAATGGCTCCACAGGAAACTGAGTTCCTAAAGCTGCTCTGTTGTAAAATACTTCTCAGCTATTTAAGTCAGAATGTGTAAAATGCAAAGGTATCAATTAGCAGAGATGGTGCATTTGTTCAGATGTTTAGTCGACCTTTCTTTCAATATAGAGATAGCTATAGTTACTAGTAAAATTTGTAGAACTTGTAGCACTTCTAGAAGTGTTATTATATTTCTTTCCTGGTAACTACAGTACAATTGGCGCTTTCCTATCATGTTCTTATATCTGATTTGGGTTATTACATGCTTTTTCTTTTCCCATAGTCAGACTGCAATATATTATGCCATGCTATGACGAAGAAGCTGTATATCTAATAGTCCTTTAATTCTTAGGGAAAAACCTCCTTATTTTGTGAAGTAATTTTACTCAGTCTTGAAATACAAGTATTTTAGTTCTGTATGTTTGGCTTTAAATGTTTGGTTTTGGTGGGTTTTTGTTTTTTGGGGTTTTAAATTTTTTTTCTGAAGTATATTTTCATTACTTATCCCAGCCTTGTCTATTCATCAAATATGCAGCCAGATTTGAGGGTGAATCTGAGCAGGTTTATTTGGCTGAAAAGTCCTAGTTTCAATGCGGTTTCATTGGCTTATTTAATTTTATTTTATAGCACCTGAAGCTAAATGTTTGGACTGTCACATTTGATGAGATCTAAATAGTAGATAGCAAAGCAATCAGACTTTTGGCTATTTGGAATCTGTGGAAGAAAAAAGAAATCTCCATAAATTATGTACAGCCTGAATCCGAATTTATTTTCAAATTATTTTTCTTCCTTGCAATGTATCTGTTGCTGTAAAATCTTACTTTTCTCTGTTGAGCTGTTTTCTGTCAGACAGATAGTTATGTTTTGTCAGCTAATTAGCAATGAATAAAAGGCTTAAAATTGTCCTCCATTCTAATTTACTACAGGGGTTACAAGCAGATTATGCTCATCCAGCATGTGGCTTTTTTACTGGAAGCACCCTTTCAATAACAAATGTTCCTGGAATTATAAATGAGTGCTATGTCCCAAGGAAAGATCCCTGATTATGTAAGGCATGTCACTGTTTGTGGTTTTGTTTCTTTTGCTTGCAGTAATGCTGCACTACAGCAGAATTTTTTTGTTTTGCAATTGTTTGCTTCTTAAACTACAAAAAAACCCCCATGTGGGTGTGGATGTTCATGTTCTGCAAAGAGGTGCTAGAATAGTATTTTTTAAAAAAGGTATATCTGTATTCATGCATTTTTGTTAGATACATGAATGTGTTAGATTCATATTAGATACATGAATCAGTATTGCATAATTTTCATTCTAGCACTTCTATTTTTATATGTCCTCTTCTTAACATTTTTTTGCTGTTTTGATCACTGTTACCCTGTGAAAGGGACATGCTTGTTCATTTAGTTTCTTGATTAGTTATTTAAACAATATATTAATAAATTTCATAGGAGTTTGTAGAGAGAAAGGTATTGTAGAAATTCTTGGTTAATACAGTGCTCAAACTATTTCTGGTGGTTTAGAAAAATCCCTTTCTGATACACTGTTACCACTGAAACTAGTAGTGGTTTTCTTCTTTAGGGTTTTGAAAACTGTTCAGAGCAGGAACATAGCTAGGAAAAAATGTAAGCCTTAAAAAGAGGCAACTAAAAAGCCTTGATATTGTCTTTCTCTTTTCAGTGCACTCCAAGTTTTAGTCTTGTAGGTTGGTTCTGGATTAGGTCAAAGCAATTAAGTCATTTGAAGTAAATAAAGAATCTGGTGAAAAAGGCTCCTTGTCATATTGTGTTTCCATCAAAATGTTCTCTCAACATGGGGTGTGGAGCACTGGGCTGGAAGAGGTAAGCTGTTCTGTGGGTAATAGCATTTGAAGAGGCATCACCATAGCAAGAAAAATGGATGCTTGAAAAGGAGATGTGGCTACTGTACCTTTGTCTGAGTTGCCTTTTTTTGTCTACTGTCTGACCTTTTCCAAAGTAATTATTTTGATCACGCCACTTTTCCTTATTACTGAATAGCTGTATGCTAGATTATTTTTAAAAATGTAAAATAGGAGAAAAATGCTCAAACAATATATTCCGTTTCACATATCGGACGTCTGAAGAGAGATTGCTTCTATCTGTATGGGTTTAAATTAAATTGGCCTTTTAAGGAGAATGGAAGGAAAAGTTACATAAATTCCAAGTACTAACTTCTTCTTCTTGATGAGGAAATGTATCATGCAAATAATTTATCAATTTGAGTCAGTAGGATGAGCATAGTAAATTATTTATTGAAGTTTAAATGGAATCTTTTCCTGCATTAATTTGAAAAACAAGTTTGCAGTGACTAGTAACTAACATTATAATAAACATTATTAGAGGATTGACTTGCAGGAAAAAAATGGATTATTGCAATATTCTTTTAAGATGTTCTGGTTTTGAGTGAAAATTAAATACTTCATTTAATGAGCTATTAATATTAACCAGAAGTACCTCTACTGTCTGTGTGTTGTGGAATACATAAAAAGTAAAAATGCTGCTGTGCTTCCTACATAAATTAAATGCAATTGCAAAGCTCCTGTATTAGCAGAGTATGCAAACGTAGCTTTCCCAAAACATTAAATGTATTTCTCCGTATGAAATAATACGCCTGGCTGCAAAAAGAAAGTAATGGTGAAATTCAGCTCTTCCCCAGTGGTGGGTAGGTGAGCTTCAAAAACTGCTATTCTCAAAACTGCACTGTCAGCTTTTCGTATGCAGTAGATCACAAGGTGGCAACTGGGTTGCTTGAGTAGTGTTCAGAAGGGAAACAAATGTTTGCCCAAATTCCTTACTCAGCAAAAGGACAATAAAAGTAGAAATGTGCAGCTTCATTGATATTTGAACTGAGTTTAGATTTTTCTGTGCTGGAACTGGATTTGAAGATAAAAGAGCCTATCCTGTGCTGCCTCTGTGTAGTGCACTTGGTGTGGATGGACTTATACTATGTTTTTGAACACTGAAGTGGATTTGGAAGTTTCAGGTGTTCTTTGTCATGCACAAAACTATCAGCAAAATAAATTGAGGTAGTTGAAATTAAACCAAATTGTATTATATGGACTTTCTACTACTATTTTTTTTTAACACACCATTTGTGAGGATTGGTCATGGGCAAGTATGTCATCTCTGTGTTACTTCTTCAAAACTTGGCTGGTGCCCCACTCTTTAAACCTGTAGGAGTAAATCTTCAATTGGTATTGTGCAAAAATAGTCTAATATTCTGTATGTCACAACAGTTTTGCGAAAAAATAAAATGCTCTCTGTTTTGTCTTTCATCTGTGTCATTTCATGCTGTAAATGCAGCCCATTTTAAGCCATACTCACAGGCAGCCATATCATCTTAATTCCATGCTCCTGGTGTATATCTGCATTTTCCCAGGGTATTAAATGAATCCCTGTGGAAAATGCATGAGGAGAACAGAAAGCTGCAGTGTGAAATTTTACCATCCTAATCCATATTTACCAATTTTACAGCTAGGTACTGGAAAAGCGTTGGTGATGTGCCTTATGAACAGTTGTAAAGGAATGAGATGAGAGGTTATTCATGTTTTTCATGGAACTAACATTACTATATTTTCACCATGGAATTAGTGGAAAATATTTTTAGCAGTATAAGTCACAAACATGATATCATAGTTTAGAAATTTCAGTCTTTGTGCCTTTTGTTTTTTTGTGTACCAATAGTTGCAGAACTGAAATTAATTCTTGTACAAGTCGAAAACTTTAATGTGTTTCTAGCTTTTATTCACTATTGCTCTACCTGCTTTTGAACCAGTGACTTCAAGATGAAATGCTCTTTCCTATTCTCATTCTTAAACCAGTTGTGGGTTTTTTGTTGTATTGTGTTTATTATGCGTTATTTTAATTAAATCATGTTCCATGTACCCCTTCAGTTGTAATGGTTCTGCCCTGGTTCTCCCTCTCCTTGATCGCTGGTCAGTTTAATCTCTCTCCTCCCCATAACCCTTAGTAACTATTGTATCCATCCTTCAGTCCCTCCCTGGTGCCTTGTCCATCACTCGGTGTCCCAACTCTTCTATCTAGAATCTTCTATCCTGGGCAACGAGTGATTGGTTCGGGGGCCAGGGCCCCACCCCTGGTTCTTCCCTATTGGATTCCCCATGATGTCTGTTACCCTCTCCCCACTCCCACCTTCTTTCCCATTTGCTGAGGACCATGTTACTTGTTTGCACTCCCCCTTCTTTATAAGCACTTGTCGGGACCCAGTTGGTGTCCTCAGCTGGTAGTCCTCCTGGAACTATTGAAGCTGGATTGAACTACCGCTGGGGTCCGTCTCTTTCCTGTAGGAACAACTTTTTTGTAATGAAAGTAATGGATGAAAAGAGGTTTGTGTTCTCTCAGTGAGCTTCCAGAGGGTCTGGTAAAGTGCTCAGGATTAAAATTCAGCACAAATAAAACAACCACTTGCAATAAAACTGTATTCCAGTTTTGGTACTATCAAGCAGCCTGGTTAAAGGCCTTAGTCTGAGTTTTTCTTGGCATTCCATTAATATTAGAGATTGCATTGCATTGAGAGAAATTGAGTTAGGATCCTAATTCTGAAAATAGCATAGGTAGTCCCTTTATCACAGAGGTAGGAGCAGAAGTCTGGAAACCATATTCTAGGGATGGAGAAACAGTAATGATCAAGCTGCAGTTCATAATAGTTACACAGCCTATTATAATTGTCTTTGTTTGCTTTGTGACACTTGATTCTTCAGCAGAAGTGGACATATCATCCAAAATAGTAGGGGATGGAGTGCTTTCTTCTCCCTGGTTCTGGATTTTTTTTCTTCTGAAGGAAGGCCAGGTAAGACCTAGAAATTGCCAATCAGGGAAGCTGTGTTTGCATCACTTTAGAACACAGAACATTTGTTTTTTCTTTTTAAAAAACAAATATGGGGACATCTACTTGAGGAGCTTTAGTAAATGAGTTTGAGGTGTGTGACAGGTTGACACTGGCCAAACGCCAGTGCACCTATGAAAATTATTTATTCATTTTCTTCTGCTATAGTTAAGCAGAGGAGAGGAAAAGAAAACTCATGGAGTGAGATAAGGATTAGGACAAAACATTTTAAGGACAAAACAGGCTCAAAACTCCAAAAAAGACCCATGTTAACAGAATTAAAAGAGGGTAATGAGAACTAAAATAAACTTTTAGAACACCTTTCCTCCCATGCACTTCATGAATTACAGGGAAACTGTTGTACTATAGTCCTCACCACAGCTTGCTTCTAGAAGAATCTTAGCTCTGACACTTGGAGCACCTCCTCCTCTCCCTCCCTCTTTTTCACCTACCTTAGCATTCTCATACTGTTCTCATGTGTCTTCACTTTTTCCTTTTCTCTGACTCCGGAGAGAATTGGTGTTTGTAGGCGTGGTGGGTTTTAGTGCTGGTTAAATTCCAGTGCATTCACTAGAATATACTTACTTATTTCTTGTTCTAAAGTAGGATTAGGAGGAAGGCAAAGTAGGCTCAAAACTTGAAAAGGGTATAAAGAAAACTTTATTAACAGGAATGAAAAGAAAGAATAATACAAATCAGAAAAAAACTTTTATAACACTTCTCCTCCCCCCTACAACCTTTTCTTTCTCACTAACAATGTACAGAAACAATTTAGTCAGTTTATCGCTTCTAGAATAGTCTTTCTTCTGTTCACTTAAGAAGTCCCTCTTGTTAATTTATGGAGAGTTTTCTACAAGAAAACAGTTCTCTCATGGCTTTTAATTTCCACAAATAGCACCACGTGGAAATCTACTATCGTGAAGTCACTCCCCTTTTTTACAGCTTTCCCCACAGCTGCGTTTATGGGTCATGTCAACTTATGAGGTACTATTTTAAGGATGAACTGTTCAAGAGCAAAAGTTCTCTTTATCTATTTTTGAGATCATCTTCATCTCTGAAAACAGACGTCTTCTTCTTTCCCTGGGGCAGAGACTCTTCACTTCTTTCTCTCTGTTCAAACTTGTGGGATCACAGCTACTTCAGCATTTGCTTACTTTAGCATAGAGTCCTTTGCTCATATCTACAATTTGAACATTTAATCTCACCATAGTTTCAATGAGTTACAGGGAAAAAGAGTCTGATGTATAAATGACATTCTTCTCTGTAGCTTTGTAAGAGGGTTTCAGCTTCAAGATCAAGGCATTTTTTCATCCCTTCCATCTGGGACTTGATTCTCTCTTCATTGACCGTGGTGTCTTCATGTTGTTCTTCTGTGTGTTCTCACTCTGTTTTCTCACTTGAGGGAGTACTGAAGGTCTGCAAGTCTTATCTGTGCACTAAAAGAGCTGCTATCCTGCCTGGGGCCTGCCGATGGTCACGCGGCCCCAGCCAGGCTCGGTAGCTTGCGGCCGGAGCTGCGGCCGGGCTGGAATCTCCGCACGCCCGGGCTCAGCTGTAGCACGCCAGGGGCCGATGGCCCCCCCTCTCCGTGCCCAGTAGCTGATGGGGCCTGGCCCCGAGGCAGAGCCCACCTGGCCCGGTCCAGCTGAGATGGGGGCTGGACCGGACTTGTTACCTGCTCAGGGCCAGGAGTAAAAGAACTTCTTGGGATTTTTCGTCTTTAACATGTATATTCACAGAGGCACATTAGTTTTCTCAGTGGGTTAACAGATTGTCAATTCTTAAAACTAATTACTGATTGGGTTTTTTGTCAAACACAGAGGAAACTGTGGAGACACTTCTCTGAATGCCTCCAATGCAAAACCAGCATAGTAGGTTCATTTGTTCTCAAGTTCTATCAATTAAAACAGTTTTCGTAGAGTTCTGCAGCGCTGAGAGGTTAATCCTGTCCACGCTCTGCAGTCAGGGAATTGCTCACCGTGCCTCTCTCTCAGTTGGTCACATGCTCTCCGCCGGCACTGTGCAAGCCGTGCCGACTGCCGGCTCCACTCCGCGCCTTTTCTTCATTCAGGACACCAGGAAAAGAAACGCTGCTGCTGCTGCTCTTGTCTTTCTGTCTGCAGCATGGCTGGTTAAAAACGTTCAAGTAAATAAAGTCCACTGCGAGCCATGCTGAGAGAGCTGCAGCCACAGGGGTGTCCAGCAGCCCCTTCCAGGAAAGGGGCCCCAGCTGGCCCCCTACTCCTCTGTACAGAGCAGTGAGAAAGAGAGCTTCCCGCGTTTTCTTAATTCTTGACTGTGTTATCATAGAGGCGTTTCCAGCTTTTCTAATTGGCTTAGCAGTGTGTCAATTTCCCAGGCTTGCCAGTGATTGGTTTTGCCAGGCACAGAGGAAGCCACTAGCAGCTCCTCACAGAGAATCGCTTCTATGGCTGACCTATTCCCCTCTTCACTAAAAATCCGTTATTGCAAAAACAGCACAAGGTGCTATCTCTTTAAGGACCAAATTAGAATCTAAATTGTACTTTGTGTGTTTCTTAATTGTAAAGAGTAATAGAGGTTTTGCAACAATGAAAATAAAAAAAATTAAATATTTATTGTGAATTTCCAGCTGTTTATTTCAGAAATAATGATTATTTAAATTATTTCTAAACTATAACATGGGTTCCAGTTGGTGTGAGAAGAAGCAGGATTTCGGCTACCTTTTTTTCCATTCATGTCAGAATGGCAGGCAGTAGGTTGTCTTGTGTGCAGTTTCTTTCAAAAGTGTCAGCATCAAACACCAAAGAAGCCTGACGTTACAGTGGAAGAACTTTGAGTAAATAGCTGCCTCCTTACAATGATAGTGTTACATCCTCATTGCCCACCTCAGTAATTTGCATCTTTTGACAATTTTGACTTCTAAAACCTTCCAAAGACAAACCTTTATCCTACCCCTATTCTGACCAGAATTGGTCATCATCTTCAAATAGATTTTTCCAAGTGATGCTGAGGAAAAATAAGACTCTACTGGTATGCGCACATAATGCAGTTAATAGGGGGTCAGATTACTTGAAGTTGAACATGTTTGCTTTAAGGGTAGAAGGAAGCGGACGAATGTCCAGAAATATTCCTGGGTTCCTTTTGACATCAGATAGCTAATAAACCAATTTAATGTGTAGGGTTCAAAACTTATACCCCTCATCTTTAAGTTATATTCTGATGCCTGCAGTCATAAGGCAATAGTAGAATTTATAAAGACTGACTGTTTTGTGACTATGAAATAGGAATATAACAAGGAAGAGGGGGAGAAGGCAAATTTACCTCATCACAGGTATGAGGTAACCCAGTTGTTATTGTACTTAAAGTTGTGAGCAGGGTAAACATTTAGTAGCTAAAGATTAGGAGTTTTTCTTTATATTCACGTTCTCAAAAAACCAAAATAACCTAATCGTTGCTTTTACCAGATAGTACAGGGACTTTGACATGGTCAGGGGTGGAAGTCAAAGGGATCTCCCAACTGTGTTGTGACATGATGATGTTACTTCTTCAAATTCATCGACAGATATTAGCAATTTGTTACAGCTTGCTGCTTAATATTTTCTACTTTTATTAACCCGCCTGAATGTGTTAAGTCATGTGTTGCTCCCATGTGATATTTTCACTTGCAGTAGTTTTTTTTGTAGATATTTGTATTCCTTTGCCATATTCCCTTTTATTGCAAGTGAGCATTGTGTTCATTTGCATATGTCAACCCTGAATTAGTAAATAAAATTCCTTTTTCCTTCCATGTATTATAAGAACATCTGTGCTTTTAAGATATGGAAAGAGGTAATACAAATACAGGATGGTAATTGTCTGCATTGCCAAATCTGTTTACTCAGTGGTCAGTCTTGATCTCTGTCCTCTGAATGGCTCTGAGTTGGTGTGGGTATGCTGCTGAGATGGGAGCTGTGGCCTGCCTTTTCCAAGAACCACCTATAGTATATTTGATGAGCTGTTCATGCTGAATTCTGATGTCTTGTGAACAGCTGTTTCCTGTCAGGCTATAAGCAGTCATTAAAAACCCTGTATAGGAAAGCTGTGCCATGAGGGTTGCCTGGCTGCAAATGAGCTTCTGACTGAGGACATGGTAGTTTTGGAGAAGAAGATGGGGTTCCTGGCAGGCACACTGAAAAGTGTTGAAATTGGACTTGTAGGCTAGGCTGAGAGGTCTTGATAAAGTGTTTGAGGGAAGTGAGGGTATCAGCAAAGGTCCATCTGAGGGTTACAAGGGGATGGAGCAGAGGAGATTTGTAAGAGGGGGGCTTGGGGAAGGCTTGTGAGCCTTCAAGACTCTGCAGTCTTTAAAGTGGAGGTTAAGAGTTAAGAGTGGGAGCCAGGCCCTTTATGTGTTTTGGATAATTGGGTTATAGGCGGTTTTGGCTGGTACTGTGAAAGCAGTCCTTCAGTCCTTTAAGCTTAATAATATTGTAGCAGGGCAGAGTCGCTGTTTTCCTTTTCCATTTGTGTCCCAAAACTGTGAGTAACCCTGTCAGCAGACCTAGTTCTACAGAGGTGTAGTGGAGAGTTACTCTGCCTGCATCTTGCCTTGTTGTCCAAATCAGCAAAGTTGAAGAATTTGCTCGTTGTTCTAGCTGACCAAGGGTATCTAAACTGAAGCATTATTTCCAGGGTGAAGAAACGGTATGGTTTGTCAAGCTTAATTATTGTCAATAGATACAGGAAAAGTATGGTGAGTCTTAGGTTTTTAGCATACAGCTATTAGAAAATGTTTTGGTGTGAAATATAGTAAAGAAGGAAGTGAAAAATTATGTGCATAGATATATGTAGGGTTGATACTGAGGATATAGAGGCTTCTGTCTGATTATCTGGATTACCAGATTGTCTGAGCCACATTTATCCTAAATATAATGTGGGTAGAGAAAACTAGAGATGACAGATAAGTGAACTTGCTTGTCTGAGGGCCTTGGTGTTAGGTATTTTCTCTGTGGATTTTGAGGAATGGGGTTCAGCAAGTGTAAAATCAGGTTCATCTGTAAATCCATATCTTTTTATCTTGAATGAATGGAGATCAGTTGGGTCCTAACAAAGGTCAGAGGCTGAAAATAGTAATAATTTCTTTATTGGGCCAAAGAAGGCATTATGACCCATTTGGTGCAGCTCCCAGGTACAAAAATGCTGTGAAGGTTTAAATAAAAAGCTTTATCTGTATCTTTTGTTGGGTAGTACTTGTCTTGTGGAAATCTTGTGGCAGTTAACCTTAAGTTTGTAAGGTTCTTGTTGGGCTCCCTTGTCCAAAGTAAGGTTTACACAGCCATCCTGGGTGCAATCCTGCCGTTCCAAGCAATTCTGGTTATAAAAAGGGTTTGCAGAGAGCCAGGGGGTCAGATGTTGGTGTAAAACCCCACTGATGATGTTCCTTTCATAGAAGTCTGGCTAGAAGTCATCCATTCCCCTTCTCAGCCACACACCAGGCACTTGGCTAAGTACTCTTTGCTGCCATGCCAAATAGGGGATTTATAAATGAAAGATAATTTCCAGCCAACCTCACAGGCCCTCAAAACTAAAGCTGAGACAATCAGTCAATGTCCTGATTAAGACATTATTTCTGTTAAAAAAATTAAGAGTTGGTTATATCTTGGATCAAGTCAAGATGTCAAAACTAAGGACAGTAATAAATGAGGTTGGCAACTGTGTTCTGCTGGGTATTTTGCTGCACTTTGAGCTTCTGCAGGTATACAAGAGAAATAAGGAACTATCCCTGGAGACTTCCATTTTGGGGCTTGAGGTCTTTTTATGTTGGTTTCTTTCTATATTTGTCATTGAATTTCTATAAGAAGTGAAGATGCCCCCAGCGGAGCACTAAGGATGTGTTTATTCGTTTTTGCATACTTAAAATGTTCTATGAAGTTTTATTTTAATTAAAAAATAATTTGAGAAAGTTGGTTTCTTTGGTTCTACTGGAGATTTTTATATAGTGTGTAAACTAGTAATTCTGGAGCTCTAACTAGTTGGTTTAATTTTTTTTCTTCTGTGTCATAGTGATGACTATTTAAATAAATAAAAGTGCTGATATGGTTTCTCAAGGTCTGACCTGTATTAAATGTCAAGAAAAGTTTCTCTCACAAATTGCCAAGTAGTAGTCTCTTCTCACCTTTTTGTAGTACTATTGAGGTTGCACTTTCTGCAGCAGAATGAGGTTTTTTGGTTTGGGTTTGGTTTTTGGTTTTTTTTTTTTTTTTAATGAGATTTTATAGTGTGTCCTAAACATTAACTATTCAGACACACAGAGGCAGAGCACTTTGAATGACCCAGTAAGCTAGGGGGTGTTGCAATTTAAGAATGGTACTCCTTACTTTAGTGCTCTCACTGAGACTCTACAAACCACATGCTTCTTGCTTGCTCCCCTCCTTCCCTTCCCCTGCAGTGGGCTGGAGAGGAGAGTAGGAGTCACAAAATGGAAAGATGATGGGTTGAGATAAGAGCAGTTTACTGGAAGCAGCAATGAGATAAGAAAATTAACAGTAACAGCAAAAGTATTAATAACTAAAGTGTACAAAAGAGAGGGAGTGATTCACATGCAAAAATATTCTCCTGTACTCACCTGCTACTCTGGGTTGGAGCCAGCATTACCTGGCCCATCCTCTCATCAAACAGAAGGAACCCCTTCTCCTCAGAGAAGGGGATCCTTATCCTCAGTGTAGGTCCTCCCCACACCTGGCAATGGCATGAAGTGGTGTAGGAGTGTCTGTGTCCTAGCCATGCCTCCCCTGGCTACTGCAAAAATTAACCCTGTCCTGGCCAGGAGGAAATTAAGTAATTCACCATTATTTCTTATAATCTCTGAAATCAATGTAAAATTCAAAGAAAACATGTAAAAAAATAGTATTAACGGTCATTTCTTATAATCTCTGAAATCAATGTAAAATTCAAAGAAAACATGTAAAAAAATAATATTAACGGTCGGGGTTTTTGTTGTTGTTGTTGTTGTTGTTGTTTTTGTTGGTTTTTTTTTTCTTTTTCCGACATAGCCTTTTAAGAAGGCCTATGACGCTAGGGCCTTGTTGGAGTAGGGTGTGTGTCCTTTTTGAAATTGCTTCAGTGATGGACTTCAGTTATCTTTGTATTGGAGTTTAAATTCTTTGCAGGATCAAAACTTGCAGGCATAAACAAGGCTGGAATGGACATTTAGAGTAATTGCAATTCTATCTGGGACTGGGCAGAAGATGTGCAGCAAAGGGGAAGGACACTTGCCTTATAATGTATGCAATGTTTATTTCCATAAAGGCTTTGAAAAACTTTGAGGGCAAATTGTGTGGGAACGATGACACTTTTGCTTTCAGTACCTGTAACATAATTAGGGTATCTGTAATCAATAGAGCAATGTTCATGTGACAGACTGTCCTGTGGGCAGATCCTCTGCTGCAGGAGCAAATGTGGGCTAATGGAGTAACTCTGGGAACTGCCCACAGGTTCCTTCTGGAAATTTTCTTCATAAGAACCGACTTCAGATTTTTTTTCTTTTTTCCTACTCGTAGTTCCAGCACAGCAATTCCTTAGGCAAAGCCAGGAAAGATGGGGCAGAGTATCTGAAGAAGGTTGTGAACCTGAGTTCAGAAAGGCTGATGAGAATCACTTGCAGTGGCACTGGCCTGTTGAGAGGCAAAATGGCACTGCACATTTGTAGCTCTTGTTAGTTTTGTAAATCAGTTCCAGAAGAAGAGTTGGTGTTGCATGGGTGCTGGGTGAATGAGGAGTTTGTTTTCAGTTCGGGAGTGTTCAGCAATGACACTTGGAAGAGCTCTCGGTAGGAAGGAGTTTGTATTAGTCTTAGGGGCTAATCAGAGTATTTCATTCAGTTGGAAATGTGCTTTCAGTGGGAAATGTTTATGGATGCCTGTTCTTTTCAGCATATTTTAGCTATATGACTGCTAGCTTTAGCTTTAAAAGGCAAGTGGAAAATCAAATGGAGTATGAGTTTCAAGTTAGCATTCCTGCTGTTGAAAAATGGTCATTATTTATTTTATAACATCACAAAGGTACCTTCCTCCTGACAACTCTGTGGGTCTTCTTGCCATTCAGAATTTAAGCTGCCATGTGTGCTTTACAAAATGTGCTTTACACATTCTGTGCAGTAAACATTTATTTTTCTCTTAAAACATTTGTCAAGAATCTCAAAATTTAGTATTGTTATTTCAGATAATTTTAAGCATTAAATATTGAAGTAGTATTAAGTGGTGGTACAAAAAGCAGTATTAGAAAATTTATATTTAAATTTTTAGAATCCTCTAGGAGGGTTTGATTGAGTGTCATACAGTTAATAAAAATACGTGTAAATGCAGCAAAATTTTTTTGTTATTTTTTCCCTTAAGAAAAGGAAAGCTGTGAGTTCTCTTGTATGGGGTAAATTTTGCTCTGTTTATATCTTAGCTTTGCTGCAAGTCAGGACTTGTACTATTCCTCTAGGTTGTCATAGAAACACAGCTAACTGACATCTCAACTCAGGCTGCTCATGGTTTAATTTGTGGGTTTTCAAGATTATTAAAATTTAACAAAAATTATTGATTTGCTTTTATTAACACTGGCTTGTGTTTACTTTAGAAGTTCAAACTGCATAAAGCTTTTCCTGGTAGAAAAATACCTTTAAAATTATTAAACCCTGGTACTCTAAATAAGAGATCATCAAATACATTTAATATATCAAAGTCTGAAGCAGTAATCTTGAATTTTTGAAAATCACCTTTTTATTTCATTTTGTTTACAGTAAAGTGCCCCAACCTCATTTCAATTCACCTTTTAGCTTGACTTTTATTTAGCATAGAAGATACCCGTCAAGAAAGCGTGAAATAGGTACATCATCCTGCCTAATATTTGAGAGTTTTCATTTTATTTACTTACTTTGAAGCCTGGAAGAATGCTTTGGTGCACTGACTTTTGAAAGTATATATTTTTTGTATATGCATGTGCAGAAAAAATTACTTAGTTTTCACTCATAAATAAGACAGGTAAAACTTATTTACAGTAACTTTGTCTAATGGTCCATGGATGAATGATTTTATGCAAACTACTCCAGAGACTAGAATTAACTTTTCATGTTGGTTGCACACTGGATGTCCTGGCTCCAGCAACATGCGGGATCTTATAAAAACTAGATGACTGGAGTTCATTTTTTACTTTTATAAATTTATTCAGTGATTGCCCATGCATTCATTTCAAGTGCAATCTTTGTAAGCAATGTATGAAATGTAGTAATGTGTTAATTGTTAAAAAATGGATACATACTTCCTTACACTCTCCTTCTATCAAATGTATGCTTTTTACTTTGACTTCACCTCCTTCCTCTACTTTGTAGCCATTTATTAACGATCTGTAGGCATGAGGAATCTGACTGATTTATATACAGACCTGTAATTTGACATTGTCATCTGTCTAGTAACAACTTTGTTCAGTGTTAGATTTACTGAATAAAATTGTTTCTTAGTGGACATTTTGACATCCCACTTCATAATCCTACGTCATGTACTGCTGACATCCCTGTATTAATCTCATTTGTATTCTGTCATAAAACTCTCACGTAACATTTTAAAACAGACTTTCTTTGAAGCATATTTCTATAAGCATGGGTCTCAATATTGGGTGTTTCCATAGGTATATATGGCTTTTTTGTGCTTTGTATGAGGTTTTGCACATGTTTTGTATATGATGGTAGCACACATAGTAAATTGCTGTATTATTTAACTTTGGAAAGACTGGCTTTAGTACTGCAAAAGCAATTGAAACAAAATGCATTTTATTAACCTGTTAACTTGTCTCTCTTCCCTATTTTTTTTTTTTTGCATTGTGTCTACAAGAAAGCGTTGCACAAATACAGTTCTGCTGTAGGCTGACACTGCATTTTTAGGAATTGGAAGACTGGTTGGTGGGAAGTTAAGGCATTCCTTTAACTAGAGCACTGCACTGGTATATTCTGGTTACTTAAGAATGAAAGATATGTTTTATGTGGGAAACATACTCAGTATTGATATATTCATTACAGTCAATAGCAAGTGTAGGAGAAAATTATTGCAGAGATACTGTTTCCCAGTGAAGACCACGGGATATATAAGGGTTTGTGTATGTCTGTGCATGTATAAGATTAACTGAGACTTACTCAAGCCTGTGGAATCTCTCTGGCATTGTACTTCTGTAGACCTTCTGTTACAGATAGATGCCTATGACCAAAGAGCTATTTTGCAACTAGGATTTTCTTTTCCTAAGAGATAAGCATGTTGGTCTTCTTTGAGCAATAAATTTGCTGCTTGGGTGGTTTTTTTTGTTTGTTGGGGTTTTTTTGGTTTTTTTTTTTAGCTTAGTTTCCTTTCTCTTCACTCTTTGCTCTATGATCCTTCCTTGCGTTTAAGTAGTGATTGGGTGATAATACCTAACATGCTTGAAAAGAGAGGAATGCTTCAGTATTTACCAGAAAAAAATCCTAACATACAGAAGAAAAAGGTGATCCATAGGAGTAGAATGTGTCCAGATCCTCTTCCCAGAAAACATATTTATAGTATTTTTTTTTACCATAAGCCCAATGGTGGATTGTATACAATTAACTTATTCCTAGTGGATTCTTCTTATTTTTGTTCACAGCATTTTGCATCTATCCTTCCTACAGAGGTGCAGCATCTTGTAAAGGTCGTGAAGTATCTTGTACCGTGCATGCTTCAGCTTTCAGTTCATAGTGGCTACAGTGGCACACTTTATTTTGTCATCATTCATTATCATATCCATCATTTTTGTATTTTACTTCTAAATTGCAAATGACTAACTTTATGTAGCAAAATACACATGCACATTTTTCCTGCTTTTTAGATATCAAGTAAGTGCCTCCTACAGCTAAATTGACACGCTGCTATACAGATTTTGCACTCAGAACTTTGGAGTAAAAAGAAAAACCAGTAACAAAAAAGCACAGCCCAAATGCCTTCAAGATGATTAAACTGTGAAAGTTTGGCTTTTGGTTGTAATGGCTGTTGTGAAGAGATCGCAGTGATCCATCTTCGCCTGTTGCTGTGTGATAGTTTCGGGGTATCTTTTAATTTATTTTAATCTAAAATAAACTTAAAAGTATTTTTTTTTCTCTCTTGCTCCCTTTTCCTTACACTTCTAAAAATTTAGGAAGATGAGAGTGAAGAAGAACCTAAGCTCAAGTATGAACGGCTTTCTAATGGAGTGACTGAAATTCTCCAGAAGGATGCAGCCAGCTGCATGACAGTGCATGAAAAGGTATTGTGTGACTTTGTGGCTGATATAGCATTTCTGATGGGTTTTATATATTTATATGTGCTTATAATGCCTCAGTATATTTCTGTGTAGAAGTGATGCCAAATCTAGAGTTGCACTGCAAGGCAGTGGTAATCTAAACAAAATTCACCATTTACCTGAGAAATCCACATTTTCTCAGTGATAAAATAAGTAGTTCACATAGTTCAATTAACAGCAGATCTCTCAGAATCAATTCTCTTTTTGTTTGTATCAAGCAGTTTTTCAGTGGGAAACACATTTTCTCAATGAGGAAATGAGGTGAGAATTCAAGATGCAGTGATTTGTTAGATGAGATGTTTACATAAGCTACTAGAAAAATGCTCACTCAGATTTAATTATGAATAGTATTAAGAATGCAATCAGGATACAGTCCTAACTTTTCTTTATTCAGAAAGGAAGTTGGTATATATTGTACAGCCGTGTCAGGAAAGACCAACTTGATCATGTCAGGAGCTTAGCATATATATTTGGCTGTGGAAGACATCTACAATACGGTGTAGAGGAAAGTAATTCTTGTATTGTTTGTTTGCTTAGGCTTTACTTTTGGGGGGTGTCGTACTTCCCTGATTCACTGTGTTAGAAACAAAGAGAGGAACTGCACATGCTAGAGTTTTTGATGTACCAGAGGCATAATAAGGATAAAGTAATAGACAATGCAAAGTAAAGAAATTTTTAAAATAATTAATATTTTGTTATTAAAATAAATAAACTTCATGTGCTTCTTTAGTGAATTAAACAATTGCTATTGTGTTTTATGAGTTTTCTTCTCTTTTATACATACTGAAAAACATTTTAGAATATTGAGGCATTCTGAAGTCCACCTGAAAGTGTGAGTTAATGATTTGTTAGCTACTAATATGTAAAACATAGTAGCTATTTTCTGAATATATAATTTTTCATAGCCAGTAGTATCTCCTTAACAGTTAGTGTTGAGGGATTTATCTTTATTATTTGGCTATATTTTTAGATGGACTTGTGCTGTGTTTCTTTTCCTCAGAGGACTGTTGCTATGGCTCAAGAGCCTCTTAAGATGAAGCTTGTATTTTAGCTGTGTGAATGAAAACAATAAGTCTTTTAAAAATGTTTTTGACAACTTAGAATTACACAGATATTTGGAAAATTGGCAAGCATTTCCTCTTTGTCTGTGGCCTGTTTCTGTTACCTTTTATTCCTGCATCTCAGGTAAATTTTGAAAGCCAAGAGTTTAACAGGATTTTTCTCTAAGGATGTGAACAGATACAGCTTTTGCTATAGTGTCACAAAGCATGACAATACAGGAAAACTGTTGAAGTATCCCAGCACTTTCAGTTTTCCAGCAAACTAGATACATTACTTATGAGAAGAATCAATATTGTTAGAAGCCAGGTGCTGCAGTCTTTTAGGAATAGGTCTCTTGCAACAGAGAACTTAAAAATGAGGCTGTTTTATAGGTTTTGCAAGGGTATTTCTGTTTCATTCTGGTTGGTTTTTTCAGGATTTTTTACCTGAACAAACAGGAGAAGCCCTGCTGAATGGTATCATTAGAAAAATTATACAGTAATATGTAAAATATAACTCTGACTAAAGCAGTATAACTTTGCTGGGAATCCTGAGATCTGGCTTCTTCATTCACACTAATTTCCCCCCAGAATTTATTTTTTTCATTTCTGCTGCTAAAGCATCATATTTTCACCAGGCTTGCTGTCTGCACTGGATGACTAATCGTCATGGCACCTGGTGCATTCAAGCAGGCCTGTGCAGTGGAATAGTCATACCTAGTTATGTCTGCACACCTGATGTTTTATTAACCAGTATTGATTTTTTTACCCGGGGGACTTTTTTCTTCCTGAAAAAAGGCAACCTTGCAGGAGTGAAAGGCATTGCAGGGAATGAATTTCTAATGAACCCCTTCTTTCCCTTTCTTGCCTCCTTTTAATGTAGCTTCATATTTTAAGTGCCTGAACAGAAATTTCATTTTAAGCAATTCCATTTTGATAAATCCTTTTAAACCTTGACTTTCTGTAAGGTTATTTTTTAAAGATTGTGCTGCCTGACTGACACGCTTAGCAGTGCCTGTAAATTTGAGCATTTCATTATAGGTTGCAATGAAGCATGCTCGCATGCAGTGAAATACAGAAAATTGAGTAGCCTAGACTATTTCAGTAATGCTGAAAGTGGGAGGGTGGGGGAGGGGGCAAATAAAAGAAACCTCTGTCATAAATCAAGTAGTACTGAAATTCTATCTTTTCTGTTTAGGTGTAGTTCACATGGTTAAATTAACAGCAGATCTCTCAGAATCAATTTCTTTCTTGTTTGTATCAAAATAAGTTTGTGATAATATGGATTTATGTCGAGATTTCTTTATTTTGCTACTATTTTTTAGAATTAAACTCCTGAGATTTAAGAGGCAGTGTATTTGTCTTGGGAGTATTCTATTTAGGAATGTTACTATGTGAAGGAAAAGAAACCCAGGAGTTATCTGTGTGCTTAAATGCACTGTCACAGACCTTCCATAATTCAACTGTGTTTCACCAGTGGCTTGCATTGGCCTTTTGCTGTGTTTGAACACTTTGTTTTTATTTTAATAATGAAGGAGAATTAAAAATAAAGGTCAAAGGAAACATTAGGATTGAAAAAGCTGCAGAAAGGATCTAGGAACTGTTTCAGATCTCTGTTGATTCTTGCTCTCACGCTGCATTTTTAATTTGCTGCCACAGTCCATCAGCTGGTGTATACAGACTGCAGACGTACCATTAGTTGTCAGTAGACGAGGGTCCTCATGACTCATTCTGACAGCTAACTTGCACTATCACAGTAATATGGGCTTGAAACCCTGTTTTATTATTTGGGAGCAGTTAAAATAACCTTTCTCTATAGAAAGTGGCGGGCTTTTTTGTTTTCCCCAGTGTTGCTAATCCTGTAGTTCATTTAGCATTGTAGTATTTCTTGTGGTATCTTTGTGTTTATGTAATCAATCTCTTCCTTTCACAGTTTTTGGCACTGGGAACACACTATGGCAAAGTTTATTTACTTGATGTCCAGGGGAACATCACACAGAAGTTTGATGTTGTAAGTATGATGTTACTCAGATCCCATTTACAGGCATGTAAAACTGCTGTGACATACCAGTTAACACTCTTGCTGTGATAAGTCAGTTAACATGTTTGTTACACCTGCAACTACACTAATGATTCCATAACAGAAAAAACAGTGTATGGTCCTTGCAAAAAGAAGTTATGCTGCATGTCTTTTTGGTGAGCGCATCTCACTTTATATATAGTAAACTTCTTCATGAAGCAGAAGAGGAAATACATATTTGTGATTGCAAGTTGCTATTAAAAATGGAACCCAGAAGCTCATTACTTCCATAAGGCATGAACCTGTTCATTAGCTGACTACTGTCAGTTATTAGTTTGTGCACTATCACCTTATCTAGTTGCCACAAGTAATTGAAAACTGATGACCTTGCTGGCTCAGTTTATCAATTACAAATATATAATGCTAGTATTTTATGTAAATTTGTTGAAATTTGAGTTATTAAGGGATTGTATTGATGGAAAGAAAAGAAGAAGCCTTTTTCCTTATTGTGCTTTGTGGTATCAGAAGAATAAAATGCTAAATTTAAAGCTCTGCTCTAGAATATTAAATGTTCCTTTTTATTGTAGATATTACTTCATTAGTTTCAAATTCCCTGTCTTTCTTGGGGAGTGGGAGGAAAATAACTAGAATTTTTTTTTCTCTTCAGGTTATCAAAAATTCTAGTAGCCAAGCACTACTACTAAGTTTTTCATAGTAGTGTAAGCACTAGCAATCACAAAAACCATCACAAGATGTGGACATGTTTGCAAAGAGAATTTGCAGCTGCATGGAAGGGGTCAAGTGTTTGTTTATATTTTTTTAAAATCTAATTATGAATTGTGGAAGGGAGTAGGACATAAACTTAAGGCACAGCTCTTGAAGGAATTTTTAGATTTAATTTTAGTCAGATTGACAATGACCTCCTGGGGATTGATTAAAGTCAAACTAATTATGTGCTTCTATTTCTTTTAATTTTGTATGCTCATCAGCCCTGCAGCTGAGAATGCTGACTGCATTTCAGAGGAGGAAAAGCTTTTGGTGTCTCCCTTGCAGTTATGATTACTTTACATGCGTATTTCTTGATAGAGTTTCTCTGGGAAGTAGGAGAAATTCTCTCTCTCTCTGAATAATTCAGTTCGGATTAAATGTACCTGAATTATTCTCTTCCATTGCTGCAGTAGAAGATAGAGTCAGAGGCTCACTGAAATGAAGTGGAGATTTTGTATTGAGTCTGGCATTAACAGTCCTAAACTTGTATTTGTTCCATTCAGTGTAAGGTGCTTGGAAAATTTTATTTGTAGAACAGTCTTCTTCTGTCCACCACCAATGCCTTTTTCTCTTACACTGGTTCCAAGAGATTAAATCCTCCTTCTGTAAAGACTTAGGGAACTGCCTAGGTGTAGAGCAAGGAGCAAGGGGACCTGTTACCTGCTTAAGTCCATAAAACAAAATCCCTGCATTCTCTTTATACACACCTTCCCAAATTTGCTGGTGTTTTATTTGTTTTTCTTTACTAAAAGGTCCTACCAGTGCATTCTGGGACGGTGGTTTCTTATGAAGTTAGTGTTGGACTATAATGTTATTTTTTGCTCAGAGATGTCACGTTTCCAAACTTGGCCTGCTTCAGGATGATTTTTGTGCTGTGTCTCTTGTAAAGATGGCAATGATTTCTATTGAAACTATTGTTACAGTACAAACTGCTTTTTGAGCTGGAGAATAGGGAAAATAAATGTTTCTTGGATTCTATTCTTAATGTTTATATGTCTTTTTGTAATGTACATGTCTCCAGTGCAGTAGATTATGTCATGGATCAGGTGGAAATGGTGCTTCTTTTTTCTTTTTTTTTCCCTCTTTTTTCTAGTTTGAAGAAGAATGATTTTTCTCTAGCACCACATGTCTTTAAAAGAAAAGTTTTTTGAGGAACTACTGACTGTTGTAGAACAGAACAGGCTGCCTATGTGAGAAGAAAGCAGCTCTATGATGTACATGGCTGCTTAAGCGGAGAGGTTTTCTGAGTTAATAATGTCAGTGCTGAACCCATAGACAGTTTATTTTGAACTGGCTGCTGTACACCGAAATATTTTCCTTCTAACCTGAACTTTTCAAGATGTTGAATTTCAGACTAGAGGCATCACTAGCAAACATTCAGTGGGGGTCTTCCTTCAGTTTTCTCCTACTTTTTCTTCTTCTTCTCCTAAGTCCTCTTTATTGTCTCTCCTGGGGAATTTGCGTTAAAATACTGGCATGTTATAAATCCCACATAAAGCCTAACCCTTTCTTGAAAAAAAAGAGAATTACTTCCTGAAGTTACACAGGGAGAAAGCATTTCTTGTAAATGTGCTGCCGAAGACTGTTTTCACTAATGGTGTTTTTTCTGGTTCTTTTTCTCTGATCCAAAAAGAACAAATTCCTTCTCAGAACCTTTTCATTGGTGAAATGGCATATACAGCTCTTGCAGTTGTTAATAGGGGAAGTACCTGTTGTTACTGATTATTTGAAATTAATATTGTGTAGATTTTTTTCCGAGTAAAATAGCAGTATTACCACTGAAATATTTTAATTGTTTGCAGTGAACAGTGTACCTGGGGTGTGTCTTGCATGTATTTTTCTTTCTAAAAGGATCTATTCAGCAGATGTTTTCTGTCTTGTGGCATTGCAGAAATTAATAGGAAGGATATCAATGTGATGTCCTTTGTGCAAAAGAAAACAGTTACACAATTCAAGGACTTGTACTTCATTTGAGTCTTTATCTCTATTTCTCAGGGGTTTGGGGTTTCTTTAAAGAAAAGCTGAGACATGAAAAAATTAATTATTTTTCTATACATCTGTTAAATGTGCATTTAGCAAAAACAAACCATATGTGGGAAACTTTAAAAGCTACTAGATTCAAACACTCTTTGTATGTAAAATAAACCAGAATTATGCAAGAGGGGTTTTTTTAAGTATTTTTTAAAAATTCATTTTAATGGCAAGTTCATATTAAATATACTTAGAAAATGCCATTACTGCTCTCATAGTCCTCCTGATTTCTGTTTTTCTTTCCTAATTTCAGGAAGCCATGTTAAAAAAATATAAATGGGCTTGAAAATTGAAGAAATAAGAATTTTGCTTTTATAATAAATCCTTTATTTTCCATAATGATTTGCATCTGCATTTGAGCCAAATTGTAAAAAATAAAAAGGTACTCATATCAAAGGATTTGCAGCAAAATTAGGGAGAGTATTCACCAGTGTGTTGCATTATGTCCAGAATGCCAAGTTTTGAATGGCAGTACTCCTTTTGAAGACCGAATGTATTTATCATTTTCATTTGAGCTAAAAACAGCTGTAAGAAACACTAAAATATAAAGCTTGGTGCCCCTAGAAGTTCTGCTATTGTAACATACTTTTTTGTTTATTGTTTAAAAAACCTATTAGGATTGAACTTCTTGATGTCCACAGCAGCAAATCAATGTGATTATCCTGGATTACAAATACTGTAGTGTCTACTCTACTTTGACCCACAAATATTCCGAGAGGCTTCTGTGAAACTGATGTAAAAAACTAAAAATTATTTTCAGAATAAAGTCTTACTCTCATCCAGCTCTTCAAGTATCCGATGCTGAATCCTATGCCAGGTGGATGACTAGTCTTTTCAGGCTTGCAGCTTCTCTTGTCAACAGCAGTGGAAATGTGTGCTTTGAAATTGTTGTAAGATATTTGTGGTTTGGGGGAAATTGAGACAGGAATTGGAAGGTTTTGGCCTTTTGTGTTGCTTGGTATCTCAGCAGTTGTGCTTGTGCACTTGTTATCCCTGTCTCCTCTTTGGCTAGCATTTCTGTAGCTCTTGCCAGGGTGGCTTGTCTTCGACAATGTCAGCTGCCTAAGATTAACTGGTATGCATCCTCAATAATGTATGTTTGACAAACTGGTATCTTTTGTATTAGGTTTCAGTGCATTGAGTGAGATGAAATGTGTCAAATACACTGAAAAATATTGCTAAAAGGCAACAAGAAGAGGGAAGAAAAGCCTGCTAATTCCACTGACAGAGGATGATGTAGGACTGATTCACAGCACGTTAATTCTAAATGTCTCTCCGTCTCTTTCCTTCTTAGACTGTCTACAATTTATTCATATAATTATTGCCTGAACTGACATCCTTTGGATTAAGGATTTGTAAATATGGAGAAAGCTGTACAAACATGTTTAGTTATGTAATAAATCAAAAAGCTTTCAAAGGGCAAGAAAACCTGTCCCCATTCTGGTCTTCTCATAAACATCAAGCTTAAAGCAAAAGTAGTAAGAAGTCTTGGATGGTGCCAGTGATAGTCTTTTAGAAGGGGAAAGACTGCCTGTTTTATAAGTAACAAGGATTTAAATGTTTCATGCATTGAAGGTATTTCAGTACCGATGCATGGTCTAGAAAACAATGTAACTAGTGTTTTAAAGCTTCTCTTACTACGAAGAAATTAAAGTCCTTTTAGCGTGCAACAGCTGTTGTGAGATATTCAAGACTGCTGGAGTTTCAGGAAGTAACCTCCTCACGGAATATCTTTTTACAATGTATTTCTTTCCTTACCTTGTGAGGAGTTTTTTTTTTTTTTTTGATTGTCTCACATTGTGTAGCACTAACTATTTAATTACCCTTTTTTTAATTAGAATGATAATAATCCAAAACCACTATGTCATCTCTGCTACCTTGAAGGCTTGAAAGGGAGTTCCTTCTGTGGTGGTATTATTGCCCTTGGCTGTATTGAAGTTACAGCACTCACCAGTCTCTGGAGCAAGACCTTGCTTGAAGGTCAGTCTGTGGCCTATTCGTTTTGCTGATAACTCAGCAGGTTGCAAAGAAAACCAGAGGCTTCAGTAGACTTGTTGCCTCTTGACAAGAGTTTAATTGTTAACAATAAAAAATATTTCTAACAAAGAAACAGCTGTTCTTAAGCACTAAGTGCTGCTGCTAGTAATGATACAAAACCTATTAACTGCTGTAGGAGATTAAGCAACATCTTTCAATGGGGAAGGTAACTTAGCTTTTCCTTGTATAATGAAGTTGCTTTGGATGGAAGTTTGCATGACAGTTTGAAACTAAGATGATATAAATGTCACTTACTTTGACAAGCTACTTAAAATTCCTGTTTATTACCTTTAAATACATCATTTTAGTTGTTAGTGTCAGACTATGTAGGAAAACTTAGGAAGTGAAGCAACGGAATTAAAAGATCTGGGTAGCTCTGTGTTAGGATTTGCATGGTGTTACTGTGCCTGTTAAATTTGAAGCTGAAATCCTGTTTTGTTTACAAAACCAAGTGGGCTATTTTAAGTGATAGTTCCAAAAACCAAAATAAAAATTATGGTTTTGATAGAAGCAAGTGTCTATGCAAGGGACAGGTTTCCTTCTCAACCCTGGGACCTCCCACCCAAATAGGTATTGCATTTTTACGTCTTAAATGCTTTATGCCAACTGCTAACTCTTTCAAATGGAAAACATTGATACAAATGTCATCTTTTGGGATTTTTGTCTTAAGTCTTGAGTGTCTACACTCAATTTAATAACACTTCTGCTTCTCTCTGTCTTTCTTTTCATTTTAACTGCAAATGATTTGGAAGTCCAAAGGTTTTTACAGTAGTTGTGGGAATAATTCAGATGGCTTTTGAGCCTGGCTTTTTGGTATAAAGGCTTGGAAAGTATGCTTTATATGTTTATTCTGGTACTATGCTTATTAGGTTGCTTGTGACATGAACTGTTTCCAGTGGGAATTGTGGAGCTATTGAAGATTCAGATCCATCTTTGGCAGGAAACGTGGTGTACCTGTGGTATCTTGCGTAGACTGGCAGAAATTGTGGTGTCATGACCATTATTCCATAGATCTAGAAAAGTTTCTTGTTTGACAAAAATTAAATAAGAAAAAAAACTACCTACCTACCTCTTGTACATGTTTTGCACATCATCTTTGTACCATTATTTCTGACTTTCATTTGAAAGGAGTATTGCTTAAATTTTTAGTTAACCAAAAAGATCAAAGGAATATGGAAGGTATTTGTTATTAATAGAAATGTTGCTTGGAATATGGATGAAAGATGGGAGTTCTAAACAATTTTAAAATCACTTACAATTAATTTTTATAGCTCAAAACTGAGGCAAGTGTCACTATTTCATTCAATTACTCTTTCAAGCTTGTCTTTTCAATAAACATAGCTTAGCGCAGAATAATGTAAAAAGTTTAGCTGGAGGTATGAGTTCAGCTACAGAAAGTCTTGAATGGTACAGTCATTTATTTCTTGAATGTTGTTAACTCATGCAAGTCAGATGTGTACTTGTACTGCAGCAAACGGTAGCATGTAGGTTGTCGATCTAATTAATTTCAGTTGAAGTATAAAGCCCATGTACTTTATCAGCTGATTCTGGAGTAGCAGTTGTTTCTGCCATCTCTTTTGAACTCTTGACTAGCAACTATGTTGTGCATGTCCCTTTTTTGAGAAGGATTACAGCCCCATCTTTAGACCAAATGGTCCTTCTACAACTTCATTACCCTTCAAATGCATATTGTTTTCCTCCTTTTTTTAACATAGAAGCATTGGATGAAGTCTCTTTTTTTGTTCTCCAGTATCAATCACTTTACCTCAGACTGGGTATCCTGTTGTTTGTCAGCTGCATTTCATGACCAGCTCTAAATGTATTACATTTAAGGTATCTTTGCAGCCCTTTTTAGCATCACAGGTTTCAGTAGAAACCTGTTATGTCAGCTTTTAATGAGGTAAAGGGCTGTGATTGCATACTGTTCTGTCACAAGCATCTAGACATAGGAAATAGGAAATAGGAATTCACTTTCTCTTGACTTGGTAGAGTGCTATTGTATTCTGCATGTTTTTTCAAGAAAATTCTGAAGCATTGCATAATCTAGGGTGAAGATATTTTAAAAGGGGAGAATGCTAAACATGAAGGGCATTAAGGGAATTAGTACTGTAGTATTTAATACAGCATTGTTGATCGATGAAAGGGCAAAGTTTCCAATTTGGTTTTGTTTTTTTTTCACCAGACCTTGTTGCCTCTTATTTCTATGGAGGATCAAACAGAGGACCTTACTGTAATTCTGCTAAGTGAATTTACATATGTCACTTTTAAACAGCTTGGAACAAAATTATTTGTGATGTTATTAAGATACATCAAAACCATCAAAACAGTTGGGTTTTTTCCTTTTTTAACTCTTTCACCATCCATGTGTAGTAATATTTGCTGTTTGAATGTGTATCACATCTCAGGACCACTGTGCCAAATTGTTCTAGAGTTTTATTGGCACCAATGAAACAGCTAGTTTCAGGTAGAATTAATTAAATGTTTTCACAAAAGACTGGTAACTCAGATGTGCATTTTCTAAAACCTAACAACACCTAAAACAACACCTTGTTCTAAAACCTAACAACACCTAAAAGCATTGGAAGGATTTGGAGAGGTTTGATTGTAAGAAGCTAGTGTATTGCTGATTCCTAGGGCTGTTTTCCTTTCAAATGGGGTATTATACCTGGATGGCATTTTTGTCCATGGGGAATGCAGGCACTTATGTGCATATATAGAATAATAGTAGTTTGCCTGTCAGAATTATTAAGAGTTCAGGCATTAATAAAATATTATTTACATTAGAAAATGTTTTCCTGGTTAGAAAGACTGAATTCTGGAGGACAATGTTTTTTATACAAGTTGACATTAATGATAGATCTACAGCCCATTGTTTCCATTAACAATAAAAATACAGCACTGTTAAAAATAGATAATGACATAACAGGGGCATAATATGATGAGCAAAACATGAAGGCAAAACCAAGTTGTTTTTTTTCTATGGGGAAGATGTTATTGATAATGAATTTAAAAATTCTAATAAAGATTCCTTTCTGAAGGTTGAGACTTATTTGTTTTAAAAGACATACCAGTGTGCATAGTACTTTATTGCACTTGTGATGGAATATTAAACACGTAGAGTCCAGTTTTTACGAATGTCACGTCTTAATACCCTCAGAATGGCTGCTGATAAAAGTATCTACTGTCAAGTGGCCATCTCCACTGTGATGCTGTTGAAGAAGTTAGATTCCCTCAGTGTCCTCTAGCACAGAGAAATAACAATATAAGAAGTTGGTATGTTGTTGTTGGTAGGTTCACCGCTGTAATCCTAAACTGGCTGCTAATTGAAGTCTAGTTGTTGAAGGTCTCGGCAGTTTTATGGATAGGAGATTTGAAATGTGAACAGTGTAAAGATGGAGTGAATGAATCTGTTTGCTTTTTTTATCTACTTTAAATAAAGTTTATGATATGCAATCAAATGTACACTTCACTGGTATTGAAATAAAGCCTCTTTGTATGTAAATGTATTGAGGAACTTGCACAGGATCAATTAATCTTCATATTTAGCCTTCCTTCTCGTATGTCACAATGAGGATATGGCATGCGATATACTGTTTACAGTAAATTACAGTGCACTTCATAATACACAGTTTCTACTTGTATGAGTACTCTCTATCTCCTTCCATCTTTTTGGTTTGCGTATGTTTTTAGGATCCTGACAAGAATCAGACACCCAACATTGACTGAATATCTCTGGTGGACTTGTGAGACTTTGCCAGATGTTTATAATTGCAAATAAAGAAAGTTCCTGAGTTGGTGTGCAGAGAGAATACAATGCTTTCAGTAATCAGAAAATGTGTTTATTATTGCATGTAGCTCTGACTTATGCCAGTCTGTATCAGTGTTGATAACTGAAAGTTTACATGGAAAATGACACTGTAGGTGTAATATTTAACTATGCCAGGAATATGACTACTTACGTTGTTTTCAGCCAGGAAAGGGAATTAATTTCCTTATTGTTGGGAAGGATGAAAGTTTGACAAGGAAGTCTCACAGATATGTGTATGCTTAGCAGAAAGATTTTTGAATGTAGAGGCTAAGGAAGGAATAGAGATGGAAGCAAGTTTTGATATAGAAGAAAAGAATTGCTGAGCCAGTCTTACTGGATAACCAAGGAGACAAAGGGTATGTTAGTTAGAAGGGGGTTTTTATGACTTAGAACAAAGGATAAACCCACCTCAAACAAGAAGATGTTTTTACCAAGCAGAAAGACAGCACAGGCAAACAAGTCAGCAGATGTTGCAAGTAGAAAAAAGGTCTCAGAATTTTCCACTGCAAGAAAACTGAAAAACAACTTCTAGCTTAAACTATAATGTACTAACTTCTAGTGATTGGAGAATAGTAACATGAATATGGTAATTATAGTAGTTATGATAGGCTATAGATAAAAATTAAGGTATAGATTGGTTCTACTGTATTAAGATGCTCAGCAAAGAAACGTATATAATGCATTTGTAACGTAAACTAAGGGTCTCCAGGCCTGCCTGCAGCTGCAGCTGACAGCTGTAGGCACAGGCTCTGTTGCCTGGACTGCTGTAGTGTCTTGGACAGTAATAAACTGTATTTGGAAGAGCTGCCTGGAGTCCCGCATCTCTCATTACGGCTCTTACGCCTTATAATATTTCTGCATCTCTCTGATTCCATCAGTGGAGATCTTTTCACTGATTTCAGTAGCCACTGGGTTTGGATCATTGTAGCAGAGAGGCTGACAAGCTAAAATAATTGGAAAAAGTACTTACTGAAGTTTTCCATTTCAGGGGCTTCCAGGGGAAAAAAAAAAAAAGAATTGTGAAGAAAATAATGGCCCTGTGGGGAATGTGTGGAGAAACAGGGTTTTCAGGCTTCATGGGGTGATGTTCTCTATCTTGTGTTAGGTCAGAGAGTGGGATGAGCATTATGGCTGTTCAGAAAACCTTCCTGGAAATGATGTTGGCACAACAGTGCATGAGCCCTGAGCAGAATAGTCAACAACCCTTTTGCTTCTTCAAAAGTTGTTTGGTGGAAGCACCAATAAAATAATCTCTAAAAAGAAAACCACTCCTGACAAGAGCTTTCACTGCATGACTTGTTTGGCTTTTTTTATTAGTCATGTTTGAAATGCATCTTATCAAGAAATGGAGTAAAATCTCATACTTTCCACTTGAAGGATGGAATTCTACATAATTCTGTTAAATACATTAATGACAGTGGTGACGATACTCCATTAGAAACAAGGAGTGAAAGTGCCCCTTAAGTTACATCCTCAGCATTTTAGATATGTTTTGGGGACTGTTCTTCAAAGCCCATTTCAATAATTCAGTAGCCTCTCTTGAAAGTTTATATTTAAAGATGAATTATCATAAGTTCATTGTGTTTGGCAAACTATTCTGAAAGAAAGCAGTTACAGAAATTGGTGAGGTGAACCTCCACATTGCCTGGAATAGTCTTTCTCCCCAGGGGGTGTTGGGTTTTCCAAGGAAGATATATCTATCACCAGCAGACTTTCTTCAGCCCTCCCCCTGTACTTCAGCCTTCTGCATGGCTGCGTGGTTGGGAATATTGCTTCATATTCTCAGATGGCTTTAATACACAGATAGCAACAAAGAAGTGGGGGAAGGCTTAGGACCTAACATTGTTCAAGAGCCCTACAGTTATACAGAGGATGGCAAAAGGGACCTGGGGGGAGAAGGAAATGGGAGTAGTTTGCTTACTTTGGCACAGAGTTCTCAGGAGGATATCTACTTACACAGCAGTGTTTTAATAGAAAAGAGATTTTTCTTTGAATCTCTCAGGAATTAGCTAAAAGTTCAATTCTGCTAGGAAGTAGTCTAGGCTTTCAGTATAGATTTGGTTTTGGTAATAGCTTCATCAATCCTAAACAAGCATTCTGATTATCTAGTAACTACTAGAGATTTAGGGAGATCCCTTGTTAATATTTTTTCCCCCTTGGATGTTTTTGTTTTGGTTTTTTTTTCTTAGTCCCTGCAGTTGACAAACAAGGTTAAGGGATTCACTGATGTGGCAAATATTGAAATCACTGTAGGCTTTTTGTTCTTTCTCATTGTCTTAGCCTATATGAGAGACTTCTTGTCCTCATATTCCTTTAGTTTTAGATAAGCTCTTGAGATCTTTGTTTTTTGTAGCTAAGGTCTGCCTTTCTGCAGACAAGATAAAAGTTAATGTTGTTATTGTTCTGTGTCCCAGACCTTGTCACTCCCCTGAACCTTCCCCCCTCCCTTTTCTTCTAACCAACATAATCTCCCATTTTTCATTTGGAGAATGACAGATTCAAGAATGTTATAGGAAATGCAATAGTGCAAGAGTTCTCACTTACCAGAATTTTGCTGCTAATATTGTTGAACTAAACCTCTTTTGATGTGGATATTAGTAAATTTCAGCAAATGAAACTTGAGGTGTTGTGAATATAGAGTATGCTACTTTGTTGCAGGCAGTGGTGAACATCTTTTTCTTTAACTCCTACAGCTGTATTTTCAATTTAGACCTTTGTGTTATTGTGCTTTGTATGTGTGCACTTCTTTTTATGGGTAGATCATGGTAGAGGATCAGAATTTGTGTTTCGAGTTGCTTTTGCCTATATTGTATTAATGAAATTCTACAAATATGCGAAATACATGAGTCAGTATAACACTGCAGCATTTGGGGCAAGAAAAGTGCTTGGATTCAGTTTCTTTTTAAAGACAGTTCCTCAGTACAAGAGATCTCTGGGTTTTGAAGTCAAAAGAGATGGGACACAGAACATGTAACACAGTTGTGCTTAGCTGTTCCTGAGGATTTGCGGTGCTTTTCAAAGCAAGTTCCTCATCCTACACAGAGCAAGGTTTGTGTTTTGTGAGGATCTTAGCTTAGTTATGACAGCAACTGAGGTGGTTTCTGTTTTCAAATCAGTATTTACACTTGGATACCTCCACCATGGTGGAAATAATACAAACATAATAATGGTAGTCCATACTCCAGTAGGCTAACGTTTAAAACCATGGCTTGATTGATCATATTGCTGTACATTGCTTGTTTATGTGAATGGCATGCAGATGAAACATGAATAAATGAAAACTAGACACATTTAGGAGACAGGTTGGTTTTTTTTATTACAATGCAACTGTGTACATACAAATTGCCATAGTATGGAGAACAGCTAGATAATCATTATGCAGGTCCAGACTGATATTCATGTAGCAGAAAAGACCCTTAGGTTTTTTTCTTTCAGGATATATGTGTATGTGTATGCACGGTGTCGTGTACCTCTGAGGGAAACTGCAAGAAGTTATTTTAGAAATGGATGGTCAGAAACTAAATTAAGCCAAACAAGGGAAACATTGTATCTGAGAACTGTTTATTCGTAATGGAAAAAAAACAACAACAAGGAGTTGCCCAAACGAAAGAGGGCTGGAAAAGAGAGAAAAGAAGGAAGGAACATGGAAAAGGAGTGGGGAAAAGGGGAGGGAGAGGAGACAGAGGAAAAGAGGGCGTTGCCTCCTGCGAAGCGCCTGTGTCCGGGCGGCGGGCGGTGCGCGGGCCGGCTCTTAGGGAGCCTGCGCAGCTCTCGGAGAGGCGCGGCGTCACAGGCGCGGCTCCCGCAGCGACGGCGCCAGGCGCGCGGAGTAGGCGCTGCGGCCGGAGGGTCAGGACCCTGGACAGGATGGGAGCGAGCATCGCAGTGGGCGGCTCCATCGGAGCAGCCGGGTTGAACGCAAGTAGCTCAGGCAAGGATGCGCGGGGGAAGTGGCAGGGCGATGGTGAGGGACTCAGAGAGGCAGGACAGGAGCGAGGGCGAGCAAGAGCCAGCGAGGGCAGAAGAGCCATAAGGCAGGCTGGGGTCAGGGCAAAGGAGGGAGAGAGCAAACCAGCAAGGGCGCAGCAGCGAGCAGCAGCGAGCCCCTCAGCAGGCTGAAGCCAATGGTAAAAAGCAAGTCTCAAAAGCCCCCAGCCAAAAGACAAGTCCCCAGAAAGACACAAAAAGTGTAAAACCCAAAAGCTCCCCAAAGCAAAAAACAGTCTCCAAAGCCCTCCACTGCTCGTGGTGCAGTTACTTTTTATGCTGTCTGGCTCTTCCTAGCATCTGCCTGCTGGCAGGAGACCGTTGGCCCAGTCCAACCTTCCATGGCAGTCCATTGGCGGAGACCTTTCATTGTCTGATTGGAGAAGCCTCTCTGGGGAGTTCAGTGTCTCCTACTGACTGTCCCATAGGAGGAGGTGAAGTCCCATGTTGTCAGGTGTGCAACCTCTCCCCCATGTGCCCCTGACAATCAGTGTTGAGATAAATCAAAGCTAAATTGGTTCCTCACACACAGATAAATAATTATGTTTAAATTAATTTAGGATAAGTTCATGAAAGTTCTTTGAAAAGAGTGGATGAAAGCACTGATTTAGGGTGTTGTAGAAGTGATGGGAACCTCTTGAAGTAAAATGAGCTTTGCTGTAAGTATGATTGAACACTGCTTTGCTTTTCACACTCCTAATAAGCATGTGGTTTGCCTGAAAACCATGGCTAAAAGGCATGAAGTCACAGACAACTATTAAAATGTTTAGATTCCTAGCTTGTAAATATTGCATTTCTCACAGAATTGAAGTGAAATCCAGTCTTATGTTTCGTGTTCATCCACTTCAAATCCTTTGGGATGTAGCATTTGTGAAAGAATCAATTATCCATTTGTTAGTCGGGGGAGCTTTACAAATTATACATTAGCAGATTGATTTCTCAGGTTCACCATTGGGGGACTGATTGTATAAGGTGGGTTGATGATGAGTGTCAGGGGAGAAGGAGTTGCCACAAAGAACACAATTAAAAGAAGCTTTCTGAGTGGCCATGAATTTACTCCTAATTGAAGAGCAGGCTTAATCCATAGTAAGAGCATTTATTTCAAGCATTTTACATTAGGTAATTGATTATCACATGAGGTACATTTGCTGCTAAAATGAGGTACATTTTCCTTTCCTTTAAATTTAGGATTTTGCAAAAGTCTGCATTTAGATCTTTATGTGCAAGGTGTCTGCTAGCTTTCTCTCCTGCTACCTAAACTCCTGCTTCATCCATTAAAGTTCTTTGAAAAGAGTGGATGAAAGCACTGATTTAGGGTGTTGTAGAAGTGATGGGAACCTCTTGAAGTAAAATGAGCTTTGCTGTAAGTATGATTGAACACTGCTTTGCTTTTCACACTCCTAATAAGCATGTGGTTTGCCTGAAAACCATGGCTAAAAGGCATGAAGTCACAGACAACTATTAAAATGTTTAGATTCCTAGCTTGTAAATATTGCATTTCTCACAGAATTGAAGTGAAATCCAGTCTTATGTTTCGTGTTCATCCACTTCAAATCCTTTGGGATGTAGCATTTGTGAAAGAATCAATTATCCATTTGTTAGTCGGGGGAGCTTTACAAATTATACATTAGCAGATTGATTTCTCAGGTTCACCATTGGGGGACTGATTGTATAAGGTGGGTTGATGATGAGTGTCAGGGGAGAAGGAGTTGCCACAAAGAACACAATTAAAAGAAGCTTTCTGAGTGGCCATGAATTTACTCCTAATTGAAGAGCAGGCTTAATCCATAGTAAGAGCATTTATTTCAAGCATTTTACATTAGGTAATTGATTATCACATGAGGTACATTTGCTGCTAGATATTTGCTTTTCCTTTCCTTTAAATTTAGGATTTTGCAAAAGTCTGCATTTAGATCTTTATGTGCAAGGTGTCTGCTAGCTTTCTCTCCTGCTACCTAAACTCCTGCTTCATCCATTAAGGTAACATTTTTTTTTTGTTCTGTAGTGTCAGCTTGACATTATTGATTTTGAACAGTCAAACTTACTTATGTTGTCCAGAATTCCAAACATGTCTCCATCAGAAAGAAAACTGCAGCTAATGGAAATTCAGCTGAAGGTATTTCTTCCTTCTTTGCTGGTACTTCAAAAGTGTATGAAATTCTGAAGCTGTTCCCAGGTAAATCATTTAAGTGTATTTCCATTTCTAACCAACAGGCTCCAACTTACTGCCAAATTTGAATTATGTAGCTTGAGAAATTCAATGTGTATTATTATCACTTACACAGTACTGGAAGTATCCTTCTGATCACAAAGTAGTTGTGTATTTTTACTTGATGGGGCTAATGCTAGGGGTCCTGATTAGGTAAAAAAATATCGTCCAATGTAGCGCTAATAAAATAATAAATAGTAGTTTTTTCAACATTTCATATGCAGGTGCCTCTAGTTTTATGACATGAGATTTAAGTTTGATCACCTCTCTTATGTGTTCTAAATTTTAGATTGTTTTACATGTTACAGGTTTTTTCCAACACACATTTAAAATACCTTGACAACAGTCAGGTTCCCAAACCCCAGTGTGTATCATGGTTCCAACTGTATTAAATAATCAGTCCTTCAAATTATGATGAGTTAGTGACTACTTTTGTCTTCTCTAACCTTGAGTGATTCTTCATCTTTTGTAAACATGTAAAGGTAGATCATGCAGGAGGGGCATTTATTCCTTTACTGTAAAATCCAAAGCCTGTTTTCTTTTGTCAGACAAATAAACTCATCAGTGGGTTAGCTGGACAAAGCTTTTAAGAAAAACAAGGGGAAAGGCAGTTGTAACTTTATGCCTGAGTTTATAACATTTAATAAAAAAAATGAAAAATAAAAGCAAGGTGGGAGGGGGTGACCCACAATATTATTTGCATTCCTCCTTTCTAAAATATCAAAATTATCCATAGGGTGTTGGATGCAACTATATGCATTAATTTTGATGCAGTTTAATTTAATTAATGCAATTAAATTTGAAACAGTAAAGTAAATTTGAAATAGTTAGTAACTTTGCTGACTGGCACAGAAGTATATTTAAACAAATTACGGTTATGAAAAGAAGAATTGGAGCTGATTCTGGAAGAAACACTTTGGTTTAGATAATATATGTACCAATTTTATCTGTGGTCTTTTCTTTCTGATTTCCTGGATAGGTTGAGATCTTGATTCTCAAACAGCTTTCCAGTGGAACATAGTTCTGGAAATCATAAGCTTGACTGTTATTTAACTCTGAACAAGAAGAGTCTGGTATTAGAGTTCTTCCTGAAACTTTATTTTAAAATGCATGTAATATTCAGCCTGGACTATCATGATCTGTTGTCATTTACTGAGCTCCACAGAAAGTTCTGACTTGTAATGTTAGTGAACAGGGTAATAGTCAATGTGCTAGTTTGACTTGAGTACAGAAAAAAATTTACTCTGTGTTTGCTTCTCCTTGTGTGTGTCACTTCCTGTCGGAACTTAGCTGGAGGTTTGTGTAAATGAGCAGGTCTCTTTTAGTTGAATTTAGTTGTTTTCCCTGATTGTCATCTGTGAGTGGTACAGCCAAAAAGGAAAAAGTAATAGGAGAAGGAAAAAGTTAATAGCAACTGATGGAGGTGTTGGGTGTGCAGAAGGCTTGTAACAAATTGCTACTTATAATATATATGCTGTTATGAAATACTGTATCATTGAATTTCTGTGTAGAAATAGAACAAGTCTGGAAATATTGTGTGCTATTTTGAATGTGGGAAAACTGCAAATACTCTGGAGTCACCCTTTTTTTCCACTGACAACATTCTAGAATCCTAGAATCACAGCATGTTAAGTGGTTAGAATGCAAAGATTACATAGTCCTGATCTCCCCTGCCATGGGCAGGGACACCTCCCCCTAGACAAAGTTGTTCAAGGCCTTATTCAGCCTAGCTTTGAACAGTATCAGGATTGGGCAACCTGTTCAGTGTCTCACCCAACTCACAGTATATAATTTCTTCCTAATATCTAAGTTAAATTTCCCCTTTTTCATTTGTACTCTTTACTTCTTGTCTTATCATTGCAGTTCTTGATGAAGGGTCCCTCTCCAAACTTTCTTGTAGGTCCCTTTCAGGTACTGAAAGTTGGCCATGAGGTCTCCATGCAACTTTCTTTTCTCCAGGCTGAACAGCCTCAGCTTTCTCAGCCTGTCTTCATGAAGGAGGTACTTCAGTCGTCTTACAAACTTCATGACCCTCCTCTGGACTTGCTCCAACAGTTTCATGTCCTCCTGATGTTCGAGACACTAGAACTGAATGCAGCACTCCAGCTGGGATCTCACATGAGCAAAGTGGAGGGGCAGAATCACCTCCTTTGACCTCCTGGCCATGCTCCTTGTGATGCAGCCCAGAACTTGATTGTCTTTCTGAGCTATGAGCACACACAGCTGGCTCATGTTAAGTTTTTCATCACCTGTCACCCACGAGTCTTTCTCAGCAGGGCTGCTCTCAATCACTTCTCTGCCCAGCCCATTGGTGTGTCTGGGATTGCAGTGACCATGGTGTAGTGTTGGCAATGAAGAGAGACAGGAACACCGTGAAATGGTCAAAGAATCCAAATTTATTGTGAAGTATAACTGCTTATATACTTATTCTAGGAAGAATAGTAATGTTTCACTACCAGGATTGGGTTAATCATCACATAAACAAACTTATGCATTTTACAATATCTCTTGCATTTTACATCTCTTGCTTGCAGAGTTTGATGTAATTCTCTTTTATCAGTACGTCCATCTGATGTAATCTTCTTGCAGTCTTGATTTAATCCTCAAAGTTCTGTTTGCTATTGTCAAGGCATCTTGTTATCAAATCTCTTAGGCTAACCAGGTCCAAAGTCCATAATGTGTCTTGTGTGTCCCAATAGTGTAGGACCTTGCACTTTGCTTTGTTGAACTTCATGAGGTTTGCTTCAGTCCATCTGTCAAGGTCCCTCTGGATGCCATTATCCCTTCCCTCCATCATGTCAACTGCACCACACAGACTGGTGTCATCAGTGAACTTGCTGAGGGTGCATTTGGTCCCGCTTGGTCCTTGTCACAAACAAGGATGTTGAAGAGTATCACTGGTCTCCATGTGGACAATGAGCCATTAACCCAAACTCTGTGTGTGTGGCCTCCAGCCAGTTCAATATCCACTGAGTGGTCCATCCATCAAATCCCTCTCTCCAATCTGGAGACAAGAATGTCATGCAGGAGTATGAAACACTGCATTTAGTCCAGGTAGACAATATCAGTTGCTCTGCCCCTGTCCACTAACACTGTAGCCCTGTCATAGAAGGTCACCAAATTTGTTAGGCATGATTTTCTCCTTGTAAAACCATTTTAGCTTTTACCAGTCATGACTTTGTTGGCCAGGTAACTTAGCATGGTTTCCTGCAGAATCTGCTGTGTGACCTTGCCTCGCACAGAGCTGAAACTGACTGGTCAGTAGTTCCCCATATCTTCCACTTTTCCCTTTTTAAAAATGAGGATCATATTTCCCTTTTTCCAGTCATCAAGGACTTCACCTCACACAATTTTTCAAAAATGATGGATAGTGGCTCAGCAACTTCCATCTGCCAACTCCCTCAGGACCCACAGATGAACCTCGTTGGGTTCCATTGACTTGTGCACATTCAGGTTCCTTAGATGGTCTCAAACCTGATCCTCTCCTACAGGGGGCTCAGGATCTTCATCCTCACTGTCCCTGCTTCTGCCTTTCTTGACCAGGGTGGCATGGCTGGAGCACTTGCCAGTGAAGACAGGGGCACAGAAGTCACTGAGAACCCCAGCCTCCTCTTCATCCAGGGTAGCCAGGTCTCCTATTTTCTTCCCACATCTTTTGTATCCCTAGTCTTTCTTTTGCTTGCCACATACCTGTAGAAGCCCTTCCTGTTATCCTTAGTATCCTGCAGGAGAGGCTTTGCCTTGCTGAGCACTTGTTGGTTACCTGAGTACAATCACACATTTAATTTCCAAAGTATTGCCACATATGGCTTTCAAACCACATCACAACAGATAAATTCCATCATCCTCGTTTTCAACGTTTATGTAAAGATAGCTTATGTAGTCCACTTTGCCTATTTTCTACACTTTATTTTTTCAGAATCAAACTTTATCAAAGCCATTTGACAGGAAAATAGGAATAATGTGGACTGTAGGATGAGCCATCATCTCCTCTGGTGTGTCTTGGTGTGTGTCATTTTGTCTTGGTTTTTTGTTGCAGTAGTATCTCCAACAAGGCCCATCGCACTGGAGTGCTGCCAGATCTGCTGTTGCTGTGATGTCAGCCTGATGGTGGGTGTAGGTGCTGGAGTAATGAGAAGAACATGACCAGTTGAACACTGTACCTTAGTGTATGACCCTGTGCCAAGAGTACTGAAGACAGATGTTTTGTCTTTGCAATTGCAAAATAACAAATGAAGAGAAGAAACTTAGTGAGAAAGTTGTGGCAATGGCAACTTAGATGCAGCCCAGACCAAAAAAATCCTATGCCACTTCGGTTTTTTATGCTTGTGCTTTCAGAAGGCCAGAGGTATTCCTGATTGTAGAAGGAATGATGCAGACATGCTAGCTTTTTCCCCATGCCCACCCCTAGAGAGAGGCAATCTTCTCTTGCACCTTGATGATCAAAACACAGATTTAGAAAGGCATCTTTCAAGGCAAGGCAGGAATAAAAGTTTATGAAAATTTACGCTGTTTATGAAGATTCTAGAAAGTCAGACTGACAGCTGATACATCTTGCCTTACTCAGCATCCTCCAGTCTTGGAATTAGCCACTTCTGTGTGTAATATCTGAGAACAGAGCTTTTACAAGGATGTTGCCACACTATGAGGTTGATGGGCTTGAGCTGTACTCCTCTGCTGATATCCCCTAAATGTGACAGGAGGAACACAGCTGTGGAATGTGCACCAGCTGCCTGCACTGCTGTTACGCACGGGTGTCTGATCTTGAAATGTAGCAACTCAGCATAACCAGTGGCAAACAAAAATACTTCTGGAGCACATAAGTCAAGGAAAATTGGTTTAAATTCCCAGTGAACTTCTTTGCAACACACCGCGGAAAGACCACTTTTTGATAGGCAGCAATTGCAATATTTCCAGGTGCCATTTCGTGGTGAGACCAGGAATTACATATTCTGCGCACAAGAAAGCAGGAAAGCAAAAGGGCAGTGTAATTTTCCCAACTCATCAGACAACTATGGCAGTGCAGTGTTCAGTTGTTCAATCAACCTTGATTATAAAAAGGCTTCTAGAAAATATGATTTGGGCATATGCTATTTTCAAAGTGGATGAGAGGAAAGCTTCCTTTCTCTGAGTTGGAATTTGTTGTGTGTGAGAAAGATTTTGGGGGGAAAAGGGTGTGAAAACATCTCGGTTTATCTGCTGTAGAAAAGCCCATGTGGACAGTGTGTTTTTGTTTACTTATTATGTACTCTTAATACAATTCCAACTGCCATAGCATATATAAGGACCTTCATACACAGTTGTGTAGCATTTAATGTGATCCTACAACTCCAGTGCTCTTCTGGTGACACTTTATTTTTACACAAGCATATGATGGATTTCTTTTATCATGCTCAAAACCACAGGAGTGGTCTAAGTTGTGGTTCAATCCATTCAATTCAAAGTTGTGGTTCAATCCATTCAATATTTTATGAGAATAAGAAAAGTGGTTCTTAAAAGTGTGAGAGACTTCCCTGTGTGAAGATCCTTCAGTGATTCTTGAAATGATGAGCTGTTTGTTACAGAGGGTGAAATCAGGATCAGTACATAAGAAGTTTCTTGGTACCTGAATATAATTGAATTGGTTTTTGTATGCAAGAGGATATGCATCAGGGTATTCAAATGATGTTATAAGTAAGTCCTCCATACCTCAAGTATGAGTAGCTGTTTAAGTTAACAGTAGCAGATACTGTCTTACCATGTAGGTTAGAACCAAAAGTATATTTGGATAGTGAAGGGAAGATTTATTAAATCGGGATGGTTTTCAGGCTTTTCTCCATATTTATTTAAGAACAAGTAAACCTATGTTGCAATTCAATACCTTCTAATACTCACTTCTGAGAACAGTATTAGAGCCAAAAATGAAAGCAAGAGAAAGAATTTCAAAAAACAAATAATTACAAGCGAAGCCATCAGACTAAACTAGAAAAGTTGCAAGTTGCCCTGATGCCTGTGTGGTCACCATATTTTATCTGAAGTTTTGATAGCAGAAACTAATAGCCATGATGCACAGGCATGGATACTTAAGATCTGGAAGCCTGGCACTTCATAGGAGTTCCTGGCACTTCGGGGAGTTACCCTGAGGCAGGTAACTGCAAAAGGAAAGTCAAAATTTTGGAGTTGGGCGGAAGGCTGGAAAGAAGGCTGTCTTTTGGCTTTGTCATAGAAATATCTGTTCTGTGAGGATTTTTTGATTCAGGCAACTAAACATTACTCAGTCGTTAACATGTAAATCTTTCAAAGTGCAAGGAATGTTAAAGCATGTCATTGGTGATGTAACTTTAAAAGTATTTTTTCCTTGTTATCTTTCTCCAGAGCCCAGTGAAGATAAATCAGATCAGCCTGGATGAAAGTGGAGAACATATGGGTGTTTGCTCAGAAGATGGGAAGGTACAACAAATGTCTTTATTTATTTGTTGAGGCAGCAAGTAGTCCTAGTATTATACTAGGATAATTGTGATAACCTGTGGAGTTGATTCCTGCATTGAGCACCACTACTTTGACCATACATTTTGAGAACTGAACTCACCTTTGAATACTCAAAATCAAATATATTTTGCACAAATATGCTGTAGGAAAAGTAATTACAAGAATGTCAATAATGTAACTGCTATTAAGCTGATTAACAGCTGTGACAGGAGGACATGTCAACTTAATCATTACTGCTGTGCCAGTTATACTTCAGTGACTACTCTGCTGTTCCTGCAAGACAGTAGTTTAATGCCCTTCTGCTATAAATCCACAAAATTAGATTTTGTGGACATGATTTCTGTGGGCTGGTGGTTTTCATTTTCACACACTTTATGAATGTTTCTCTTGAATTACAGAATCTTTTGATAAACAGTTGTAGTTTATCAGAAGAGCAAAGTGTCTTACAACAGCCACATTAAATAAATGTAAAGTCAATATATGTACTGTTTCCTAAAAACCTACTTCCTTGGCTGAGGACATATATCATTTGTGTAGTGTATAAGTAGCAATTATCAGTGCTTCTCTGGAATGTTGAGCTGTGAGGTTTAGTGGTTTTGGTGATTGATTTTCCGGTTATAAGAATGTCTTCTTGTTTTTTCAGTGGATGACAGTATTTTCTAATGTTGGTTTGCAATGATAAAATTCTAATACAGAGTGTATTTAAACTTCTTTTTTAATATAGTGTCCATATACCAATGCAATGCATTAAAAGGAATTTAAATAATTTCTCAATATCCATCCTACTTCTCAGGAGAACATTTCTCACACAGTAGACTTGGGGGAGGAAGAGTGTTGGTAATCCTAATGTTGCATTCAGTTGAAGTTCTTTAAATTAAAATACAGCTGGAATTTGCAATAGGAAAAATGAGGAAACAAGCTCTTTAGGCTGTATGTATTTGGGTTTTTTCTTTCCAAATAGAGTTTTTTGTCCCTCAACAGGCAGGCAGCCAGTTTGTGTATCCAGGCCTTTTATTTCTGAGATATATCTTGATGTCAGTGTCTTGGCCCAGTAATTAGGATACTAGTGCCTATCAAATTGGTTATAGAATTTTACATCCTGTCTGAAACACCACAAGAGTATCCTATTTGTCTAAGCAAGATAAGGCAAGGGTCAGTAATTGTGCAAGCTAATAAAAATGTTGAGCTAGCATTGTTGGTTTAGGTTTTCCTATGGTGTTGGAGAGCAAGCACTTACTGTAAGGGCTCCTCAGATGTGACTGTGGATGACTGTCAGTAATCCACTACGCTGTGGTGAGACTGAAGCCATACACGTTTTTTCGTATACTAAGCTAATATTAAATATACTTATTTAATTTCAGAAATACTGAAACCCCCATAATCATTACTCTGGTGTGGTTCTATTTGAAAGGACTTCGATGCTTTAAATGGTGACTCTGTCTTCATTTAGTGAAATAGCAGTTGTGGATCCAGTGTATGACATTACATACTATACAAGGCGGTCTAAAATACAGTCCCACAGCCATAAGGATGGAGTCTCTCAGGTACAATATTCAGTATATTTGCATTCATAGAGTCCAAGGACATTGATGCTTCACCATATTCTACACTTGTGAAAAACTCACCTGGAGATTTAAAAGATCTGGGTATTTTAGAAGTCAGATTTTCCACATGATCCAGAAAGACTCATGTCTGTGAAATAATCCACCCCTAAAATTGATTAAAATAGTTTTAGGTTGTGCTACTGTATAAGAAAATGGCAGATTCTTGGCCAGATAATGTAGCACTTACAGATTCTGGTAATAAAAAAAGTATAACTTTCATTCCTTACAGCTCTTGCCTAATTGCAGTGGGAATGTTGATATTGTAAGCAGTTAAAGTACTTGTACAAGTAGTTACAAAGTTTTTATTAACTTGATGAAGTATGTAAAAGTGGTGAAATCTTTTTAAAAAAAACTAGGGGGAAGGGGGAAAAAACAGTGAAGCAGTACAGTAAAACAGTTTAGGATTTTTTAAAATCAGTTCTAAACAAAAAAGCAGATGTAATGAAGAGGCTTGGGAATTTTGAGTTAGCTGCAAGTATATTCTACCAATTAATGAAGATATGTTCTCTTTTGCTATAAGCAGAGTGCATTTTCACGTATCAAAGTGGATCCAATATGATAGAGATGGAAACCATTTATTTTCTTGCAGGAAGGCCTTATGATGAGAACCTTCTCCTCCTCGTATCTGTTCTGCTGGCCTTTTATATTTACATATTGTATTTTACTACTTTTTTGTTTTCTGTCTTTCAAACTAGATTTGATCTAGCTGTACAGACTGGGGGGAGAGCACAGAAGCACAGTACAATTTTCTAAACCCTCTTATTGACAGTCAGTGTCCACACCCAATGTCAAAACCTGTCGCATGTATGTCATGCAAGTCCAACAAATGCTTTGGGAGCCACTTGCTGCTTTTCTGTACTATGCATTTGGTTCTTTGAAAACCTTGCTTTCTAATGAAGTCAGCTGCAGCTGATCACCACTGGCATCGAAAGGAGCAGAAATCATAACCAGCACCAGCCCTCTAGTCTAGCTGCTGGGTGTTGAAATGTTAGGGTATAAGAGAATTTTGGTGCTCAAATAAATACAACAGGAAGCAGGCTGGCATCCTCAGAATTCTGGAGATTTATAGATTAGTTTTTTGTGTAGTTAATTGTATGCTATCTTGAAAAACCTGGATATGACTCCTGATTTTGCTAATGCTTCCATGTCATTACATAAGAGGAGTGTAATTGGCACTCTTATTCTGGCTTGTAACTTTTTTTATATTAAGAAATATAAATTATATTGAAAACCCATGTTCTTGCATGTTTTAGTGTCATCTCTAATGCCTGTAACAACATTGATGTTAAGAATATCCATGAATTACATTGGTATTACGTTAATAATTTTTCAATAAATGTTACTTGTTTTCCTGCCTTTTGGTCACTGAAGGTTGCTTACTTTTTCCATATGTGGAAGCAAAGAAGCGGCTAAGTCCGGATGCACTGGAGTGGTGGGTTCTGGATATTTAAAATCAGACAGGACTAACAAAATGTAGTGAAATCGTAAAATCCTTTTTCCAGATGCCTAAGAGTGTCCTGAACAGAGTGGGCATGGAAAGCAGAAATAGATAAATCCGATATAGGTTTGTAATAGCAAAAGAATCGCTTTTTTTCTGAAGAATATGAGACATTAAGAAGTAATAAACTGTTAGATGATGTCCCTAGAGTAAACATGATAACATCTATTTTTTGCGGAATTGTTTTTTCCTCTTAGCTCACTCCATGTTATTGTAATACTCCAAAAGAAATATTCAGTGATATATTAGGAAAACGTTGAAGGCACTGTTGCTAATTTTGATTGCTTACTTTTAATTTAAGAGGGCTGTTTTGTAATTTTTGAGGATTCTGCTTTCACGGAATTTGCAGTGTTACGTTTTAGCTGTGTATTTTCTTTTATTTTCTTCTTTCTTTTTTCTGTCTTATGTTGTCTTTCCTCTCTTTCTTACTTTGTGTAGGCTATTATACTGAATATGATGTGCCAGCTGATGAAAACAAAAACCCAGAAAGCAAAATCCTCTAGACATCAGCCCAAAGGTTTTCTAGGCTTACAGCCAGATCCAATTCAAATACAGCACTTTGGCTGGCTTACATAATCACAGCTTTGTGATACATCTCACAGTCTCCAAATATTGATTTTTCTAATCCATTGGAGCAGTAGCTCAGCCCTACACAGTGCATGCAGAAGTATTTTTAAAGTGTTGTTAGAGGCAGTATATTCGCTAATGAGTAATGGACTGAGCTGATAATGCTTAGGAGATGTATCCAGGAGACAAGCTTGAAAGGAAAATGAGGTGGTTGGAGATGTTTTTAACTTCACTGAGACTGCTGAACTTTGAGCCACTCTAAGGATGTCCTAGTTCCTTGTAGATGGCTTAGTTTCTCTTGTAGTTTCCATTAAATTTAATATTTTTACTTTGTCTTCTTGACTGTCTGCAGGAATTGTGGGTGTTCTTGGGCTCTGAATTGATCTTTTTAGAGCAATTAAGCCTCAATTTTTGTGGCCCGTTACTGATATTTACTGACTTTATTCTTTAGGTCTTTCTCTAAAGGGATTTATATTTTCTTGTTACTCTTACCTTTTTATTTTTTCCCCCTGAAGGAATCATGATGGGAAGAAGGAAATAAGGTTAAAAGATCTTTTAGAACTTTTGAGTCCAATGCTGAACATGTAGAGCAGAGTTACTGAAGGGATTACCTTTTCCAGAAAATTTTCTGGAAAATAATGAGAGCCTATCTGAGAGCATTCTTAAGTAGATTTGCTGTCAGATACATTTCCTTGCTGATCATTCCATGGGATGCTCTTTTTTTCTCCCTTTCTCCAGTGCTGTTCATCCCTCCTTGGATGAGTTTGTTTCAACAACTTCTGACAGTGGATGGAAACCTCTTAAAAACATAATGAAAAAGCAAACCATTTATTATTCTTTCTGAAAAACATAGTTAGTAAATCAGTTACTAATTCCTGACCATAAGCTTTCAGCCCTATTTTACTCCTAAATTCTGCAGGAGCTAGGCGGTCAACTGTCTCATGTTACAGTAAGGAAAGGGAATATTGTTTATTGAATGGGAGACATGAGTCGAAAAGAGGGCTGTACTTAAAATAATCTGGAGGTACCTTATTCTGTAGTCATATAATCTAATAATATTTCATTAACACTTGATATCTCTGTACCTGTTCTGAACTAAAGGCAAGGAAACATTTTAAAAATCTGTTAATTCTCTTGACTGTAGAAACTTTTTTTTAAATTCAGTGTTGACGCTTCTTCAGATGGATTGATTCTGATAGATATGATTGCCTATAGTTGCAACTCCTCTGCTGACTCTTAAATGTACTGATACTTTGGTATAAATGAGAAGGGAGGAGTCTTCAGAGAAAGAAATTTCCTGTGATTATGGAATAAAACAAAATAGCACTGTATACGCTGGGAAGGAGAAGAGAATGCCTAGAAATATATGGAGCTTGGATTTCAGGCTGGTTTTCCTTTATTGTCACAAGTTTCTTTTCTTATGTAAACCCTGTATTGCTTGGAGGCAAATAAAATCCTACCATTCTTTCTCAGAAAGGAAGAATTCTAAGTTTATTTTCTCTTGAATGTCATTCTATTACTCTTACCATAGTTAGGTTGCTATCTGTTAAACAGATTTCATCAGCCTAAAGCAAAAGGAGCTTATTGTTTTTGCTGTGATTGTAACAAAAAAAAGGAGGAAAAATATTCATAAAAGTACTTCCATATTGCTTGAAACTATTAGAGATATATCACTGTAGAAGACCAAGCCATATTAATTTGTCACTCCGTTCTTCTAAGTTCTTTTAAGCCTTCTGCTATTTACATTTTTGTAATGGAGTTTCTCACACACTTTTTCATATAAATGATAATTGTTTTGCATTCCTTTCTGGAGGAGGAGAAAATTGATGGACTGTTGGTTTGACCAGTGTCATTAGAGAGGTGGCAATTTCATCCTCCAATCCAGGGTCACTTTTGGAATTCTATATACATTAAGGTCGAGAAAAAACTACCTTCTTTTTACCTTGGAGGTTTCAGCATCGTTCATTTAATGTCCTATTGTGTCATCAATTAGCTCTGAATTGTTAATTGTGTCTTCCTTTAGGAAAAAAGATGTTACTGATAGCATTCAGATAATCTTCTAGTTGTTAGGATTTTACTTTCAGTGTTAATGGTTCAGTGTAAATTAGGTAAATAATTTCGGCTTTTCAATATACTTTTTCAGGTACAAGTGTTTGGATTATATTCAGCGGAAGAGTTTCATGAAACGTTTGACTGTCCTATTAAAGTAAGTGCTTGTTTTAATCTTTAGTAATTGTGGTGTTGTCTTTAATAACAGAAAGGTCACATTCAATATAAATGAAAGAGAGGAATACCACTTCCTTACAATGTTATTCAAGTCACTAGGAAATAGTTTTCTATCTCAATATAAAAGCTTTTGATCTGGTTTGGTAGGAAGAAAGCCAATCTTGGTTTTGTAAGAGGTATTATTGAGTTGTTCAAATACAAAAGGAAAGTGAAAGAGAAATTGTCCTGTTTCGGGTGTTAACAGTCTCAACATATTTCTCTGTAGATTTGTGATACAAATTCTGAGGGTTATGCTAAATGGGAGGTCAATATTTTGCAACCAGTTCATATCCATTAAACCTGCCTCAAAATAAGGCAATGGGCAGTGATACTGATGTGCCCTATCTGAAGGGAAAACTGGAGTTTAACTCTGCTTTAGAGAAGCGTGTCTGCCTGGCTGTCGAAAAAAGGACATCTATTAGGCATATGGGAAAATCCAGTGATTTTTAACAGGAAACATTTCTTGCAGGAGGAAAGGTGATGTGGGCAAATGTTTGCATTTTGCTGCTTGGAGTCTTCCATGTTGCAGCTGCTCTTTAGGGTGTGGGGGAAAGGAATGAGATTGTTAAATTTTCACACATGCCTGATGTGACTCACTGGCCTCCTAAGGCCTTTATTGCTCATACAGCTGAATCTTCACACTTGACATTTTAACACGTAAGGCAAAGAGACTCTAAGATGCCACACAATGTTGTCCTCTAACAGGGCTGAGGTATGTGTGCCCTTCAGGCAGGCCCCAGACCAGATTTAATTGGGGTAACTCTTGCTCACAGCAGTCCTGTTCTGATTGGTCCTAATTCTGCAGCCTGCTGTACAGAAAAGTAGCTATTCAGTGTAACACAGCACTCAGTATCACACTTGTCATACAGCATATAATATGGAGAGTTATCTTTTAAGAAAAACAACCAAGTGTCTGAAACAACTAGGCTTTACTTCAGAGAAAGAACTCAACTGAGTTGACAAAGGGTTATCTAGTTTAAAGAGTGATGTGGTGCTTCATGTAAACTCTTATTAAGCCACAGTCCTCTCTTTCCCTCTTCCCCCACCATCTCCAGATTGTTGCTGTTCATCCACAATTTGTAAGATCCCACTTCAAGCAATTTGTAACAGGAGGAAAAAAGGTAAGCATTGAAAATGAACTTTGGCTACCTTTAAATAGCCCTTTGATATAGCTTGGAAGGATATGTATATGACTTTTAACACCTAGAACAAAGACTTCTGCTTTTTCGTTCTCTTTATGCATTGTATTCTAAAGCATTGTTAATTAAAAGTGATTTCAGGGGGAGAGAAAGTGCAATTTTTACGTTAAAAACATGTCGCAACAAGTTGAGATTCAGAGTAGAAATACCATGCTGTCTAGATAGTCTGAAAAAAAAAAGTAATTTATATGTCGTGGGCCATATTTTCTCCATTTTAATTTGTTGAAGTGGGAGCAGAAGTTAGACCTTAAAACTGATCTTTTACGTGTTGATTTTGGGTCGCCTGTGGGTGATTTTTTGGGATGGGGTTTTGTTTGTTTGTTTGGTGTTTTATTTTAAGGAAATAAACCCAAGTATCTTCATCAGCTCTTCTCCATGGTGAGGGGTTTTGGTGGTTATTTTAAAATGAACTAAGGGGAGTTCTTGGTATAGTAGAGGTCACCCCATTCCAAGCACCTACATCTCTAGGTAGTCTTCTATTTGGATTCAGTTGGTGTTTTAGATGTGCATTAAGCGTCTTACTAGTGTAGGATACAATTCTGACTTCCAGATTGGAGGTGTTTCCAGGTCCCACAAGTATCTTATATCACATTGCATATTTTCAGTCAAAATCTGAAAAGTTTTATTTGGAACAGTTTCTTGAATGCATGGAATTTTCTATTGCCTTCTGTTAAGAATTAAGGATGAGCAATTCTCACAGGTGCATCAAACCAAATGCCATTGCTCTCTCTTACCAGCACATGAAAACTACAGGCTCCTCGTGCTGAATACATCTTAATTTTCATTAACAGTTCAGTGATATGTTTCAAAGCATAGCTGTGCCTTACTTATTTAAGTGGTATGTGTGCTTGACAGATTTTTCTGGCTGGTAGAAGTTGGTGTTGTCCTTAAAATAATGCATAGTCAGTGTGTGTGTGTGTCAGCCACCAGTTTGTGAAGCTCTTTAGTGCTGATAAAAGGAGCATGGAAGGAGAGAAGCAATGAATTAATAGAACAGGGCTCCGCCAGGTGGTAAAAGATCTTGCATTCACCTGATGCTGAACAAAGAAAAACATCAGGGAGTTAACACATTCTCTTTGGTTATGTTTGATTACTTGACAGGTTGTTTTATATTCTGTCCTCTGGGGAATGGTATACTCATTCTTAATACATTCATGCTTTGCTGAGGAACTTCCCTCCTCAGAAAACTTTAATTGACATCTTAACATAAGGTACTTAGCATTTAAGCAGATGTCACTTGACACCTGTCATTTGATTGTATTGGTACAAAAACCCAACAAATAAAGCCTTTAGCTTTGCAGTAGAAACCTTTTCCCTTCTCTCCTTTCCTCCAAAAGGAGCATACGTACTTCTGTAAAAGCAACCACAAAATGCTTTTTGAAAATTCAGGAAGCTAAATTCCACCTACTAATGAAGTTACTTTTTTTTTTACTTTTTTTTTTTTTCTTTTTTGAACATTTACACCTCTCCTTAACTATAAAGCCAAAGTGTAGTGTGGAGGCAGCAGGCAACAGGCAGCTGAACACAAGAGTGAGGCTGAAGCAGGCTGAAGCATACAGCCTCAGGCTGTCGACCTCACCACTCTCTCCCTGTGTCTGGGGGTTTGTGCCTAGTTAAGCAACCAAAGTGAACTCCTTCAGGGTGGGGGACAGGTCCTCCTGTGGCTACTGAGGTCTGTGCTCTTCTAGCCTTTGCATGTATACAGTGACTTCATCCCTGATAGCTGGCAGTGGTGGGAGGCATGTTGTCTGTTGTCCTCATCCACACCAAGGTAAGAGTAACAGGAAGAGTATCTTCATTTTGGAGCAAATGTAAAAGAAAAGCTTTGCTTAAAGCTCTAATGCTATGCTCCTTGCCTGAGGTGCATTAAAAAACATAGTGTGTATCATGTGAACTCTTAATCCAAAGGCTTTCTGGATCTGTTTTTGCTTTTGCTTTCTGGAAATGGTGGCATAATGTATGTAAGTATTTTTAAAGTGGAGTGCATTTTTTTGTTTGCTTTGCCTGTATTTTTTTAGGAAAATATTCTTCATAACAATATAAAATGTGTAAAAAATACATTTTTCAGTTCAAATATCCACTCAGGGCATCCTGGAAATATTCAAGAAATAGAAGGGGGGAAAAGACCCTAGCGACATGCTTCAGGGATGCACAGTGTAGGTCCTCAGTTCCCTGCACAGGTGGATGTCTGGAACTTGGGTGAATTGCTGTGTAATGCTGGGATTTGCTACATCTTAGAAGCTCAGCCTGACCTAAAGCTGGCTTAAGAGCAGTGCTCCCTGGGGTAACTGGGGTAATCATTGTGAGCTGTTGTAAGCTTAACTCTGCTGTGCGTATGTTTATATGGTTGCTTAACTTTGCTTAAGTAGGCATATAGAGAAGCTTTTCTCTAAAATGTATTATGAACTAATTAAATTGTTTGCTTATTAAAGCATTAGTCTTTAAAAGAAAACTTCTGTTAAACTTGAGATAATATTTTGGGTTGGCAAAGCTTATTTCACCCGTTTTCCTAAGTGAATTAATATTATCTGTGCCTAGAAATAAGACAGGTACTGTGGAAATTTACACTATTGCAGTGAGAAGCAATAGGTGCCATACTAAAAGAAGGTGCTTCCTTATTCCCCTTCTCACCTCTGCAATTAACTACAGCACTGTTGTGCTGATTTGGCAGATGATGGTAACCGTGAAATAAGAATACTGTATATTGTAAATAATAGGGCATTTCTGTCCAGAGCAGACAATAGAGCTTCAAAGCAAGGGAAAAGACAAATACTGTGCTATTGAAGGCCATAACCTTCTACCTTTTAAAAAAAGGCTCTAATCTCAAAAAATAACAGGGTAAAAGCCAACTAAATGAGGGTGGTAAAGCTGAAAACAAGGTTTTCTTGATTTAACTCTTAGAGTGCTGGTCTTTCCCAATCCATGAACTAAATAAACATTTTCGTAAAGTCCAAGTGTCCGTTATGTCATGAGGGTTACACAGACAGAACTAACAAAGAAAGACGACTGAATATTATTTCAGATGCAAAGTCGAGGTATCAGCTACTGTGACTTATGTAAAGATAACATAAGGAGAGCAGGACAAGTTGGGATTCCTCTCTTGGCAGAGACATCGTCTCTATTAACATTAATAACTAGATTCAAAGGTTTTTGTAGTGAAACACTTAGGATAGTGAGTCCTCTGAAGTGTTTGAGTCACTCTCCTGAATGTGTGCTAATGGAGGGGTTTTTTAAGTCTTCTCAACCCAGCATGGTAGTGGGGACCCAGCACAAATTAAGCAAATGTATTCTGAAGTATAGGAGTAGAATATTCTATATCATAAAGGACCAGGTCTCCTCATTTGCCTAGGACATACATTTTGTATAATAAGTATTGATTTGCTTATCCAGTCGGGAACATTTTAAGGGCTAGAGAACCAAAATAAAACGGATGTACCCTGTGACTGTCAACAGTGTCATCTCTCTATATCTATCTGTGTCGATATCTACATAATATATTAATGGGTTTTTATATATATATTTGTTGGAAATACATATATGGAAACATTTTTAATTATATCTGTGTTTCTTTTGCTGCAGAAGATATACTATTAGAACTGGTTTTCAAATACAGATATGTTTGTCCCATTTATCCTCCCAGAATTAACATCTAAGCTTATCAATGCTTGTGTTTAAACATTAGACTTTTTTTCTCTTATAAAAGCAGGGAGAACTTAATGTTACCTGGGGAAAATGTCTCATTAAAAAAAAAACAAACAAAAAACCAACCAAACAAAAAAACCTATTTCCGTGTCAGAATTCTGGACCCATGGTAACTCTTGCCTGAAATGCAAAACAAGACAATCTAAATTTCTTTCCACTCCAGGTGGAGCAACAACACATGCAGAGAAAGCATGGTGATTGCAAACAGTGCACAAGTGGCAAGAGAAAAGCATTGTTGGGGATCTGTGATAGCTGTTAGGGATTCTGGAATTTCTATGTTAAAGTCAATCTGCCAAGGAATGTCTCAGATTTTTTTTTAATTGTTGCTTTTTAGTGTCAGCAGATGTACTTTGTGTGGTGAGTAAGCAGATGACCTTACCTTTGAACCCTATGATATGTACTTTGTAATAACTGAAGTACTTTGACAAATTATTAAATTGTCAGGATGCTGTTTGCAGCACAGTCCATTTTTAGAAATCAGATAGTCAGCTGTTTGGCATTATGTTGGGTAGAAGAGTACCAGACAAGAAAGGCAGATTGCTTTGTAAGCTATAAAATGTCACTCAGTAAATAGTCAAAAGTCTGATTTAAGTGAAGAAGGAGTAAATACTGTGGCAATTTGTTCATGCATTGGATAATTTACCATAAGTAGGAAATAAACTGTAGCAGCAAGCAAACCACAACACTACTCATCTGTTATTTCCTTGCTGCAATGCAAAATGCCCAGATGTATCCCATATTATTGAGCAGATGAGACTTTGATATGTAGTATGTCTGGTTTGCTTAATAAGCTTTTTTTTTTGCTTACATTTCTTCTTTATGGGTATTCAGATAAGCATTTCTTCTTTATTGCTAAAATAAAAATTCTCCATGTGGTGTAATAAATTTGGTTTGTGTAAAGCAAATGGATCATAGTCCTATGTGCATGTAATCTATAGTTGTGTGCTTTACAAATGTCTGTGTAGAACCCTTTCTTTCATTGACTGAGGTGGCAAGCAAAGAGGATCTAAGTGTGTGAAATGTGTCTCTCTGCCTGCAAGACGGTGGGATTTGCTTTTCAAGGTGTTAATTCTGTAGCTTTTTGTGAATAGGCAACAGCTGGAATGTGGCAGTTGAGTTATTAAAAGTGAAGCCTAATAAAAGTCCTTTGGCATTTGTTTCTATTAAATATCTCAAAATTTCTAGCTCCTCTGTCCATGAACTACAGCAGTAACTCCTGTCTCATCTCTCACTGTTACCATCACTTACCTCCCCATGCTGCTGTGTGCCTCTGCCTCCTTGCTTGATTTCCCTTGGCTGTACTTGCTGCCTTCCTCTCTGTTCACACCCCAGCTCCCTACACAACATTTTATGACGAAATCTTGAAAGCTTATCTTCAGCTGAAAGCTTGAGGCTTACATTATTCTCTGCCTTGTTTGAGCTCATTCCAGTCCCATTGTCTGTTTCAGATACAAAGTATAATTTTTTATTGTTGCTGTATGTTTTCCTAGGGATGAACTATTAAACAGTAAGTCTTCATGAGGCATGCTGTTCTGTGTTACTCTCTGGTATCTGTTAATCTTGGCTATGCCTGTAAATATTTCTTTTATGCTGAAAACAATAAATAGCTGTAGTGATCACTTGTAACCATGGAGATAGCATTTTAGATTTTTGTGGTCTTGGCTGGCTGAGATGAAAGTGGTGACAGAGGCACCAAAACACAGGACAAATGCCAAAGGTAGGCTCATCTTCACACTTAGACAAAGAGCAGGACAAGGAAATTACAGGTACTTTTGTTCTAATTTTCATTTTGTAAGATAAAAACTGATCCAACAGTTCTGCAGTAGGGAATGGAAAAGCTCCTCTTCAGTTACAAATTGAAGACTTAAGACTTTTTTCCTTCACTTCACTAAAACTTCTTCAAATCTTTACACAGAAGGCACTGTGTTGAAACAAAGTAGTGATGCTAGGCATCATTAAAAGTGTGTTTCCTTTGAAATTTCTGTGAGAACAGACATCTTTTATTTCAGTATATTGAAGCTAGTAATTGGTAGTGAGAATAAATTAAATTGAATTACTTCACCATGTTGATACTTCCAAAGTTGCAATCATTCACCTCTTTGTTCAGAGGATTGGGAATTCCTGTATATAATTTAAAACCAGGATTACATGTAATTAGTGTTAATGCTGATTGTATGACAGGCTCCATTAAGTCCAGGCACTCATCTACTCTCTTTCATGAATGCACTCTAAAATAGAGTTTTGAGCTTTTTTTGGTGTAGATTAATCTCCTGTTAGTAAAAGATATAGAGAGATGTATTCACTAATCCAAAACGTGTATTCTAATCCAACTTTTTTTTAAAAGCAAAAAGTGTCCTGCTCCATCCTCTTGTCTCATACATTTCAGTGTGTCATTTTTCTTAATGATCTGGTGGACAATCGTAAACAGCTAAGACTCGCAAAATAATTAGTGAGCTAACAAAATAATTAGTGAGCTAACAGAAGATTGCAATGTGCTGTGAAACAGTGTGGGTGGGGACCTTGAGGCTAAAGGTTATTTTAGCTGCATTATCAAATTGTGGTGCATGCAAGATAGACTGGAAGAGTATTCTAAGCACAACTGTATTGTATGCAACAAAGGACTAGAAAGTTTTATGAGAGCAAATGAAAAACAGGGAAAACAAACTATTGCAGAGAAGCCAAGAAAGTGGGATTTTGGCTGCTGTTGAAATATAAGTACTGTGAATGGTGACTACTATAGTATAGGATATATGGCAAATAAAATCTTAAAATATTTTTCCCCTACCAAAAAGAGAGGGAGATGGTAAGAAGAGTGCCTCCAGAAACCATGGATTTCTTCTTACAAGTCTTTTGAAGTTTTAAATTACCTTCTGGTATGATTAACATTTCAATGTGGAGACAGAAAGGAAGACTAAGAAAGAAATTATGCTGTTTATTTTGAGAGATGCTTTCAGTACGCAGCCGTTCCAAAACACATAGAAAAGTTCTGGATTTTGAGTATAATAAATTAATTTAAATCGCAATTCAGTCACAAGCAGAATAAATTCCAAGTACAATTAATATAATTAACATCAGTTAGGTTTAACCTTTCACATCATCCTCATCAGTTTTTTAATTTTGTCCAGAAAGTCTCAATGCAAATACCATGTATTTTGCTGCTGTCTTTATTGGACAGTATTGAAAGAAGCATCCAAGCAGCAGTTCTTCTTCCGTCCAACTTCTTAGGAAAAAAGTAATTTTCAAGTCTGGATCAGCACAGCACTTAGATTTTATGGCATCTTTAGTGTCTGAGTGGAGATCATTCATTTGGGCTGAGGGCTGCTCCTGTCCTTAACATCTACTTACCAGTCTTCTAATGGAAATCCCTCCATATAGCACTGACTTGTAGGTGCTTTCAGTGGCTTTCCCTGGCAGCTGTAAAATAACATGTTCTGTGAGAGTTACTCAAAAAATCTATACTGTCTGAAAGTTGGGCCTTCATGTGACCTATGTGAAGGACACAAAATCACTTTGCTTGAACTAAAAGTTGACATCTGAAGTGCAATTCATACAAAAATTTCTCAAAAGACTACCCTATCTAGTGCTTGCTTTAAACTCTTGGAGAAAATACTTGTCTTCTGGTGCCATCTGGTGGCTTTAGGAGACAGGTATTCTGATAATTGTCGTTAAAATCTCATATTTTGTGTAAAGATCTTATTTTAAACAACTAATGTCTTAACACTTGATGTATTTATCCAAATACAAGTGGTGGGAAACCATATATAAAAAAGTGCATACAGCTGGATCTTAGATAGGAAATGTTAGCAAGAAGAGTACTCCATTTGGGTTTTAGCATGGTAGAAATCCTTGCAGACAGCTATTTCACATGTTCCAGTGTGAGGTGTGAACTCAGGAGCTCGGGTTCAGGTTGTGCATATGTTCGTATGCACAACCTGAACATATATGTTCATATGTTCAAGCCGTGCATATGTCGTACTCATGCAAAAGTTAGCAGGAGTGATACCTTAGAGTATAATCTTGGTAGATGCCTCAGCTTCTTATTTATCCCTCCAACTTCTCTCTGAGTAGTTCCCTGTAATGCTGTTAAATAATTTAATAAGACATACAAAAACAGAATGTTCTGATTTTGAAGGGACCCACAAGGATCATTGAGTCCAGCTCTTAAGTGAATGGTCCATAACTGCATTGAGCCCGCACCTTGGCATTATTAGCACCATGATTCAGCCAACCAATCCTTCTGTGCAGACTTTCTGCATGTAGTTCGGTTTTTCTTTGCTGCTGAAAAGCATCTCATAACATTTCTTATACTTTTAGATATTCTAAAATACCTTCCTTAGTTGCAGAACCTGAGATTACCAGTCACACAAGTTTTACAATCAGCAGCACTTGTGGTATAGTGCAGTTTGCACATGTGGAACTAAACCACAGCATCTCTAGGCCCCTGTGGGAGGCTGTGTAGTTCCACATGGAGCCAAGCAACAGGTCACAGGCTTGGGGATCTTTTAATTTTCTTTGACTATCCGGGTTTTTTTGGAGGGAAGGAGCCTCTAACGAGATTGGTGAATGTCAAGATCGGTGAATGTGAGGTGATCTGATTTCTTTAACAATTTTCTGAAATGTTGTCACTAGTGCTGTAGACATAGGTTCTGAAATACCTTAATTTCTTTGTCTTTAGAAAGTAAATAATTATACTTACTGTTCTTTGGAGAAAGTTGATGAAAGGCCTTCCTATTAATATTTTTAAAATTTAACAGGAATTCTGTAATATACAAGACGCTTGATGTAAATATATATAGCAAAATGTTTGATTGTATATGCTTTTGTTTTGTAATAGGTGTATATTTTTCGTTGCTCTTAAATCCAAACAGAGTAAGGGATAATGAAGAAAAAATAAATTCCATGTCTGCATACAGTATTGTGTCAAAGAAATATTTATTGTTGCATTTCTTCATAGTTGCTGTTATATGAAAGAGGTTGGATGAATAGATGGAAGCCTTCAGTTTTACACGAAGGGGAAGGAAATATAAGAAATATAAAATGGAGGGGGCACTTAATTGCTTGGGCTAATAATATGGTAAGTATTTTTCACCTCCATTACATGTACAAGAAAATCTCTGTGTTACACTGATTATTGACATTTTTAATGATAATTGCCAGAATATTCAGTTGAAAAACTGTGAATTGGTAGAATTGGTTATAAAAGGCATTGAAGGATAGTGGTTTATGTGTCATTTCTTTTGAAATTCTTCAACAGAAATTTATTCTGTTGTTTTCTGCTGATTAGTAAGGTTTCTCCAATATGATTGCCACTTCTGAAGAAACTAGGAAAGTAGGTGGTCCCTAATGTACGCTATTATTGATTAGAATTTTGATTAGTGCAATTTATTGAAAAAAACTGAGGAAGGAATGCCTATGTAATTCTTCTCTATATAAATAATAGAACATCTCCACTCCCTTCCACCCCCTGAAAAAAAAAACCAAAAACTGTCTGGATTTTGTAATTTGTACTGAAATTATGTTGTCATATGCACTTTCAGTGTTGTAGGTTATAAAAAAACACAGTAATAATTTCTCATTTTGTTAGGTCACTAGAAGAAAGTTAGACTTAGAAGAAAATAGGCTCCTTTTGTTCTAAGTAACATTTTAAAGGAAACCATTACATTCATTCTGAGTATTACATTTCACCTATCACTGTATATCTAATTGATGGGTCAAGCTCTATGTTTTGCAGCTCAGCAGTGAGGGATATGTTTTTAATGTGTGTCATGTCTAAATTCCAAAGTATTTTTTAAAATGTGTTGAAAGTATTTCTGAAACACTAGCTTTTTTTCTATTGTTTTTCCATCATAAAGGGAGGCATTTATTAAAATATTTTAAAGCCGTTGCTCTTTTTTATATTTCAAAACAAGTTTGATATGAAATTGTTAAAGGTGGACCTTTGTTTATTTGCTTCCCTTTAATAACTGTTAGAATGGAAGCTTCATTGAGGGCTTGACTGACATAACATTAGGTTATTTGAAGGTTTTGTTCTTTTCAGATCCATACAATTAAAATACATATTCCAGATATCTACTGGAATGGATAGGACAAGAGCTATCCCTAGAGATGATGTGCCACAGCAGAACACAGAGTGCAGCGTACTGATAAAACATTGAGAGCCATCTGTCAGAGACAAAAAGCCACGGTCAGGGCCTATCTTTCAAAGAAAAATAAAATGACACTTGCCCTCCAGAAGATTAATATATTTGGTTATTGCCCTTTCTCTTCCCCTTTAACTTTTTAAACTCCATTCTCTAGCAAGGTTTTGTGTTACACTTTTTTTTCCCAAATCAGAGAAAATGTTTATAGCCTTGCTTCTTACTGTGTGTTCATGGTTACCTAGTTTTCATATTTAGGCAAGGTCTAATTCTGCTTTTCAGATGCATAGGTAACCCATGTTTTCTGCTTCTCCTTCCCTCTTCTCCTCCCTCTGTGGCTGATAGTGCAAGTTTTACAAACTGAGACATCTGAGGGACAAATCCTTAGAGGCATTTGGCTGCTGGACTCCCATTTGGACAGGTTTTAGCTCATTCATGTTGGGAAGTTGACTGTGGAAGGGCTTTCATGATGCAAATGGCATACCTGCTAGTGGAGAAGCTACTGCTCAAGCATTCTCACACCATTCAAGGAGTCAGATATGCATCACCCCACACTTTAACTTCAAGGACTGGAGTACTTTTTCAGTGGGCAGCTCCAAAGAGCCAACCCGTTTGATTGCTTGCTCACTTCCTGTGCACCTGCTCACAGGCAGAGCATGGGAAATTACATAGCAACAACTAAAACATCAGTAAGTCATAAACGTTATTCTTACAGTAAATCCATAACTCAGCACTGTACCAACTACTAAAAAGAGAATTAATTAATAATTAATTACTAGCCAAAAGCATATCTAGGTGTAAGTTCAGAGCTTAGCACCCAAGACTTCAAAAAAAAAAAATCCAGCTACTTATGCTAAGCAAGTAAACCTATGCAAGCAACATGCTATATCACACAATATTATAACTCTAAATAACTTGCTCTTATATAAAACTTACTATATTAAACAACTGTCTCTCAACACTTATAACCAAAGAAGATCCTACACTGTTATCTTGAAAGGTACTTCAAATGGGAGCTGGTCTATCCCATACAAGATCTGCTGCCATGTAGAAAAACAGAGGATGTGGTATGGGTCACTGAAAATCATCCTTGGAGGCAAAGTAGTAAGATTTATAAAAAGCAACTTTATTAAAATGCAATTAAGGCAAGATTAAAAATTTTATCAGATAAGCTTAGAAAACACAAAGAATAAGATTGTTTATGTTACCGAGAGATCTGGGTTCTGTACATTGCAGATGTTTTGGTAAGTTTTTGTTTGTTTCTTTGTTTGTTTTAGAAACCTTGATGTCTGCTAGCTGATGAGATGCTAGTGGAAGTGTATTCCATGCTCACAGTTCTTCAGTGACAAAGATCACTGAAAAAAAATCTCTGCAGCCACCCTCATACCACTTACGTTGTGGTTAAAAACAAAGGCAAAACCTGGCTTAGACCATGAGCCCCCCATGTCTTTTAAACAGTTGTATCTGTATATTTGTACAGCTGTGGACATAGAAACTCACAATGCAGGGAACTGCAATAGGCAAAGGAATTTTTTTTAATCAGTTTTGCCATTTGGAAAATCCTGGCATGGCATCATGGTTGCTGACCTTCAAGTTCTTTTCCATCCCCCTTTACTGTGATTTGAAGACTCACTCTCTAAGATCTATGGGCAGAAAAGAAGTCCCTACTAAAATATTTAATTTCAAGAGACTTTTGTTTTAAATTACCAAGAACAAGTAATTACTTAATATGAAATTAACCTCCATTTTGCTATTGGAAAGGTTATAGCTTACCTTGTCTAAATGATACAGAAAAATCTAATTATTGGTGGTTTCTTGCCTCTGTCTCTCAAATGACTTTAAGCTTCCTGGTTTTTAACTTCTTGTTCTATTAGTTTAAGAGATTTTCTGAGGAGGGAGTAAAAAAATCACAGCATACAAAACCAAGCATTGTTTAAATACGCTTACTTTTCTGTTTTTATATAAGAGTTGAAATGTGTATCTTGAGACTGAATTCATGTATCCTATGTGCTGTTGCTTTTTTTTTTCAAGGTGGAAATTTCTGTGTCTCTACAGGGACTGCTGTGAAAAAGCTGGGATTCTTTTTATTTCTCCAGGGGTAGCACCAGCCTTATAAGCCAAACTGGTTCATGACTGGAATTACTAGTCTGTCACTCAATCACTTATTATGTCTTTTTATTTGGCATTTGAATTTAAAATATCTAAATTACTCTGATCCCTTTACTCCTTTTATCACCTCATGGGTTAGATGGGTTTTTGTATCAACAGTTTTTTCCAGTGGTACACTCAGCCCTGCTCTGAAATTTAGGCCGTAAGCTGCTCTGCCTTAGCGTACAAAATGGTGAGTAGGAGTTTGTCATACTGAATAAAGTTCTCTTGTTTTTAAACTTTCAGGGCGTGAAGATACTTGACATGATCTCCAAGCAAAGAATTACCAATGTGCCTCGAGATGACATAAGCCTCCGCCCAGATATGTATCCCTGCAGCCTTTGCTGGAAGGATAATTTAACACTGATTATTGGCTGGGGAAATTCAGTAAAGGTGCAATTACCTGTCTTTGTAATAAATGCTTGCTGTTATCACAGACAAACAGAGGATTGTTTCTGAAAAGTAAAGACAATCGAAAAAAATAGAATTTGGTTTGACCAGTGTTCAGAACTCTTGCTGTCTTAGAAATGTCATTGGACCGACCCTCAAGAGGAGGAGGAGCCCAGCAGTCAGACAGATTTCTGTGTGAGAGCATGCAGTAAATGTACTCCTCAGGGACATTTCACTCCTTGGAGAGATTTTGAAAGCTTTTAGTGTGCTGTTGAATTCATTTATTTGGATTAGCATTAAGGAAGAACAACTTACCATGAGGTATTTTTGGAGGGGATTAGTTTGGGGGCTGAGGAGGTTGCAGCTGCTAAAATGGCCACATGATTTTGGTCAACTGTGGCGAAAAAAAAAAGGGTGGGTGGAAGGACAGACTGCTTAGGGTTTTGTTATGTTTCAACAGGAAACTGGCATTTCAAACTTCTGTGGTGCAGACTGATTATTATTTGTTCAAACCAGCACATGACATGAGTTTGTTAAAAGCCTGTTAGCTGCTTTCTAATAACATACTGCTGCATCACTGCACAGTAGGAAATTAAAAGTGCCTGATAGGAATAGATGGAAGGGGAGGGTGGAGTAAGATAGGTGATATGTAAAAAGCTTTTGGAGCATTAAGCTTAGAGCTTTATAAATGAGGAGGTTTGTCCTAAGTTTGGCATCTGTCTTGCCCCTTCTATTTGCCTGTGCTTCACATTTGGTTATTTGCATTTCTTTGTATGTACATACTCCCCTCTTGTCACTGTGAGGTGCAGTGGCAAGCTTACTGAATCAGGTACCTTGAAAGGTAATGAGATGCAAAGTGTGAGAAGACACCAAAACCAAACTCAATAAATGCTTCTGTGAAGAAACCATAGTGGGCATGTATTTTCACATTTCTTTTATGTGGTCCTCTTCTCTCCCAGCATATTTATAAGGCTGTGAACTACATCCACTACTTTTCCATGTGGTTTTCTTTACTGATGTGTTACTGATCATTACTGTTTCACAACTTGTGTTTTTCAAAATAGAGAAATCCGTGTTGGAGAATTCTCAGAAATTGCTTTTCTTATTGAGGCAAAGTTAGTGTCATTTTAGGAATTACAGCTTCCTTATAACAATTCAAATCTCTTGTTTCCTAGATTTGCTCAGTAAAAGAACGGCATGCCAGTGAAATGCGTGACCTACCAAACCGCTACGTGGAAATAGGTATGGTTGTGTGATTTCACTCCTTTTCAAAAAGCTTTAAAAGTCTTCTACATTCTAGTCAGAACAAAACTGTTACATTTTGGGGGCAACATGTAGTTGTAACATAAATGTCTCCTCATTTTTAGTTGCTGAGGTTGTCATAATGCCCTCTTGCCTAGGTGTGAGGGTTATTTCCTAGAGAACCTTAAGTTCTGTGATGATGTAATATCAGAGATACTTGTGTGAACAGTGGATGCCTTAACTTTCCCTTCATACAGATTCCTTTAGAGAACTTGACTTTTCATCTTGGTTAAATGATTGATGGTCAGTGTAGCAGTAAAGAGAAAATAGATACTACTTTATTTGATTATATGTTGTTTGACTACACTACTCATAACATTTTTCTCCTTTTTTTATTCCCCCATAAAAATCTCTGGTGTAGTGCTAGGAAATTGATTTTAATTTATTTTTGTTTCCTTTCTTGGCTTCTGAATTTCATATTTTCATTTGCTTTCTTATTTTTCTAGCTAATCTGATGTGAATAAATTTTTATTATTATTGATCATTGGAAAAGTTCTTGACAAAGTAAAGTGGAATTCAAAGAAAATTTGGAAGGGAAGTGGGGATGTAAACAAAAAGTCACAACTGTCCACAAAAGTGTCTGCTGGGGAAAAGAAGTATCTAGGAACAGATAGTGCTGGGAAGATAAACAGGCCCTCTGACTCTGCAGGCCAGAGCTGGCAACAGTTTGTAGGCTTTGATGCTCCCTAGACTGAAGTAACATGAGATTGTAGATAGGGTGTTCAAGCAAGATCCTGAATCATGTCAGTTTGGAATGGTGTATGGCATATGTGTGTGTATGCTCTGTTTTCTGATTTCAGGAAAGGACTATTCTAAAATAGCTTCTGAAAATCATCTAAGAGACTTGTTAAGTTCTGCAGGGAGTCTGAATACTGAGAGATTGGTAGTGTGCCTGAGATTAACTGAGACCTGAAAACTATTTGTTGTTTAGGATTACATAGTGCAAACAGACTATTTAACTGCAGAATTCTAGGATATTCACAATAATATTATCAAGGAAAAGTTTGGTCATAATTTTAGCCTCAGATCTTGAGGCTTGTATATAATATTTTCTGAATATAATATAATATAATATAATATAATATAATATAATATAATATAATATAATATAATATAATATTTTCTGTACCTGTAAGTAGCTTTTAGAAAATAAGTAAATGGGTTTGGTTACATAGTGAGAAGTGAACAGAGGTAACTTCTATTTCAGCTATAATGTGCTTAAATGGATGGTGCTAGTTTTAGCTGACTGTCTATTGGAACTTGATTAAAAAACATAAAAAGTTGTCATTGGGCTGTTTAGGTGAAGACATGAAGGATAAAGATTTATGTGGAAGTAACTTTTTCATGTTAAAATTTCTGGCCTGCGGTTTTCTCTGTAGCCTAGAGAACTGGTATTTTATCTCATTTAACCTGTTAATGATGTGCTTGAGATTTTATTTTCTGGTTTCAAGTCAAAGCACTGAAATTGCTCTGCTAAATGCCATCCACAGCACTCTAGAACTTGGGAGGATTGGGACAGAAAAGAGAGAGACATTGTTTGTTCAAGTCTCAGTATAAATTAATAGTCTTTCATATAGTCACACTGAAAGTCTTCTTGACTACAGTTTTCAAAGGTGTAGCTGGAAAGTCTGATCTTGTGTCAGACCTGCAAACAGTATAGTTTTTTTTGCAAGACCACTAATATCCAAAGTGAATGCATAAACTGATATACTTGCATAAAGTAAAGAATTTATACAAGGCAAGAATATAATCCTTCGATGCAAGGACAAGTGAGTATCCTTCAGATATTTTGACTCATGAGATCTTGTCAACAGACTTCCAAAAAGTGAAACCCTTAACACAGTGTTACTTTTGTCATGTTTAGTGGTGTGGTGTTTTTTAAATTCTTTTCTCCCTGTTTTTACAATTTTTCACCTGGAAAGAAAACCAGAAGTGGAGCAGGAAACTTCATTGGTCATCAGGGTGATACATATGGAGTCTATGATAAAACAGTGTCCTGTCATGTGTCAACAGATTCAGGTTTATGCTGTTTTAAAGCCATTCTGAGGGCCCCTGAGTTGCATGGTGGTATCGTAGAAAACTGTAATGGCATTAGTAGATAATAAATGTTTCTTCAGTACTTTGCAGCCAAGTGAATAAGGAAACAGTGTTTCCTGCATTGCAGTTTAGGTGCATAGGATCCTGTTTAATGAAGTACCTCCCCATCTTCTGTTTCTGTCTCAAGAATTACCGATACTTAACTCTAAGGTGGGAAATAATTTCAGTATCTGCTGTGATGCTAAACCCCACAATGTGTGAAAGTTACTGAACTTTCTAGCTATTTTATCTTAAAGAAGATAATGATTTGATTATCTGTAAGAGAAAATAGATTAATTATACAGGTCTCGTACACTGAGATACATGTGGCATTGCTAATTTAATTTACATATTTCAGTATATTAGTGGTGCTTTTCTTCAGCAATCTTGCTATTGTTTTTAGTTCATTACCTCTGTGAGTCTTCATTCAGTGTCAAAGATAAACTCCAAGTGAGTGTTTCTGTTTAGGTTTAAACATATGTTGGCTGAGCAGACCCTATCAGTTTAGCTCTGTCAGCAACTGCTGTGAAGTAGTGTATTGATTAGAAAGTATTGGTATTGAATTACAGGCTTAACATAGACTAAATGCCATTGTGATCCGTCTTAAAGAGGGCTTGACCTCTGTGCTCACTCCTGAAGCATGTACAAAAGCTGTAATGCTGCACAGCTTCTGGTCTGAGCAAGGAACCCTTCCTCAACTGGAACCTATGAGAAGGCTCGTTGCTAAATAACTAATTACACTCTCCAGTTAATATAATGTCTTTTCAAAGGAAAATAGGTAATCTAGTCTTCCTTGGCTGTGTCAGAATTTTATATACTTTTATGGAGAAGTATTTTATCTCTGCCTCAAGTTACTCACGTTGTTAATGACAGCAGAAAATAGAGATTAACACCAGAAATATGTAAAAGACTTCAAGTTAATTAGAGAATTTCTATTCAATTTATTTTTGTCCAGATATTATCTGAGGAATCTCAGCTTAATTCCAGGTACCAGCCAGGCAGCAATGTGTCTTGAATACTTGTCTCCCTTTGCATTCTACCAAATTTCCCACAAAACAGATTTCTGATTTAAAAATTACATGTTTCGAGGCTATGCTTGTAACAACACATCTGTGTGTTTTAAAAGGGAGTAGCTTCACACCTGCATGGCAAGTTAGCATCATGCATTGAGATTGCACATTTCAATCTGTATACATAGGAATATTTATTTTCTTGTTTGTAAAGTGAGATTAATGGGATCTAATGTACCGACATATTTCTCTTTATGTAGACGGAATGTAAGGCTTAATTGATGAATGTGATGATCAGGAAATTTACTTCATAAGGTGATTTATGCAAACATTTTATTGAAGCAAGTCCGCTATACTCTGAGAAGCCAAAAAAAGAAGAAAAACCCAAACATAATTATACAGTTGATTCTGCTTAGACTTTCGTTCATCTGTTTTGCCACAAGCCAAACCTATAATTTATAAATTGCTTCATAAAATGAGTCAAAATTCTTCAAGATTTTGACTTCTTTGTCATCAAACCTCAGAATCTCTAAGCCCCAAAATTCTTCAAGACTGCATAGTTTTCCTGTTGGTTAGCAAGGTTTTCTTGGTTCAGTGGAAAAAAAGAGTTTTTCAGAAAATCAGCTTTGTAGCTTAAGTGATACTTACGTGGGGCCTTTTCTTTCCCTCTAGTTGGAACTGAATTCACATACTGTCAGGAAAAAAAAAGTTATACTTTAAGTTAATTGCAACTCCATGCACAAAATAATAGCTAATCAAATCATGCCATTTTGTATTGTGTTTTGGTTTGCATAAATTACCTAGCTCACTAAAAACATCTGCAAAATTTGTATTCATTGTTATAAGTCACAGTGTACCATGCCCTTAAGAGTTCTCAAGGTGGTATCTTCACCACCAGTGCTTTTAGGTGAAATCAGAGGTAAAACCCTCTGAGTGTAGCCTAAGTTTTACTCTTCAAAATCTGCTATGTCAAAGCAGGGGCTGCTTTTAGAGGTTTGACTAAACAATATAGGCTCCTTTTAGTTTCAGTTTGTCATGTACGCATGGATCTTTAAATCCCAGAAAAAGTGGCTTTATGCAGTTTAGGTAACTATTGTAGCATATATAATTTCATTTCTGTATTTTGGTATATTTAATACATTTCATTTAATGAGCAGCAGAAGAGATTTACAGGTTTCTTCATTTTGCTTCCAGGTAATTTATTTGACGTCTGTACATAAATGCTGAACATGGAGTAGATCCACTGTCAGCCTATCTTCTATCTTCTTTTATGACAGGCATAAACATGTATGATACATGGCCATACCTCAGTCATTTCCATTCACTTCAATACTACATTTGTTTTAATTATGTTGGATCCTTTTGAAATTAACAGCATTTCTGCATTGCCTTTATGTTGGATTTCTTTTCCTCCTTGATCACAACTCAGTGTCCAGACAATAAGTCAATTTAACCTATTATTGTTCTGTGCAGCTGTTACTTCCATCTTCTTTTTTCAATAGGACTTTTTTGATTAGCAGCATGAAAGGTTTTTATCAGGTCAAGAAGCACTGTCTATGCCAGTTATTCTTTGTTCAAGGCTGTAGCTGCAGAGCTAGAGCATTGTGTTTCAACAACGCCTCTTGAGAAAGTTGAGATAAGAGAAAGCTGATAGTGAAACCAAGGAAACTATATTCTATTCAAAAACCAAACTTGAAGTGGTGATTTTTATTTGTTTATTTATGTTTCACAGATCAGTACTTCTGCTTGATCTTAAATACACCATTACATTGGGTATTACAAGCATTTTCACTGGCAAAAGGGACTTAAGTTCTAGTATAAGACAAAGAAACACACATGGATTTTAAAGCTGTTTCTACAGTCATTATAAATGATAATTCACCTTGCTGTTTTCCTCTTCAAATACAAACCACATTTTATATGCCTCTGAGAGCGTTCTCCTGGCCCTTCTATAAAGCTGAATTTAAAGTTTCTTTGATAGTATTATGGATTTCACTTTGTTTTTTCTTTTCCATGTTTTTTCTCTTCCATGTTTTTAATCCTGCCTTCCATATTATTTTAAAATGCTAAATACTAAATTTTAAACTGAGAATAAGGTATGTAGTTGGTTTTGAACTGATTTGTTTAAAATCATCACTGAGAACAACATGTGACACAATCAAAGTAATCTCATCAGTCTCGTAGGCTAGAACAAGATAATTATGTACATGGTTACACATGTGAACCTTTTCTCCGTGAATGGATAGAGTGCTCTACCCTTGTGCTGTAATGTGGTCCTTCAGTGATGCCAAAGTGTCAGCAGTCATTAAAAGAAAAACAGTGCTTGGTTGTTTGTAGAGAGACAGGTGTCAAATATATACTCTGTTTCATTGTATTTTTTCCCTTTTGTGGGAGGACAGTTATTTCTCCTGTTCCTTCTTATTATCTTAGCTAAAGAAAATCAGCTTTATTTTTAATGCCATTGTACTGTATTTTCTGTTTGTCTTGCTAGTAAATTTTAGTTGAAAATAAAATAAACAAACAAATAAATAAATAAATAAATTATATATATATATATTAGTAGTGTAATATGCTAAACAGTAAGGAAGGAAACTTTTTGTTTCTTACTTATGCTTAGATTCTCCTAAAACCATGTTTTGGGAGAAAATAATGAAGTATCTGATGCTTTTTTAAAAGCTTATAGTTACAAGGCTGGCTAATGTAAGCACTTCGAAGATCCTTGTTTTTGTCCCCATGAGAGAGGAGCTCACAAAAAGTGGTGCATTGTAAATCCAGCAGAATAAAAACAAAGAGCTGTTTCTGTGGCAGAGGTCTCATTTATTAAGTCTTCTTGTAAATACAGTTCAGCACTCTGTTTTTCTTTCTTGAAATAATCTCATGTAACTATCTCGATTTCAAGACCAATTTCAGAAAATTATGTTTTCAGTTTAATGAGCAGGAAAAGATACTATGAACTGTGTTGTCTTTGTAATGAGTATATCTGTAAAATATTCTGTGATGTTTAAAGTGATGATAAATAAATAATGATCTCTGTGTTTTCCTGTATACCAATAGATGCAGCATGTGCAATTCTCTTATGGCCACATGAACATGCTGTGAATATGCAAACCAGTGAAGTTGTACTACTTATTGCTTGTTTTATTGAGTGTGATTTTTGTTTTGCTTCCTTTTTCAATGTGATTACTGAAAATCAGACTGCACCTTCATTTCAAATGTTCAATCTCTAACATATCCTGGAGCACAAACATTTCCTTTTGCAAGCTTTAATGTAATTTAATCTGTTAAATGTAGATCTTCATCTGATCCAATGGGGAAATCTCTGGATTTGCTATATGTGTTAAGTCTTGAGCTCTCTAAAGTGGTGCTGTATGCTGTTGATTGTCTCTAAAAATCAGTGAGTTTTTCTTAGGTAGTAGTTCATACACATTCATGTTTTTAAGTCTGTTTTTATTTCCTGTATTTCAGTTTTCCAATTTGACACTGAATTCTACGTCAGTGGACTTGCACCTCTCTGTGACCAGCTTGTTATACTTTCATATGTAAAGGAGATCTCCGAAAAAACGGTAGTTTTTTTATCTCAGTTTCTTCACGATATTCATTTGGCCTGTGAGTTGGGCCTTAAACTAGTCATACAAATATGATTATCTGAGAAAAAATTTGTAGTCTGCTGGTAGTGAACAGTGCTTGAAATGTCTCTGATCCATAAAACAAGGTCAGTGGAGGTGAAGTTGAAAACTAATGTGCTTACCTTTCAAAAATCATGTTTGGGTTCCCTTTTTTCTTGCAGAATGCAGAGAAGGTCTCTAGCTAGTCCTTTCTGCAATTTCTTCCTTCCTTTCTTACACACACCCCCCGCCCCCCCCAAAAT